>NC_080601.1:34642140-34954640 GCF_027887145.1 Ammospiza caudacuta | reverse complement strand
TCTGAAAATCCTCAGCTGCAGTCACGATTTTGGAGTAGCCTTCCTAAAATGTCCCAGGAATCTTACAGGGAAGCAAAGACATGCTGCAAGACTGAGCCTGAAAAGAATCCTTTTTATTTTACCCGTTATAATTCCCACAGCCTCGACTCCAGCTGTGCTGAACAGAATCCCATCACCAAAACCCACAATCTTCTTCTTTAAAAAATGCTTTAAAACTCCAGAAATGGTGAAATTGCTCACTGTCCTGTAGCTGGCAGCAGATTTGGAGCCTTGCTGGCTGTGGAGCACCTGCAGATCTGGGTTTGGTGGTGCCCAGGCTGGCCTGTGCTCCCAGTGAGCAGCAGGAGCCTTGCTGGGGCCTGGTGAGCCCCTGGGGCACAGAACCCTACACTAGGATCCCCTCTGTCAGTTTATGGCCAGCTCAGTCCCACCATCCCCTGGGTGGGGATGGTGACAGAAGGATTTCTGCCTCCTCTCCAATCTGCCGTACAGATCTACACCCCAACTGGCTGCAAGCCATTATTCCCACAACTGTTGCTGCTTTTTAAGCCCTACAGCTGCTCTGCACCATCCTAACCACCTCTCTGACTGTTCATTAGGGACCTGCAATGCTCCTGGTTTATTCCATTTACACCTGGGTTTAACTAACGGGGGTTTTGTGCCCCGTCACCTCCTCATTACGGGGCTGAATCGCTTCCTGAGGACCAAACCATGCAGAGTCTTGGGCGCCTTCTCTTCCCATCCATTTCACTTAGGCACCTGCTCTCCGTGGAAATTGATGGCCAGCTGGGGTTGGGTGAGCCCTGAGCTCAGGTTCTGCACTCAAAAATCTTCATTTGCAGCAAACAGGGCTGCACGTGGCTGGGGAAGAGGCAAAGCAACGCGTGTGTGGTCATCGAGGACCGAAGGGTTGATCAGGGATCAATAATCACAATGATCCAGGTAACTGCTTGGGAATATTTAATCAGGGGCAGCAATTAAGGTTCTTTTAGATGTTGCAAATTCAAAGCCTTGAATCCAAGTCAAGTGTTTAGCTTTAAGGATTGCACAAGTTTCCCCAAATGACGTTTCCTCCCGCTCCAGCTCAGCTGCCTGCAGAGCCAGCACAAAGATCACATGAAATTGAAATTAACTTCACTTTTAAATAATGCCCAACTGAAGATAAAATTTATAATTTAACTGGCATCAAATACTTCCCAAGGAAATTTTGGATTTTATAAAGCATAAAGACCTGCCAGAATTCCTCAGCTGAAGTGCTATTGGGCTTCTTGGTTTTATTTCTCTAAATGATATTGAGTTTGAAAGTGAGGAAGAAGATTTGCTTCCTGGTAGCCTGAATTCCACCAAGATACAAATCTCTGTCTCTTCAAGAATGATAAAGGAAGTCAGGCAGGGTATTGTATACCATCCTGCATTAAGAAAAACTCGAAGGTTTAAGGCCATCTGTATTTAGATCCAAGGACAGATGAGACATTTAAGTTTTAGTAGCACTCAGTTATACTCCTGACATAGAGAAATGGCTGCAATCCTTTTTATCAGGCTGGAGAATAGGCATTAAATGACAAAATATTAGTCAGGCCATAGATCCCCGAAATGTATAAGTTCTGCAGCAGCTTCATTAAATCTGTTTTTTATCAGAGAGGAGAGAAGGGTCTGGTACAACACTGCCAGCATTTGAGGCATTGGTCTTTTAGAGATACTTCATCCATCTGTCTATTTTCATATTTATTGTTTTACCAATCACTTTATTCATCCATCTGTTCATCTGTGTAAACCCATTTTTTAAAATTTTAATTTTTATTTATGGACTGACCTTAATAAACTCCCCTCAAGTACGGCGTGTTTATCACTGTCACGGATGAAAACGTTATTAATGACGGGAGGGCCGCGCGGGGACCACGGGCGCCCTTTAAATTCCTTTTCAGCTGACTGGGCTGCAGCCACTCAGCTGGGAGGGGGTGGCTGGATCGATAAGGTCGGAGTTCAGGCTCTGGTCCCCTCTCCTCCATCATCCCCATCATTGCCAGATGACCGTGCCTGCAGGTGGAGCGGGGGCATCTCAGCACCAAAGGCTTTCCTGCCCAATAAGAAAAGCTACGGGCAGCTCGGGGTGGCTCTTTTGGGATGTGCACAAGGGAACACGTGGGTGTCAAAGGAAAGGAGCAGCCCAGGCTGTTTGGAGGCTGAGGGGTGCAGCTCCTCAGGGAAATTCTGGCTGAGCATAAACTGGGGATGTGCTGGTTGTTAAATGCTCTTTACGCTCTGTGAAGGAAGGGGAGGTGAGTTGGTTTGAACACAGTCACCAGGGCTGTGCTTTCAATCCAGCCACCAAAAATGCTTTAATTCCTCAGAGCCAGGGCTCTGAAGGAAGGGGAGGTGGGTTAGTTGGTTTGCAGCACAGTCAGGGCTGTGCTTTTTTTCAATCCAGCCACCCAAACTGCTTTAATTTCCTCAGAGCCAGGGCTGCTCACCACAGCAGAGGCACCTGCAGCTCACACAACACCTTGGTTTGGGCAGCAAGCTCCTCTTCACAGGTGCACAGCTCCCAGCACCCTTCAGAAAATGCTGTTTGCTACCTCTGACCATGACCATCCCTAATTTCCCCCAGCAATTTGGGGGATAATTCCATGGAAGGTGCTCAAAATTACGCACCCATGGATTAACAGCGTTTCAAATTTATGACGGGCAATAGTCACGAGGTGGCTGTAAATGCTTTATGGGTTCACTTCGTTGACACAAAGCCTAACCTTGCCACAAAAATACATTTTTATTCCGCTGGCTTAAAGCAGGTTTGACAAATACTCTCCAGGATAACTCAACCCCTGCGTTTTATCTTTGCTTGGCCCAGGCGCCGGCTGCGACAGAGTTTTGTCATGAAAGATGGAGCTCCGAGGCTGGGGACATTCCCCTCATGGCTTCATCTCACCTCCCAGCTCATTAGAAACCTTGGGCTCCTGCCTAGCATTTTATTTTGACACCAGAGGTGTAAATCAAGTCATAAACATATTTAAACTAATGTTGTTGAAAATCCGTAATTCTGACAGGGAAATGAGCGGCAAAAAGTGCATATAATATTTGGTGACATGTAATTTTAACTTCATCCCGTCCCTTTGCTTTTGAGACATTGTTACCTGCAGGAAAAGGCAATAAAATAAGGATGTACAAGAATGTGTCAAATGTAGGGCTTCCCTAAATTACGCTCTCAGGCACAGATTAATACATTTAATACATTCTAGTCATGAGTGAAGTACTTATAGCAGAACAACTGCTCCTTCAGTGATATCATTCACTGGAATGAACTACAGCTAACAGTGACAAGCTGGAAAAATGCCCCCACTTTTCAAACTGTACAAATGGCATTTGGACACAGTAACTCAAAACTGGACACTTCATTTCAAGTTTAAAGCTAGTGGTCCAGTCAAAAGCTATTACTCCATCTTCTTTATTTGTAGTCCATGCTTTTGTGCTCTTTAAGAATCAAATAAATACTGGTGTAATGGTTAGCAACTGCCAGTTCAACGAAAAATACTGCTAAATTCGCCAATAAGTCTTTTTTCTACACACACAAATTTATGACATAAGAACTGAACCCATTCCTGTTACAATGTCTGGATAGTTTTTTAATGTAGAGGGAGACTCACTTTAGTGATAAGAGTTTAAACCTCAACTCCTTTTTCCTTCTCTCTGGATCATACATCTGGATAGGGAAGAGCCTGAGACAAACGGCCCCAGCGGAGGTGCACTGAGCTGGCTGTGCTCAGCCCCAGCACAGCTGAGGAAAAACCTGCCCCTGGTGATGCCTCAGGTTTCAGTTTTTATATTTGTCCCATTCTGTGCTGCTTTAGTGTGTGGGTCTGGGTTTCATATCAGGGGATGGTGAGCTCTGTGCACAGAGCAGGGAGACAAAACAATTCCTGCTCCAGCTGGGCACCAAGGACAAATGACCCAAATCTCAGCCCAGGAGCACAAACCCCGTGGGCTGCAGAGAGAAAAACAAGCAGGGTGGGACTGCAGGGCTAAAGCTGGAATGGGACAATGAACTGCAAGGTGCAAATGGAGCAGAGCTGATCCCAGGGACAGAGCCCGTGCCCGGCCGTGCATTTTGGGGCCATTTTGGTTCATCTTGGGTGCAGCCCTGGCTGGGCTCTTGCGCTGCCCAAGGTGGGTGTATTTGAGGCTTTTTAAATAAATCCTTGCTTTATTCTTTAGCTTTGCCCAGCCTCTGCTCTAGGGCAGCCTTCACAAGGCATCATTGGCTCTGCACTGACTCTTCCCCTTTTGCATCCCCACTGGAATTATTTAAAGGAAAGGGATTATTTGAAAGCAAAGAGATTATTTGCTCTGGTATTGTTTAAATGTGGATGCAAGGTCTGCCCCCTGATCTATTTTAAGAACTGGGTGGAGAAGGGGACTGAGGTGTGTAAAACCTCACTAAAGCCTTCTCCTTTTCAGTTCTTTATCATCCTCTTTGGTCCACTATTTACTCTTCCCCACCACTGGCTAATAATAATAGATCCCCATTTTTGCTCAGCACAAGGGTCCTGTCACTGTGCAAAGGGAGGGAGCAGCTCTTCCCTCTGTCAGAGGAGGATTCCCTACAGGAACCAGAGCTGGATCTGGGGCTGGTTCCTTTCCATTCCCTGTAGCACCATGTGCAGGCTTCAGGGCTGGAGTTTTTAGTTTCTCGTTCATCCTTGTATGCAAAATAAGCAATCCTCCAGAGCAATCAGGTGCATCACACCCCCAGAGGAATCTGCTGTGTCCCCACACAGCTCCTGCACCAGGACACATGAGGGATTTTGTGAATTAATTTTTATTCCAGACAGTGGCTGTGCTAAAAAAGTGCATTATTAGGTGCTACATCACACATAGAAAAACACAGATTAGTGGGTTCCACCAGGAACTGTGCTAAACTTCTGCATTTGGCTGATGTGAGACCCAAATAGGGACAGTGTAATGAAGGGATAAATATTCCAATTGCCTCTGGAATATTGCCAAGCTCCCCAGCCAGCTTTTTTACAGTGTGTTGAGCAAATGCTACATTAAAACAAGAGATAAACAATGGATTTGTCTCTAAAAGGAGAAAAACTCACACCCTGACACTTTCTCAGAAAAGTACCCAAAGGTGCTGCCCCAGGCTCATGAGATTGCTTTCAAATTGTTTGAGGGGACACAGGGAACTAAACCACAAATTATTCTGGATTTTGTGGGTATATTGGTTTTGTTTTCCAGCTTCCCTGGGTAGTAATTATAGGCCTGCTCTGTTTTGTCACAAATGTTTGCAGACAGAAGCCTCAAAAACATGGGGCTGTTCTCATGGGTTTTTCTACCAGTGCAGGCTCCATGGTGTCCCAACATCAGAAGACCCACAGCATCTGGAAAAACTGTCTGGAAACAGAAATTATTTTTATTTCTAAGGAATGTCTTACATTTTCTTTTATTCAGTTTCTTAAAGATGGCGAAGGAGGATTTTATGTCCCAAGTAATTTCATTTGGAGCCATAATTATATCTTGATTCATTCTATCCACATTTATAATTAGGAGGCGTTTTGGTTTTGGGTTTTTTTTTCCTGATCTGCAGGGTAGATTTTAAAGATTTTATATGACTATAAGTAATGTGAACTGGGAAGGACTGTGATAACCCAAAACAAAGCAGGTTTTGGGACTGAGAGGGACAAATGACAGGTGTGCAGGGGCAGGGCTGTCCCTGGCATCTCTGCAGGGACATTTTGAGGACACAAAGACTCTGGCAGCTCTTGTGCAGAGGAAAGCAGGCTGCTGTTACACACACCTCTGCCCCCTCACTCTGCCACTGCTGGCACCAAAACCACCATGCCTGCTGCTGTTTCCTTCCAGGACAGAAAATCACCAATTTTCCTTAACAAATAATCAAAACTCTGGTTTGTATTAGCTCACACCCAGTCCTAACCCAGCTTGTAAACACCTTGGAGCAGATTCTTTATTTATTTTTTGGTGTTTACCCACCTGACTGTGGTTTATATGCATCCTGTACCACAGCTAGGGATCCTGGATCAATACAAGTAGGGATGAAAAATAACACTGTGCTCTAAACTGCTGTGACTAATTCCTTGGATTGGAAATACCAAAAAATAATTCAATCCATGCTGCAGGATTTTATTTGAGGCCAAGTACTTATTCAAAATTTTACCTGCTTTTCCATGGAATGATAGCAAAATACATCTCCAAATCTGGTTTTGGCTCATCAAACCCTGTTGAAAAAATGATTTGTTTTGAGAATCAAATTAAAATCTTTTCAGAACTCTCCTCAAATGGAAACAAGGAAATCAGCCCTCAAATGTGTCATCCTTGGAAAACCCAACAGGACATTGGTTCTCCTGCTGCAGTGCCTGTGCAGAACACGGAGCACAGAGCAAACTGACAAAATAATTGGATTATACATGCACAATTCAGACTTTCAGTTACTGGGTGCTTTCTTGTTCCTGGTTTCCACAGAAAAGTCAGGTTTTTGTTCCTTAAGTCCTTGTACTGCTTATTTACATATGAAAAGGTAAGTTTATAAAAGAGCTTTCCTATTTTACTCCACCTAATAGTTAATAATTTAAATCTGTAGCCATTATCATCATATAGATTGACACAAATGGCATATGGATCATTCTGGGGATGAGGGTTAGTTTCTTTTAAGAGAGAATTGTTTTAGTTTTTGCAGGAAATTAATCAGGGGAATGGGCTTTGTGGAGCATGGAGCAAATCTAATCTGTTCTTTGTTCAAATTTGCCTTGCTCCAATTCCTAGCAATTGTAGACAACATGCTCTTTTGTTCAGGAGCCACTTGTTACATGCATAATTAGAGACTGCAGTAGCTGTGTTTAAAGAAAAACTGTTTTCCAATGTAATGTGTGATCTTGATAATAGTATTTTCATCAAAGGTAGCAATTACATTCATTAAGCTGGGACTGGCAAGGCAGCAAGGAAATTAAGTGGAAGGTGAATAAAAAGCTCCCCGTTCCTTTTTAAAATCTCTGCCTCTTTTTAAGTTGAAATGCACCACGTTGAGCTGCAAACTGGAAAATACATACTGAATATAAGGGGGGGAAAAAAGAAAGAAAGAAAGAAAGAAAGAAAGGAAAAAATAAAGTCCTCCTTAACCTTTCTGAATAATGATCCAGAAGATATCCTAGGGACACCTACTATAGATGCACTTTTCAAATTAAAGGGCTTTATTCTACATTAATTTCTTATGCAAGTTTTAAACGAGCTCAACATATGATTCAGGTCTTTAAAGGCTCCAGGGCTCTCTAGGATTAATTCACTGTTCTTTTCACACATGAATTAATTGTTTTGTGTTCTCAAAAACAGCAAATAGCACATAAATCAACCAGTTTGGAAAAGGCACAAGGCTGGTGCCTTTTGCAAATCACTGAAGTTTACTCTTTACACTCCATTATTGTAATATGCAAATTTAAAGGAAAAGCTGGGAAAGTAGCACATATGTTCTTAATTCTAAGTGGATTTCTTGAATGCATAACTCATTTCAGTGATCTGATTCCTTGAAAGACCAAAGTTGTGGAGCACTGGAAAGCTGTTTTTCCAGCATGCCAGTTGTTTATTTCCCAATTAATAAATCAATTACACATCACTAATATACTTGCAAACAAACCCATATAAAAAGAGCTAGTTATAAGGGGTTTTTTTAGCTCCTTTTTGCCTTAAGCTTTGGAAGAGTGAAATTTGCAGATGGAAAAATGTGAAAATCTGAAGATGTGAGTGCAGAGCCCCACGAGGGGCTGTGCCCAGGCTGAGCACAAACACAGCAAGTTCATTTTTAAGCCCCAAATTGATTTTTTTGCAGGCACTGTGTCCCAGGCTGAGGGGGGGCACCGCGTGTCCCCTCACAGCTGCGTTGGCAGCAATGGCAGGGCACCACTGCTGACAAGTCCCTGCTTCAGATCAGGGTTGAGGGAGGATTTTGCAGGAAAATGCCCCAATTCAGGGTCTCAGCCAGCACCAAGCAGGGCAGGTGACACCTGCAGCAAGGGGGATGAGTTTAATTTCCCAGAACTCCCATCAGGGCAGGTACTGAGGGGGGTGGTGGCAGGAAATGTGCTCCCTCCTCAGCAGGGATGTCCCAGCCCACTCCCAGCTCAAGGTAAGAGAGGAAACTGCAGCCAGAACCCAGCTGCCCATGGCTCCAAAAATAACTGTTTGTCCCTCTGCCCTTCCCAGAAATAGAATCTGAAACCACAGCATCTTGGCCAAATTGGAATTTGTATAGTTCTGCGAAGCATTTCCTTCAGTTAGGAATGATTTAATTATTCTTCACTTCCTCTTCTAGAAATCATTCCTGGATAATGAGGTTAGCATAGAGCAGATATGTTTCAGTCAAGGAATAGATGTAATTTAGTGCCAGAAGGCTTTTACAGTTGGGAAGAAAAAAAAAAAAAAAGATTTTTGGACACTTCTAAATAGAAGCAGCAGGATAGAGAAGGTTTGCTATTAAATTAGAACAGTCTGAGACACCAGACCATGGGGTGCTTTAACCAGTGCTGTGTCAGCCCCTGCAGAATCAGAGCACTCCCCTGCAGCCCAGATTCTTACACAAGGGTAACAAGGCACATTTTAAATAATTATTAAATAATGGCAAGCTGCATTACTGCCAGAGAATTGTTTATCTCTGCAAATTGGATCACTGGAGTCAAAGCACAGGAGAGCTAAAATTCTTCCAGCATTAAATGGAAGATCTGCTGCTGCACCTTCTTTTGGTCCTTGGAAACTGTGAATCCTGCATGGCACTCAAATGGATTTTATGACAAAAATCAAGCTTTTATTATTTATGCAACAGTCAAAATAAACTGCCTTATCAATCAAATGTAGGCACTGCTGCAATTAAACCCAGAAAATTATTTTCCTTCTAAAGCCTGGTTGGACAGAGATTGAGAGGACCAACTCTATCTTCAGCAGCTCTACTGACCAAACAAGTTCTTTGGAGCTTTTCACTATTTAACTATGTTCCAGAACCTTAACTTTTATTTTTTAATCATCCCTGGATTATTTTTACAGCAGTTTAGCAAATTTCTTCTACAGAAAACCAAAAAGTGTCCAGAGAAGCTAATGTCAAACATCATGTTTTTGGGAATGATCTAAACAAAAGCAGAAAACCTCAACAACACAGTGTTAAATTAAAACCTGCTCTGTTTGTACTGAAAAATTTTCACTTAATTTACATGTTTAGGATGCAAATTAAGGAATAGAAGAATTTACAGGGTGTCCTTGAAAACAATTCAGGCCAAAAAATTCCAAGAGTCTTGTGGCAAACTTGATGTGATGAGGATGATCAGAAAATGATTCTGTTCCACTGAGGGCTGGGTCATTGCTTGAGACTTGGCTGAAGGCAGCAAGCAGCCCCTCTTTAGCCTCACTAAAAAGGAATCACTAAAAACTTGACTTTTTTTAGTTTGTCTAAGTCCTCCAGTGTTGCCAGCTCTACACCTACTGAGAGGGAGAATAGCTTCAGAAAGATGTAAATCCAAATGATCTTGAAAGACAAAATATATAAAAATGCTATTACTGTCTAGTGAGACTGCACATATTTTTGATTTATATTTCTGAATATTTCACCAGAAAAAAATGTTACAGTGTACACTGCATGTTCCTTTGAACAATAAACAAGCTATTAGGGAACACATTGGTTATTTCTGGTTACCCTGAATACATTCTGGGGCTGAGGAAAAGCATTTCTTTAGCTTTTGTGTATCCAGTACCAGCTCAGGGAAGTCAGACAGCTGCTTTCAAAACAAACTGGGCTTCCAATCGAGCTTGGCTTGGTAGAAGAACTTGAAATGTGTCTCTCACCAAAAGATTTTCAAGTGGAAATGCAATAACACGTTAATTAGAAAAGTCTTTGCATAGCAAAAGGCTCCCAAAGAACAATAACTCTGTAGTTGATGTAAGCCTTTTCTAACACAATCTTTACATGGGGAAAAGAAAATACGAAAGAAAAAACAACAGCAGAGAAAAGATGATACAAAATGTTGTATTTGAGTTTTCCAAGTAGTGATTAAACCTTTCTCTGGAAATCTGCCTTGATCACCAAGCAGAACAGAGCTAGAGAAGGTTGACATGACACGGCCTGGTACAAAACCTGCAGGATCTGGCAACAATTTTAAATTACAGATTATCAGAGAACCATGAACTCATATACAAACATTGTATCAAGTCAAAAACAAAATTCAGGCACTTTAAAATACATTCTCAATACAGGTCTTTTCTTCTAACCAGGGCAGCTCACATGCAACATTTGATACTGAAGTTGCTGTGCCAGGACAACAGACTGGATGGACTAAGGGCATAAAAAGGGAAAAATCACTAATAAAATAAATCTTGAGTACATAAAGCAGCTTAGAAGCTCAGAAAGCCTCCCAGCATTGCCCACACCAGCTCTGCAGCCTGTGCCCACAGTGCCAAATGTGGAATTGCCATTGATGACCACCCAAAAATGTCTGTCCCAAAGCAGAACAAGGGCTGGGAGCACAGGCAGCACTAAACAGCTCCTGGACAACAGCACAGCACTTCTCATTGCCAACCAAACAGCTGAGTTCAGAGGGCAGGGGGGATTTGAGGTCCCTTCCAACCCAAACCATTCTGTGACTCTCCAGAATCAGTGACCTGAGCAGCCAATGCTCTCCACACGGGTACCTGTCCTCTTAAAACAGCAAGGAAAGTTACTCAGGGGTTGTAACTGATTTGTGCACAGACTCCTTCACAAAATTTTGTATACAAATACAATACATTATTTATTTCTTTCAAAACTGTGTACAAAATACAGCATACATAACAAAGACATGAAATATTTACAGCTGTAACATTAGTTAAAGGCTTGACCTTGCTTTATTGAGAAGAAAAGCTCATCAGCTACTGTGGAATTGCTGCTGAGGATGTTCAGGTTGTTTGCTGGACTCAGGCATCCCATATCAGACTGTGAGGAATCACATTAATCTCATTTTCCCCTGGTTATTTTTTCAAATGGATACCTGACACAGTTCTACACAAAGAGTCTTTTTACATAATCCTGGATATGCAGCCCTTAACAGTCCTTCAAAGAGCTCTGCACTTTCCTCCACAAAGGGTTTGCTTCTGGCACTGAATTGAATCAGTAAAGTATTGCCAGTCTCACACAGAACTGCAGATGCCAAGCTGAGAGTGTCACAAACCAGGAGATCACAGCAAAAACCAAACCCTGCTTTCTGTGGACACTCATGTGAGCAAGGCAGATTAAACCTGCCCCACCTTGGCACAACTCAGCACAGCAATCAGCATTAACTCCAGCATCTTGCAGTGTGGTTTTGATTATTTTGGATTTACAGATAGATTGTGTTGAGCAGAATAAATGTAGTTAAATGCTGTGGTGTCTGTAGTCTTAATTCTAGTCTTAATTCTAATCTAAATTTCCCCAGCTGTCTCAATTCAGCTGAAACAAAGCCTGCAAGTAAATCTGAAATGCATTAATAATGATTAATAATAATAATATTGCTAACTTCAGAAACCATCCAGCCTACCCTCCTACTCTTGTATTTTTGTAAATCTCAAAGCTCTTGATCAAACTGATGTGGGAGGGGCATTTTTATTGGCACAAGGATAATCAGCACAGTAATTCTTTGCCCATTACCAGGCAGAGTGTGTACATGGAGGGATTAAAGCAGTTACTTCCCTTTGAAGTCAGAGAACTTTTTAATAGTGCTTTTCATCCTTGCTTGTTTCTTTGTCTAAGGCACTGCTTGTTTTACAAATCCCACTTGTTAAGTGTCACTTGCCCTGGTTTTGCTAGGAAATCCTCTGGGAGTCTCAGCCTGTAATGTTCTAAGCTCCACTCAGAGTGAATCATCAGTGAAAGGCAAGCTTTAAAAATGAGATTCCTCTAAGTCAGCCAAAACCAGAAAACCAATCCTTCCCTCCCCAAAACACTTGAAACAGATTGCCAATTACAGCAATTAGGATGATTTTTCATATATTAAGCTTCCTGTCTCTTGATTATTAGTTAATTAGCTCTCCAGCACTGAAGAGGTTTCTGCTGTAAATAAAATGTCTAATTTTAGAGTAAACAGAGACAAATAAAAAAAGCAAATACTTCCCAACCCCCTGCCCTTTTTTCTCTCTTAAACAAAGGGGAAAACTGTGCTGGAGAAGCACTAACTTCCAGGAGCAAGGAATTCTAGGCTGCAAATTAACAGTGCCTCCCTTTAAAGTTTGTAAAATGCATTGAATGTGGAAAGGCCACTGGGAGGTAGAATCACAGCACTGCCATTACCCAGCTTATATCTGTCCTTTTGCAGAACTACTAGAGCTTTTTTAACCCCATTTCAGAAAGATTTCAACTCAACCTTTTATGAAAGGAGAACTATAAATAGGCTCTTAGATTAAAACCCTTAACAGCTGAGAAGGCTGGAAAGGGAGGTGGATATTATCCACCTTTCAGGAGTCCAAATTGGGGCTGCAAGGGCTTAATTACAAAGATATCCTTAAGAACACACTGAGGGCTGCTGTAAAAATGACTCCAATTACAGCAGCTCCACAGACAGCACTCCACCTGGGAGAGAGGAAAGCATCAATTCCCTCTCTGTGCACCCCATGCTAATGCAGCAGCACACCCCAAATGCAGCTCCACCCTACACACCAGCCCTGCTGCACGTGGAGAGTCCTTTCTCCCAGGGGGAAAAACAGAAATGCCAGAGATTTGGATTCCAGGGGTTTGGATTCCAGGGATTTGGATTCCTTTGTTTTCACTCTGATATCTCCAAGTGGAGGTGAACTGCTGGCACAAGCTAAGGGAGCTAAATCCAGTGCTTGGAAGTGTCTCAGGCAGAAAGAAGTTTGGATCTGAATGTGGAAATCATGATTTCACATGAATCACTCCCTCTCCTGAAATGGGGAATTAATGTTTTTTTGTGATGGTGTATTCTTATTTATGATGCCATCAATGCCTTCTGTAATTACTAATAAATTTACAATTAGTGTTAAGGGAAATAATTTTTATATAGCATCAAGTAAGTCCTCATGGTTTCAGTACTCCTGTGCTAAGAATTTTGCAATTGTGCTCAACTGGATATTTGAAGTTCCTTCATATATTGTACCTGAAATCAGAAGAAAACAAATTAGTAGACACTAAATCCAGAGTGAGTTTATGAAGAGAGACCAAAATATCATCCTAAAGCCCAGTGAGAAACTTTATAATTATGAAATGAAGCTTTACTGTGCAAGTACTAGCACAGAACTGTAATTATTTATACAATATTATAAACATTCCTATTTTATTATCTGTAACAATAAAAGCACTTTTCTGGCTGGCAACACATAATGCAAAGACATTTTCCTGAAAAGCAAGTCTTAAATAGCCAAAAAAATTAAGAAGTTCCAAATGCTGTTGTAATAAAAGCCAAAGGGTAATATTGCTAAAAATATCAAACTGATGTGCCCAAGGATTATCCTGATGAACAAGAAAGCCTTGAAAAGAAAACTCCACATGGATTCAGATCTTAAAGCAAATGAAATTATTTTTAATTTTTTTTTTACAGAAATTTTCTTAATAGAATCAGACATGGTGTTTGTGTCTATATTTTGCTGGTATCTAATCAAACATTTTAACTAGCCTTGCATGTACATACATTTATACCTAAAATTTTATATCTGAGCCTTTGAATTAGTGTTGATACAGTCTCAAGGAAAAAATATCCTGAGAAAAAAAGCCAGCCCTTCTTCCTCAAACTTTAATAGCACCAAGGCACAAGAGATACTTGGTAAGGAAGTGGCACTCACCTATCTTGCAGTCACGGTAGTATTTTTCTATTGGGAAATTTTTGGTGAATCCAACACCTCCCATCCATTCAATACATTTACTGGTTGTCAGTGTTGCAACCTGTGAAGAGAGGTTCAGAGTTACAGCTTCCAACTTCAGACAGTGGCAGTAAAATTTATACTTTGTACCTGATTAATAACAAAACAGGGAATAAAGCAGTGACTAGAACAGGGGGGAAGAAGGATGGGTATTTTGGTATTCATCTTCAACAAGCCATTTTAGGATAAAAACAAGATAAACCAGAGGACATCAGGAGTTCACTAACTGTTACAGAATAGTTTCTATGCTGCTCTGTGCAAAAGACCAGCAGTGGTATGCAAGACAGCAAATGCAAAGAGGGAAAAGCCATCCAGTTTTGAGTCATTTTAAGACTAACACATGTGACCAGCTGAAACAGTCACAAATGAACTCTTTACAGTGTCATTTCTCATGCCACAATAAGATTTCTGAGAAAAGTCTTTCTTGATAAGTGAAAGTATTAATTCACATTCCTCTTTCGGTGTTGTTAGTTGGTTTAAAAAAATTTATTTGGGGCATGAGCAGCTTACTTTTTGGTGACTTAATTTAGATTCTGTGCATCGACTGAGAAACACAGAATGGTTTGGATTGGAGGGTGCTGGAGCATTGGGGGGTGGGATGATCGGGATGGACAGAGACAAGAGATCTCTGCAGCCAGGTTGTGGAACTTGGGGTTTATTGCAGAGGGCCTGGGTGCAGGGCCCTGCTGGGATTTGGGGTTTATTGCAGAGGGCCTGGGTGCAGGGCCCTGCTGGGATTTGGGGTTTATTGCAGAGGGCCTGGGTGCAGGGCCCTGCTGGGATTTGGGGTTTATTGCCAAGGGCCTGGGTGCAGGGCCCTGCTGGGATTTGGGGTTTATTGCAGAGGGCCTGGGTGCAGGGGCCTTTTGGGATTTGGGGTTTATTGCACAGGGCCTGGGTGCAGGGCCCTGCTGGGATTTGGGGTTTATTGCCAAGGGCCTGGGTGCAGGGCCCTGCTGGGATTTGGGGTTTATTGCCAAGGGCCTGGGTGCAGGGCCCTGCTGGGAGCTGCCAGCCACAGCTGGAGCAGGCCCAAGAGAAGAGAGGGGGAGAGAGGATGAGAGTGTGAGAGAGTAAGAGGGTGAGAGCATAAGGGAGTAAAAAAGGAGAGTGAAGTTCCCGTTCCAATACAATAAATCATCTTCTGTGTTGAATATTCTGATTCTCACTAACCAATCTAGTACAATATACAAAGTCTATAGCATTTACATACAGCCTATAAGAATCACTACATTACCATACTGTGTTACATTTTAAACCCTAAAAACTCCTCTTTGGGTCCCTTCTGCCAAGCTGTAGGGTCTGCTCTGACCCTTGGGCCTGTCTGCAAGCAGAGGATGTTGTTCCATCAAAAGGGGATTACCTTCAGCTGGCCATGCCATTGTTTTCCAGTTGTTCAGTAACTGAGGGATCTCAAAGCTTGCTTTCATTTCAATCTCGCTTATAGTTTCCATATTCTCAACATCTTTTGCCAGGCAATCATATTTATAAGGCTTTCCTGTTTCATCTTCCCCAACAGGAGGAGATCTTAAAACTCATCTCAATCCCTTGGCAGAGGGATACCTTCTACTCGCCCAGGTTGCCCCAAGCCCCACCCAACTTGGCCTGGAACACCTTTACTGAGATAGAAGTACATCCAGAGCTTGCACAGCCAAGATGAATTCTGAGTACACAGGGGGTAGCAGAAGGAGCTGTAGCAGCAGTGAGGGAGCTCAGGTACCTCAGCAGTGAAGTACTTGGCCATGCTGGCCTCCTTGATGGCCGGCCTGCCCGCCTCCGCCAGCCGCGCCGCGTTGTAGGTCAGCAGCCTGGCCGCCTCCAGCTGCGTGGCCACCTGGGCAATCTGGTGCTGCATCCCCTGCAAGGGCAGCACAGCACTCAGAGTGACCACAGCCCCTGCAAGGGCAGCACAGCACTCAGAGTGACCACAGCCCCTGCAAGGGCAGCACAGCACTCAGAGTGACCACAGCCCCTGCAAGGGCAGCACAGCACTCAGTCACACACAGCCACAGCCCCTGCAAGGGCAGCACAGCACTCAGTCACACAGAGCCACAGCCCCTGCAAGGGCAGCACAGCACTCACTCACACACAGCCCCTGCAAGGGCAGCACAACACTCAGAGTGACCACAGCCCCTGCAAGGGCAGCACAGCACTCAGAGTGACCACAGCCCCTGCAAGGGCAGCACAGCACTCAGTCACACAGAGCCACAGCCCCTCTGGAGCTCCCAGCAACAACCATCCTGCTCACCATGCAATGCACTCTAAAATAAAACATCAGGTCCAGCTGGGAAGTAATTCTGTGACAGGGTCTCTGGTGTTGAGATGACCCCAAGGTGTTGGAAAGTCTCTTTTTCCCAGCCCCAAGATCAAAGAAGGAGTCAGGATTCCTTGGCTCTGGTTCTCAAGGTTATTATTCTCTGTTATCTAAAACATTCTTTTTCTGAGGTCTGTCTAGCATGTTGGTCTGCGGCACACTGTCTTGGGGTGGTGTTATCTTTTTATACTAAAAACTACATGTACTTTATTTACAATAATTTTCCAATACCTATCACCTATGTTAGACAGTTTGTCTCTGCTCTAAACCAATCCAAAAGTGCCACCATCACAGCAGAAGATGGAGGCCAAGAAGAAACAGGAGGAAGGACAGGACATGCCCAGATTCCTCCATCTTGCCTCTTGAACCACCCTTCTAAAACCCCAAAATTCTACGTTTTCACCCCGTGATAAATTCACTATCATTCTATTCAAACTCTTGTGGCTTGTAACTCTTCACACAAAGTTGGTAATTGTCTCCATGGGTTAAAATCAAAGGCACAGGTGTTTTTGACTCTGTGCCAAGGTCTCTGAGCCCCCTGTCAGGGTCTCAGTTCTCCAGGGCAGTCAGAGGAATTTCCTGGGTTCTGACAATTCTGTGTTCCTTCTGTGTTTATTGACAGAGGTTGGGAACACTCCTGGGCCACTGAAGGGCTCTCAGGAACTGCAGTCCTGTTTTCCCCTTTCCTGTTCTTGGATTCAGGAGCACTGGGGTTCTTTTTGCCTGACTGGACAGAGGGTTACCTATTCAAACCCAGGAATATAAAGGATGATTTTATCTCAATCTTAACATCCTCCTCAGGATTACAAAGGCATGAGGAAGACAGAGCTGCATTTTCATTCTGCAACTGTTCACTGAAAAACCAGGTCTGGTTCCCTAATGAGCTTAGCCAAGGAAGACTTGCAAACAAGTATTTCTTAAATAAAAGTGGAGATCTAGCAAGGTGACAACTCCTTTCCTTGCCCCAGAGGCACAAGACAAGTTTTAGAAGCAGCTTAAAGGTACAGAGGACACGACTGAGGAATGGATTCAAGGGTGATGGAGCTCATATCTGAATGGTATTACAGAAGAATGGGTTTATTTAAGAACACCCAAATATTATGATCATTGAAAATGAACATTTAGGAGTCTAAAACACAATGAAATCTTTCATCTTATTAGAACATTAACACCATTCCCTCAGATCTGCAGAAATATATAGGCAGGTCAAAATACCAAAATGATTTGCCAATTATAAATTCCATTTCCCATTCAAAAGACGTAGTTCCAATCATTTCCTAGGTATCTATGAGTGCTTCCTAAAATTTGCATAAATTATGAGTAGTGCTAATGTTCCTTCTCTTCAGCTGAGATGTAGGTTTCTTTTAACAAGAAAATTACCAGAGTAATTACAATTATGTATCTTCCTTATTAAACTATACATCATTTTTGCAACAAAGAGTCTTTTTGGCTGTAAGAAACAGATATTATAATGAAAACTAAATGTCTTTGTACAACACAGGAAATCTAATAATTCAGTTTTCCTCATCTTTTTATCATTTATAGTCTCCAGAAAAAGCCCTTCCCCTACACCTCATGAAAGGATATAAAAACTGGAGCACATTCAGTATAGTGGGATACTAAAATCAGAAGGGAGTGTATTATTTTTTATTATGTGTATTATTTTCAAGGAATGTCAACAAGTTATCAAGCAAAAGGAATATGCTAAAAATATGTAAAGTTTTAAATTATTTGTGTGGTACTTGCAAAGGCACTGAATTGCTGAATTTTACATGGCAGATGAACGTTCATCTAGAATTTTTTTTGAAAAATACTCAGATAATGAGGAGGAGAGACAAGACATGAAGTGGAACATAAATTATGCAAATCATAATACTAATTATACTGTTTATTATGGTCACTATTCTTTCTTGGAGGAAACATGCCATTAACAATTACCTGGAAATCAAACACGCTCTTCCCAAACTGGACTCTCTCCTTTGTGTAGGGAACTGTACGGTCAAAACACCCCTGGGCCAGTCCTAACATCTGTGAGGAAAAATAAGGATTTGGTCAAAAAAATTGATTCATTAAATGCACCTAATGAAGGTGATCATAATTGGTCATCTTCTGGTCAGGCAGGTTGATATTCAGGAGAAAAGTTATTTTCTTCCTACCTAGATATTGCTAAAATTTGTATAGAGAATCCTAGGAGCCAGAATTTTACAGTTATCACACAAACTGAGGGGAGTTATAAAAAATAAAAGTTTGAGGAACAAACTTTTTACATGCCCATTTCTTACCATAGGCAAGGATTTGTAAAAACACTAGCACTCATTTTTTGAACAAAATTTAAGGGTCAGCTGTAATTGTAAAAATATTAATCTTTTTGATAATTTGTAGTTGCATAAGAAAATGACTGTAAACTGTAGATCTATAGATCTACATTACCCTGTTAAAGGAAAAATAATCTGAATGGTTAATCAAAACTATTTTCATAAGCAAAATAATTTCTCATTTTCTAGAGGACACCAGACTGAATTGCCAGAATTAGCAATTTATTTCAGAATTTAGAAACTTAGTGGTGTGGAAGGAGAGATAACATTTCTTGCACTATCTTCCAACTCTGCAGAACAATTGTAAAAGAATTTTGATCAATTTTGTCTTTCCACGAAGGCAGAAGCAGTAAAGTGTCACATCAGACAGCTTAGAAAAACTGCCTTGAATGATGTACAACAGAAAAAAAAATATACAAAGGAAAAAAGTAAAAGAAAACATTGAAGTCTGCTGCTAATCAGCCCCATTATCAGATTTGTCATCTCCTTATATAAATTATAAGAACAAAGTACATCAACTTCAGCACCTGTAACAATATTGCAGCTGCCTTGCACTAAAACCATCTGAAACTGTTTTCAAAGCCACAATTACCTTTTATAAGATCTTCATTATCTTTTAAAACTATTCCAACTGCAAAACTAAACTCAATACCACAGGGCTTTGGAGCTGCTGCTCCTGTCAAGTCCATTTCTCTTAATTTGAAGGTGCCAAGAAGGCAGTAATTAAGATATAACAACTACCTGACCTTAACTTTTAATTAAGGTGTAACTTGGAGTAATTAAGAGTAAAATCCAGACCATGTATTTTACTGGCAGAGCCTTTATATTATTTATATCTCTGGGAACAATGAGGCCCACAGCCCTTTTTAAATGCCATATCAGACAAAGTTTAATCAGAGGTAATCTTTAGAAATGATGGAAAAGCCAGCCCAATTATCAGCATAGAGTATTGCCATGTGGAAAATCCCAATTTCATGAAGATGATTTCTCCTGGTCTGTCTGCAAACCAGGGCAAAAGATAAAGGAGATTGGTAGTACAGAAATATTGCACAATAAAGTATAAGCAAAGAAAAGATTACTTTCAAAAGTAAATTCAAAATATAAAAAGTTATCACAAGTGATTTTATTCTGGGGCTGACTTCCACTGAGATCAGCAGCATTCTGAAATCCAAACTGACTTTACAGCAAAATACAACATTTTGAAATAACTCCCAGATTGGTAAATATTCTCCCCTAAGATGCCATACAGTGCAATTTTCAAACACAACAATGAACTGGAACAGCTCTGCTAGAGAAAATCACATTTATTTTAAAAATAAGTTGACTTTTAAAAACGAGTTGGGAAAACATCAGTTAGCACTAGGTTACATTTGCCAGCCCCATACAATCCCAGCTGGAAGCATTAATTTATACATCTCAGTGTGTTAAAGTTTCCAAAGTTAGTTTTCTTTGTAAAATAAATTTTCATAGTGGAAGACAAGAACGTGGACATAATTCAGAAGCAATAAGTTAACGACCAAAGAGAAGCTAATTGCCATTTAATGTCTTTGAAGTCTATTGCTTATGTCACTATAGGAGGATTTTCCCACTGGCAGCTGCTCCTGTCTTTGCTGTCACTTTGCTACGGGAACAGTGACATCTAGTGGCAATCGAGCTTTTAATAAAGTATTTTCCCAACAGCTTTAAATATTCCACAGATTTCAGTCCAGACTCAAATGATATCCTGGCTGTGCTCAGTAAGAAACCAAATCACCCACCTGTGCAGCAATCCCTATCCTGCCAGTATTGAGCATTCCAATGGCATATTTATAGCCTTGTCCAACTTGTCCCAGGATACTGCTCTCAGGAACCTATAAAATAAAGCCACCCAATTATTCCTGTTCTATTCTGTTTTGCAACTATTAAAAGAGTTCACAAGTTTTAGCAATTGCTCCTCATAAGTGAAGGCATAAAACATAAACCACAGTTTGATTCCTAGGATAGCTGATTAGAGCATTCCATGGCTATAAACTGATGACAGAGAAAAAACTACATCAAAATTTAAGAAATCCAACCCCTCTCTAGACTTCTGTGGAAGAAAGATCACAGAATCACAGAATCACAGAATTTTCAAGACTGGAAGAGACCTATAAGATCATCTAGTCCAGCCGATGTTCTAACTGTTCAACTAGATCATGGCAGCAAGTGCCACATCCAGTCTTTTTTTAAATTCTTCAAGGGATGATGCCTCTACCACCTCACTGAGTAAATGATTCCAGTTTCTGACCACTCTTTCTGTGAAGTATTTCCTTCTTACTTCTAACTTACATCTAGCTTGACGCAACTTGAGACTGTGTCCTCTTGTTCTATCCGTTGTCGCCCGGAGAAAGAGGCCGACCCCCAGCTCACTACAGCCACCCTTCAGGAAGTTGTAGAGAGTGATGAGGTCACCCCTTAGTCTCCTTTTCTCCAGGCTGAACAACCCCAGCTCCCTCAGTCGCTCTTCATATGGCTTGTGTTCCAAGCCCCTTATTAGTTTCGTTGCTCTCCTCTGGACACACTCAAGTAACTCAACGTCCCTCTTAAAGTGAGGGGCCCAGAACTGGATACAGTACTCCAGGTGAGGCCTCACCAGTGCCGAGTACAGGGGAAGAATGACCTCTCTGTTCCTGCTGGCCATACCATTTCTGATACTGGCCAGGATGGCATTGGCCCTCTTGGCTACCTGGGCACATTGCTGGCTCATATTCAATCGACTGTCAATCAGCACCCCCAGGTCCCTTTCCACCTGGGCACTATCCAGCCACTCCATCCCCAGCTTGTATCGGTACAGGGGATTATTATGGCCGAAGTGCAATACTCGGCACTTGGACTTATTGAAGTTCATCCCATTTGATTCTGTCCATATGTCCAGCCGTTCCAAGTCTCTCTGCAGAGCCCTACACCCCTAAATGCTAAAATATGCCCAACAATCAGTGTATCCAAGGGGAAAAAATAGGGAATTTAGTTAATATTCTTTCCTTATGTGTGGCCAGGTTCCAGTTTTACACAAGTTATGCTTCAAGAGCTGAACTTACAATACCTTCACATTGTCCAAGGTGACTGGGCAGGTGGAACAAGCTCTGATCCCCAGCTTGTCCTCCTTCTTCCCCACCTGGAGCCCCTCTGTGTTGCGATCCACTACGAAGCAGGTGATTCCTCTGTAGCCCTGGGGGATTAAAAATAATCAAAAACTGGTTTGCATACCAATATCCCTCAAAAGCTACACCTACACCCACACTGGGCACAAACCTGATACTTGCATAGTCAGCTATGTCATTTTCCACTGGACATATTTTACATATTTTCCATTTTGCCTTTTAACAACAGGAAGTTGTCAGCTAAGTCAGAAAGGTTGGAAAAATGTAAGACTGAGTCCTGTTACTCAGAACACCACCAGTGCTGTGCAACCATGATCCTGACATTCTTATTTTCTCTGGTTGGAGGAATTTATTAAATTGCTCACCAAATTGCTGCCTCAAGTTTTGCTGGGAAAGATCTTTAAAGGTTTGCAGTCAGCTAGGAAAAGGTGCACAGAGTATAAACCTCTAACATGAGATTATCAGTATAAAATCCACAGTTTCATATCTCAGCAGCTGTCACTGAAATGCAAGAATTCTGTAGCAACTTACTAAGGATGGGTCTGTATTTGCCATGACAAAGAAGACTCCTGCATCTTCTGCCAAGCTAATCCACATCTTTGAGCCATTGATAATGTAATAGTCTCCCTTCTTTTCAGCTCGAGTCTTCAAGGAAAAAGCATCACTGCCAGACCCAGCCTCTGACAGACAGAAACTACCTAACTGTCAAGGGAAGGGAAAAAGCCAATTTAATTTTCACAAATAGAAATAAATCCTATAAGGAAAATACTTATAAGCCAGCACAAGTCTCTTAAATTCAAACATTTTAATCTATTGCATTGAAGTAACTGAGTTTCAGCTGTGAAGATTAAGAATAGAAACACTGTGTAATTACACATCTCTCAAAGTCAACTGCTTTACAGTTCTTTTCCACAGTAAATTAAATTTTAATGAAACTAATAAGTGCCTTTCCACTTTTACCTCTCAGCTACTGATGACAGGATGTATCTATATCACCACAGATCTCAGCTCTAACCAGTGTTTCAAAGTTCACACATATTTTCCACAGCTGCAGACACACATTAGCCACTGAAAAAAAAAATCCCCACTAACATTACTAAACAATAATATAATTTCAATAGTTAAGTCAAGTAAGACTTTGACTCACTGTATCTTTGGACACCCTGGGCAGGTAAGTTCTCTTTTGCTCTTCTGTTCCATAGGTGGTAAACAATTTGTTTGTTAGAGTGTTTTGGAGTTCACACACAAGAGCCACAGCGGGATCAACCTTGGCCAATTCTTCCACTGCCAGTATGATTGAAAAAAATGAAGCTCCAGTTCCTCCATATTCTTCCCCAAGCTCAATACTCATCAGCTGAAATGGAAAAGGTGCAAATGTATAAATGTGTTGGCCCTGATAGCTGGAAAGGCTAAAACTGAATCCAGGAATGAACACCAGGATTCGGGCAATGTAAGTCCTTATGGCTGCCCAGTAAGGCACAGAGGAATATTGGTTCTCTTCTCCATCAACACTTGGAGTCATGGCCTTTCCAGCATCCAATTAAAAAAAATTGAGGGAGGGAAGACAAGGAGCTAAAAGATAAGGTGAAGTATGTGCTATGGGGGAGATGGAAAAAGAATTACAGTAAAAGATGGAGTGATAGTGCTGTAAAGAAAGCTGTCGTGTGATTGACAACTCCAAAATGTTTAATCATTCATCAGTTCATTTGAATTATATCCCTAAATTTTTTTCATCTATAAGTCTGAACAAGGCACAGTTAGAGATACATAAAATGCTGTTACTTTTCAAATAAAAGATTAGGTAAAGGTGTGCAGACCCCTTGTTCAAACAATCCCTGCACGATGGACTCTTCCATTTTCGCATTCTCGTCCATTTTTTGCACGAAAGGTGCAACTCGTTCCTGGGCAAACTTGGTCACTGCAAAGAAGGGAAGAGAGAAAACAGTAAATATTCCATAAATAAATAAATAAACAGTCTCCTTGGGAATCAATATAATAGGAATGTGGTGCTTCTGACAGGTTATGCATGTCAGAAGAAAAAGAAGCCCAAGCAATATCAGGCGTAAAGCACAACTCCCCCAAAACATCTCAACATTTGACTAGAAATAAATAATGAAAACAAAATTTTAAGCTCAAATATCCCTTCTACTTGAACCATTTCTGAATTTTAACTGCAGAGATAACTACCCATGTCTTTCAGCATGGCCTCCTCTTCAGTGAACGTTTGAAGTGGAGCACAGGCAAGTCCATCACTGGCCACGTTTGGCTTGAGCTCTGATTTGGAGGATCTGAAAGCACAGGGAGAAACCCTCCAAGGAGCCAGGTGTGCTGCCATGTGTCTTCTCAGCTGCTGGCAACAAACACAGAACATGCAAACAGTCAGATCTGTATGCAGACAACCATATCTAACTTCACCCAGTGCTTTTATTCAGTAAGTTATTAGGAAATATAACCTAGATCTACTGTTCAGCCTGAAAGCTTTTGAGAAAATATAACCTTCCCCTCCCCTGTGTCCTAAAAGAAAATATCCTTTAATTACTTTTCTTTTATTATGAAACAGTTTTCTTCCTGGAAGTTTACAAACTTTTATTCTACAAAGTATGCACAAGCATTTTTTAGTCAATTTTAGTGCTTACAGCAAATAAACCTTGCAGATAGTACTTATTTTGATAGATGATTTTGCAAGTCTACTGCAATATTCACAGTAGTGAGTACTTCTTCTGTAATACTCACTTCAGAGTGTATTTCAATTGAATTAATACTTTCATTGACAAGAATGATAAGAGTAAATATAAAATACACATATAATGATTTTTACAGGCCTGCCAACTTTAATTGACTGACTTTAGCATTCTTCCTGTTTTTCTAGGGACCAGCAACTCTTACTATATTTTTATTTTATTTATTTTATATTATTTTAAAAATTTATTTTATTATATATTATTTTATTACTTATCATTTCTATTTTATTAAATTTATTAATAATAAGTATTTATTTTATTATATGTTATTATATATTAAATATTTATTTTATTATACATTATTTTACTATATATTATTTATATTTTATTGAATTTATTGTTTAATAATAAATATTTATTTTATAATATATTATTATTTATTATATAAAGCAATCTGACAGCCCCTCATGTGGATTATTGGCATTTTGCTGTGAAAGGGCCTAACTTTTAACTGCACTGTGGTTTCTCTATTAAAACTGAATTCTTACCCATCACTTAATGATTTTCAGAATGAGCACACATTCTGTAGACCAAGCCCTGGCATTTGAATGCTTCTGTACAGGTAATTTCCACACAGTTAAAATCCCACAGTCAGTGCTGATAGTGTAACTAATAATTAATGTGTCTTATTTGGTTGATTTATTTTAAAAGCATGGGAAGGAACTAAGTGATTCGTGCTTATGCTCCCCCATTTATCCCCAATATATAAGAATAATTTCAAGAAGCATTGGTTATCCAACCAAAAGAGCAGAGGATGAGCATTTTACTGTGGGGAATAGTATTAAGAATATGTGGCAAAAGTCACAAAAATGAACAGAAGTGGCTTTTGGGAGGAAGCTCCACACAGTGATTGTCAGGGCATAGATAATGTGACAGCTGTGTCCCTCAGAGACCTGAAAGCTTTTGTGTTCAAAGACTTCATTACCTCACAGCTGACTTTACAAAGGCAAATTTGGTATGAAGGCCAATCTGCTTTCCAAACACAGAATAATTCCTTAGGATTTTAAAGAAGTTGGCATAAAGGATCTGGCTCAAAAAGTAATGGGCTAAATTGAGTAGCTAAAATGTTCTCCTGAAAAGCAGCACAGTTTGTCTGTGGCCCAGAAGGGCAGAACAATGATTCTGTTCTCTGATCTCTGCTCCACATTTCTGGCACTTCTGCCTTGTCAGTGCAAAGTGTGGAGTCACCAATGTCCCAGCAGGACAAGCGCTGACAGAAACCCCCAGCAGAGACACAGCTGGGCCACGGGGGATATAAAAACACATCTGCACAGGAGTTTGGGTGATT
Organism: Ammospiza caudacuta; assembly: GCF_027887145.1. Lineage (NCBI taxonomy): Eukaryota > Metazoa > Chordata > Aves > Passeriformes > Passerellidae > Ammospiza > Ammospiza caudacuta. Next base: position 34,928,997 of record NC_080601.1, on the reverse strand, counting down.
GTGACCCCCAGAGTGAGGAACAGACTGGCTGTGCCCCCAGCAGGCGCCTGCTCAGCCCACAGAACACAGGGCAAGCCCACAATGCACACTGTGGCAGCAGCATTCCTCCAGAACCAGCAGAAATCTGGGGTCAGGAAGTAAAAATTCCTTTGATCCTTTTAATAATTCCCCCTCTTTCATGTTGGCTTTCAACACTTGTCATCTTCCTGGCTGGAGAACTGATGGGAAGCACATCCATGAACTCTTGTGGAGACAAGCAGCAAGAGTCTGCTGTGATAAGGAAATTCTGATTTTGGCACATAAAATAAAACCCAAAAACAACAAACAGAAGTGGTAACAGAGAAAATAAATATTGCTGTGAAAATTCAGTGTTTATTCACATTTAACACCCCTGGTGACATAAAACAACCACTGGTGAGCAGGGCTAAATTATGAGTACATTTGGATGGTCAGCAGTAGCTGCAACACTTTCAAATGGTGATGGAGTTACTGTGGGTGTTCACAAAATAAAGAAAACATTGTTTTAATAGAGATTAAAGCCCATGTTCTGGGAGCAGTCAGGCAGGAATGGATTATGTGCAGGACATGCAGCAATGCTGGGGTCACCTGACACCAGGTGTGCAAACATTCACCTGTGCAGGTCTGTCCTTGGCCAGGGCTGGGAAGGAAAAAGCTGAGCATACACAGGCACACTTGTATTTAACACTGGGCTGCTTCCTGAGCACTGGCAGGGCTGCAAACCACACACAAACCTCCTGCTCCCTCCACCACTTCATTCCCAAGTACAAAGAAAAGAGTGTTTTCCTCCATGGTGGCACAAATAAAGTAAAACACTGGGAAGGTGAATCCCCTTCACCACCCCAGGGTGCTCCAAGCCCTGTCCAAGCAGGTTCAGGCATTTACCAACCATGCTTTGGTCAGTGATTGTTTGAGACACTTTGCTTCTTTGCAGGAGCAAAGGAATAGTCCTAAAATTCCTAAAAAGGTCACCTTGAAAAGTTTTAAAACCAATGGGATGCATGCAAGGATGGGATTAATGCTGGCAACTCCCACACAAAGAGCAGCAACTCACAGCTGTTCCAGAGGAATAACAGCCCAGTATGGAAACTATGTTTTAGGTCAATATTTAGATTTAAAAACTAAATAAACAATCAAGTCACTGCATTATTGTGCAGCTTTCTTTTCTTAGAGGCCATGTAAAATCACTAATTTCAGGCAGTTATTTAAACAGCATGTGCATTACTTAAATCCTTGGCTGCTGCTTCCCTGCCTTTTTTCCTGCTCCTCTTCTGTAGGTGGTGATTTATGCTGCTACAGGATTCAGACTGCCTCCCCTGCTAAACACAGGCTTTGAGAACTGGTTGCTGATAACATTGATTTTTCTGTTTATCTCAATTTTTACCTCCATCCCCAGCTCTTCAAAAGATCAGTTCTCCTGTTTTCCTTGTTTGTTTTACAATATACAACAAGATTTTAATGCTGGCCCTGGCAGCATCATTAAGATATAAACAGAAAAAAACCCAAAGCAATGTTTTCCTCAGCTCACTTTGATCGCCTTGGTGACTGTCACTCCTGTATCCATCCCGGCTGGTTTCCACACAGCTCCTATTTCCCAGCGGAGGAGCTCCCCAATGGGAATCCTGCATTTGTTTCTAAGGTTGGTTTTCTTTATTTCAGTTTATTTCCAGAAGCACAGCACCCCCAGGAGCTGCAGGATAAGGTCTCACCGTGCAGAGCTCAGGCATGGGTGGTTAAACCCCGGGGTCTCTGCGTGTCTCAGTCACAGCCCCAGTGCCTCAGGTGAGTTTAGCAACACCAAGAATATTCCGAATTGTGAGGGACCCACAGCCAGCATCACCCAGCGCAGCTCCCGGCCCTGCAGACAGCCCGCAATCCGCACCCGGAGCGGTGCAGAGGCTGCCGGAGCTCTCGGGGCCGCTCCCCGGCAGTGCCGGCACCCCGGGCAGAGCTTTGGCCGCTCTGTAACTGAAGGAGCCCCCGGAGCGCCGCTGCAGCCAGGCCGCTGCTGCCTCCCCGCATTACACGAGACTCACAGAACCTTCCTTAGCGCCGAGCCCAACCCCGCCGCCCCACACACAAACCCCCAGGGCAGAAGGACAGGAGGACGCTCCCCACCACCCTCACGCCTCGCAGCGCTGCCCCTGCAGCCGGCATGTCCAGCCCCGGCCAGACACCCGCACCCAGCAGCGGCCTGGGGAGGTGCCGCTTTCCCCTATGCAGCTTTCCCTTCTCCCCTCATGCCTGTCCCGCCCTGAGGCGTCACCTTGGCGCAGCCCCTCAGCCAAGCTCCCGCCGCCGCCGCCGCCATTTTAGCGCCCGCCCCGTGACGTCAGGGCCAACTCCCGCGTGACGTTAGCGCCAACGCCCCCGTGACGTCAGAGCCAACGCCCCCTCCTCCGCTCCCGCCGGCGCGCGCGGGTCTCGCGAGACTGCGGTGGGCGGGGCCGGGCTGGGCCGGGCCGGGCCGGGGGGAGGCACAACAAACATGGCGGCGGCGGGAGGCGGGAGCGGCGCGGGGCGGCGGCGGTGAGTGCTGCCCGTCCTCCCCTTCCCGCTCCTTTCTGCCCTTCCGTCTCCTTCCCGCTCCCTTTCCCTCCCTCCTTCTCCTTCCGGGGCCTCCTTGTGCCGTGATGGAGCCGGGCAGGGGGCAGCGCTTGGGGAGGGCCGCGCTGCCCCGCCGGGAGCGGGGCCGGGTCAGCGGCGCAGCCCCGAGGCTGCTGCCTTGGTGCGGGGCTGAGGAACACGGGAATCAGAGGGATCGCAGAAATTACAGAGTGGCAGAAATCACAGAGTTACAGAAATCGCAGGGTCACTGTAATCACAGAATCAGAGTGGGTGAGGTTGGAAGGAATCGATCCGGGGCCACCTCCCTGCTCAGGCGGGGCCATCCCCGGGCACACGCGCAGGTTCTGGGGTATCTGCCCTGGGGGAGACTCCGCACCCTCTCCGGGCAGCCTGTTCAGCGCTGTCACCCTCACGGTAAAGAAGTTTTTCCTCGTTGAGGTGGAACTTGGTGTGCATCAGTCCCTGCCCGTGGCTCTGGTGCCACTGCTGGATCCCGGAGCAGAGCCTGGGCCCTGCTGGGACAGCCAGGGACAGCCAGGGACAGCCAGGGCACTGCTCTGATACCCAGGGACAGCCAGGGACAGCCTGGGCACTGCTCTGACACCCAGGGACAGCCAGGGACAGCCTGGGCACTGCTCTGACACCCGGGGACAGCCAGGGACAGCCAGGGCACTGCTCTGACACCCAGGGACAGCCAGGGACAGCCTGGGCACTGCTCTGACACCCGGGGACAGCCAGGGACAGCCAGGGCACTGCTCTGACACCCAGGGACAGCCAGGGACAGCCAGGGCACTGCTCTGACACCCGGGGACAGCCAGGGACAGCCAGGGCACTGCTCTGACACCCAGGGACAGCCAGGGACAGCCTGGGCACTGCTCTGATACCCAGGGACAGCCAGGGACAGCCAGGGCACTGCTCTGACACCCAGGGACAGCCAGGGACAGCCAGGGCACTGCTCTGACACCCAGGGACAGCCAGGGACAGCCTGGGCACTGCTCTGACACCCAGGGACAGCCAGGGACAGCCAGGGCACTGCTCTGACAGCCAGGGACAGCCTGGGCACTGCTCTGACACCCAGGGACAGCCAGGGACAGCCTGGGCACTGCTCTGACACCCAGGGACAGCCAGGGACAGCCAGGGCACTGCTCTGACACCCGGGGACAGCCAGGGCTGAGCGCCCTCCCAGCTGGGGCTCCTCTCCAAGCTGAGCAGCCCCAGCTCCCTCAGCCTTTCCTGGGCACGGAGATGCCCCAGCCCCTTCAGCATCTTCACTGCCTTTCCCTGGATGCTCTCAGGAGCTCCGTCCCTCTTGTCCGAGGAGCCCGGGGCGGGACACGCGGGTTTCTGGGAGGTTTCCCGTGCCCCTGTCCCTCCCATGAGGCGGAGGAGGAGGAGCGGGATCGAGGAGGCGTTCGGGGTTGGTGACAGGTCACGGTGGCCACCGAGCTGTGCTCCACTCCCTCCCCACCGTCAAACTCCTTCAGGAGGACCGGGAAGGGCTTGGATGGAGTTTGGATTCCTTTCTGTGTTTATTTATTTGCTGTGGAAGAGATGGAACAGAGAACACTCCCGTTTTTTCCCCGGGGTTCCTTAGAAGAAGGTGGGATGCATATGCTCTCAGTAAATTTATTTTATACTGTATACATGTTCTCATGGATACTTTATGCTCTTATAATTACTGCAGGATTACTTCTGACTGTGTGTATGAAACAGCTGGCTGTGCACCATGAACTGCTTTCTTCAGCAGCATTATTTAGGCAGAATATTTCATCCTGGCTGTTCTTTGACAGCAAACTTAGCTCACCTCAGTGCCCCCTGTTGAGTCCAGTAGCTGTGCCTGGGTAGAAGATGAGTAACCAGTGCCCTGCTGCTGGTGCTGTGGGTGTGTCAGCAGAGCTCGGGTAACACCCGGTGTGCTCAGCCCCTCCCTGTGTGTGAAACACGAGCTGGGCTGCTCAGTTTCTGCTAATTAGAATTGCATTTTCTGCTTTGCAGGGGTGACACAGCAAGGATCAGATGTGTGTCATCCTCCCCTGAGAAGGAGAGCTGCTGGCTGTGTAGCTCTGAAAGATGCCACATAAAATGACAGAAGTGTTTGAGCACACAGATGGGAGCTTTGGGTCATGTTCAAATTGTGGTGACTTCCCTATGCTGGTGTAAAGAAAAGGATGAGTGTTCTCAGGATAAATCAATGAGGTAGAGGAAGGAAGTTTTATGCAGTGGATCCCTATCCTGTTTATGAAATTTGTTGTCATTTTCTTTCAAAATTAAATGTTTCTTAAAAGCAATCAGTGCAGTCAAATAAGGTTGAGAGAACTGGGGTTGTTCAGCCTGGAGAGGAGAAGGCTTTGAGGTGACCTACTTGTGGCCTTTCAGGACATGAAAGGACACAAAAGAAAGATGGAGAGAGACTGTTTACAGGAGCCTGGAGTGACAGGACAAGGGGAAATGGCTTTAAACTGACAGAGAGCAGAGTTAGATGGGATATTGGGAAGGAATTGTTCCCTGTGAGGGTGGGCAGGCCCTGGCACAGGTGCCCAGAGCAGCTGTGGCTGCCCCTGGATCCCTGGCAGTGCCCAAGGCCAGGTTGGATGGAGCCTGGAGCACCTGGGGCAGTGGGAGGTGTCCCTGCCATGGCAGGGGTGGCACTGGGTGGGATTTAAGGTCCCTCCCAACCCAAACCATTCTGGGATTCTCTGGAATAAGTTTTAGTGCCTTACCCAAAGGCACACACAGATCTGCTAACACAAACCTTTGGTGTTGTTTTGAATGGTTTCATTTTAAATTGTTATTTCTTATTATAATTCATGGAAAGTTGGCCTGGTCAGGACTCTGTGTTACACTGCCCTGTTTTTCTCTTCATATCTTCAATATTAGAGATATCTTTAATATTATAATTAATATCCTGATCTCTTTGTTTTATTGCAGGAGACACCAACAAATGGAACACAAATTAACTTAAGCCTACAGGAGGCTGTGACACCTGGAAGAGGGTGGGTAGGTAGGTAGGTAGATACATAAAGATGTGTTCTAAACTAACTTAATGATGATAATTAATGCTGGGAATTGAACACACTCAGGTAAGATGGGAAAGAACATCCTCATGTGGATGCCAAAAATGAACAAACATCTGTAAGTTTGGACACACAGGAGAAGATATTTAAATGTGGTCTGGAAGTCAGAACTTGAGTTCCTGTAGGTCACCTAAGTACCTATTAAAAATAAGGAATATTCTTATTGAAATGGTCACATTGTAAATTATTTCTGATTATAATCTGCAGAAATAATGTGACAAACTCATTTTCCTTCCAAATGCATCCCAAACTCTGTCTTCCCAAATTCATTGTGAATTGGGACTCTATAGAAGTTTGTTATTTGCACTCCCCAAAACCAGCCTGACCACTGATTTCTGGGGAATATTTTAATGATTTCAGTGCAAAATAATGGACTGGAATAAGACTTTTACTCAGGATAAGAAAGTCAGATTTTGGGAGAACTGTGAAACAATGCTTTGTCTAAGGCTTCTTTCCAGCTTTGCTAATCACCAACATTCAGTTGTTTCCCCACATTGCAGCTCCCATAACTGACTGACCCAAATCTGGGGTTTTTGGAGCCAGGTGTTTATTGGAAAACAGAAGTGAGTGAGAAGTGTCCTTCAGGTGACATCCAGGAAGCAGAGGATGCAGTCTTTGAAAAACTTTTATTGGAAGTGTGATTGTTTTAATAAAATTTAGAACAGCAGAGTGTTAGATTCCTGTCTTTCAAACACAAATATTTTTCAGGTTTCTTTCTTATAACTGATGTGGGTTGGGAAGAGTAATGGACTCACATTTCCTTTTTATTCCCTCTAGGAAAAGTGGAGAAGCTGTGCTCTGTGCTTTTTATCTGACGTGTTGAGGTACATTTTGGAGCATGTTTGCTACTTAGCAGGGAACTAAAATCCAGGTATGATCCATTCTTTTTATTTTTTAAAAAGGCAGGTTGATTTTCATTACTATGTGTTTTTTAAAATTTTATTTACTATTTTTATTATTATGTTGTTTACATGTTGCTGAAAGGGATTTCCCCATAAATTGTATTTGGTGATCTTTAATGAGTTAAAAATTCAAAACCCAATATTCTTATGGTTGCAGATTTGCTCTTTGACTCAGTGTAGTGGGTCTAATGCTGGCCAAATGCCCATGCATGCACTAAAAATTATTTATTTACTCATTTCCTGCTGTGAGATATGGATTAGGAGGGGGAGGGCAAACCAGGCTCAAAACTTTAAATGGTATAAAGAAAACTTTATTAACAGAATTAAAATAAAAAATAAAATCAGAACAAAAAACTTTCAGAACACTTCTTCCCCAATACTCTCTTTTCTTTCCCACAGACAAGAAAGAGACAAAAGCTGTAAAGAGACAAAACCTGGGACTTTCAGTCAGTTTACCACCTCTAAAATAATCTTTCTTCAGTCCACCCAGGGAGAGGAGTCTCTCTTGCCATGCCATGGAGACTTCTCCACAAGAAGCAGTTCTCTTGTGGCTTCAGTGTCACAGCAAATCAGCTGCCAGGAAGGGAAAATCTGTTTGCAGTGTGAAAATCCCACGAGTTACAGCTTTCCCAAAGCTGCTTTCATGGGCCATGATAACTTATGGGGCACTATTTTATGGATGCATAAAAACAAAATTACTCCACTTTTATCTCTGGGAGCAGAGGTTTTTCTTCTTCTGTCCCTGGGACAAAGTTTCCCATCTCTCTCTGTTCAAGGTTCTCGTTGGGTTACAGCTTTTCAGCATCCACACACTCCAGGCTGAGTGTCCTTCTCTCAGAAGCTGCATCCCCCCATGCACTTCATGAGCTACAGGGAAAAAACAAAGTCTGATAGATGAAAAATATATCTTCACCATTGCCTCACAAAAGAATTTCAGCCCAAGACTAAGGCATCTCCTCAATCCTCTCCCATCTAGAATTTGACTCCTCCTTCACTGCCCTCAGTGTCTGTGTTGTTTTCTCTACGTGTCTTCACCCTTTCCTTTTCCTGACTCAGGAGAGAATTGGTGTGTTCAGGTGCTGGGACAGTCCTGGCAGCACAGCCTGGTGGTGGCCAGGAAAATCCCAGCCCAGCAGTGAGCCAGCCTGGCCATGAGTGTAGCCATTATATTTTCTGAAAAATCCCTTTCCCAGGATTTTTCTCCTGAGAAACTGAGAGGCCTCAGGAGCATAATGTAAACAATGGTTATCTGCTGCTGTGGAATGCAACAGGTGCATCTGGGATTGGTCTCATGTGGTTGTTTCTAATTAATGGCCAATCACAGTCAGCTGGCTCATACTCTCTGTTCAGTCACAAGATTTTATTATCATTCCATTCCTTTCTATTCCTTGCCAGCCTTCTGATGAAATCCTTTCTTCTTTTATTTTAGTACAGTTTTAGTATATAATTTTCTTTTAATATAATATGTATCATAAAATAATAAATCAGCCTTCTGAAACATAGAATCAACATTCTCATCTCTTCCCTTGTCCTGGGACCCCTGTGAACACCACCACACATGAGAGGCCATCAGCCCCAAGTCCTCAGGGCCCAGCCCATTAAATGTGTTCTCATAGAGGCGTGTTCAGCTCTTCTAAGTGGTTTAAACAGGTGTCACTCTTCCAAACTAGCCTGCTGATTGGTTAACCAGATGTCAATCTTCAAATCTAGCCAGCTGATTGGCTCTTCAAACTTGGCAGCTCATTGGCTCCACCCAGTCCCCACAGGGAATCACCCCCTCAACTGAAAACCGGACTTTGTTAAACCACGACACTCAAACTGTGTGATAAAAGTAATTCTTCACTTAAAATCCAGCCCAAATCCTGAACTTGTTACTATGAATGCAGCCAAATTCAATGACACTTGTGTTCTGAAAACATTTTTCCTTCTAGGCACGAGAGGTTATAAATGAAAGAGTCAATATGGGGGAAAAGAAGGCAGAACCGTTGGATTTTGTGAAGGATTTTCAGGAATATCTGACCCAGCAGACCCACCATGTCAATATGATTTCTGGATCAGTTACTGGTGACAAGGAAGTAGAGACTCTCCAGGGAGGTGAGTTTTTTCCAGTATCATAAATTTGATATTTTTGAGAGTGACTTCAGTGTTCACAATCCAGGTAATGCTGCTGTATGGAAGCATTTTTGATAGTCATTTTTGTGTCACAAAGGATGTGTATGTAATGTGAAGATTGCCATAAGGAATCTTCACATTAATCCATTTGACAAAGGAGGCAAATTGATTACCTTTGTTTTAATCAGGGAATGTTTTTTATAATTCTCTATATTTAAAAACCAAGGGCTGAGAGAAGCAAAAGCTCTTTGGCATTTGCTCACAGTGTGATGGCATCCCACAGATTGTTCATTAAAATCTGTGTTGCATTGTTCACAGCTGGGACAGAAGGTGATCAGAATGGCCTGGATCATCCTTCTGTTGAAGTTTCACTGGATGAAAACTCAGGAATGTTGGTGGATGGCTTTGAAAGGACTTTTGATGGGAAGTTAAAGTGTCGATACTGTAACTATGCCAGCAAAGGAACAGCACGGCTCATCGAGCACATCAGGATTCACACAGGTATGGGATCTTCTCTCTGCCTGCCTGGGAGCCCTTGGGGGTTTGCTCTGCATTGGGATTTCCATGGCAGCAGTTGGCAAATTCATCCTGCTCATCAGTCACATGACAGGGATTTAGAAATTGAGCTGGCACTCGAGATAGGAAGAGTAAGAAAATTTTTGATTTCAGCTCCTGAACGCACATCAGATCCTTTAGGCACTTCTGACATTGCAGACTTGGATCTGTAACTCCTGGAGGATCAGCCTACCAAGGGAAAATCAGAAGTGCTGAAGTGCTGCCTTACAAAAGTGTTGGCTGGCCTGTTATTATATGTTACTCACATTAACTTTTTAAAAAATCCTCAGAAAACTTTGTATCTATACATTTCATTTGATAGAAGAACAAAGTTCTGCATGTGCACAGGAGATGATGGTCTCCCTGGTCATCATCCCATCTGGAAGAGAATTCTTAACAATAACAATAATTAGCAATAATTGGTGGGCCTTTATAGTCTGTTTTTATAAAGGAATGCCCTGTACCTATTTAAACTGTGCAAATCCCTACTAACATTTATTATTATAAGTAACTATATGGGAGTAAAGTTTAGCATGAAAGCTTCAATGTAAATTGAAGGGCCCTGAAATATTTAGTTTTTCTGTCGTGAGAAAAGTTAAAAATGTACATGTTCCTACACAGAGATTTATAGGGTCTTTTCTTCCTCTGTTGTTTAGCCATGCAAATATTCCTGTTCTGCACAACATTCTAGATGTGGAAGTACAAAGCATAGTAATAAAAATAAAGTTATTGGTAGAATATTCAAATGTGAGGGCATACCATCAAGTTTGTGTCTGGTATCAGGAGTGAACAGAAAAATTATCAACTGTGGCTTGTTAAAGAGCATTTGCCACTGTTGGATGTATAAACCTGAAAAGCAAAACTGTCATAAAAGTTAAAATATCCTGAACTGTTCTGAAAGCTCCAGCTTCATGGCAAATGAGAGAAAACAAAAATAGGTGCTTGTGAACTCTGTCAAGTGTATCACACCAATACAGATGACTTCAGGGTGTTAAACAGAGCAGAAAAAAATCATGTCCTGCAAAGAATGAAAGTTTTTACAGATTTCCAGTTGATGTGATTGTAGCTCTCTCAGATGCAGTTAATCTCCTCAGATTCTCACTTTGCTGGGAGCCATTCCTTCCACACAGGAGCTCCCTGGGTGCATTTTGGGAAAGCTGGAGCTCCTTCACTGGCCCTGCAGTGCTGGCTTGTTTCAACAGGGCATAGTGGGGTAGGAAATGGCAACCAGCCAGAAATCACAGAGTTCTGGGGTTCAGATTCTGAAAGACCTGGTAAATTCTTCTCTTTTGTCTTCTAGAACAAGAAAATAGTTCTTTTGGTTTGGTTTTCCTGGTTTGGTTTGGTTTGGTTTGCCTGGTTTGGTTTGTTTTTTCACTCAAGGGAAGAAGATCCAAGGCCTGAGTGTTGTTTGCCTGGGAGGCTGGCAGAGGGCCAGGAGATGCTGCTTGTGCTGTGAGGGCTCAGATGAGTCAGCACTAAAGTGGGGAAGTGGCAGCTGCCTCACAGCCTCAGAGCAGTGTAAATAAACAGGTACAGCATCCTGGACTTGTGCCAAAGGAATTGTGACCAGGCATGATCGTGCAACCATCATTATTATCATTATTAAGTGCAGCCTACTGCAGGATTGGCTTCATGCTGGGTCTGACAGCAGGTAATGAGTAGTTCACCAGCTGTGTTGTGCTACATGTGATGCAAAACTTTTATCTCTGTGCAACCAGTTTAGAATGAAATCAGATTGACAAACTCCCTGCATTCACACAGAGTTTGCCAATCTTCTCATACCATTTTATCAAGTCTCCAGATCTTTACTCATCCTTGTGTGTACATATATGAGTGCAGAGAGATGCTCATGGAGAAATCATGGTTTTGCTTGGTGCTAAGAAGGTACTTAGAGGTAGCACAAAAATTGATTTCTTTCCTCTTGGAGAGCCAGTGATGTAGGGGGAATAAAAGAAATCTGTTTGGTATCTGAGACTGTGATTCCAAACTCTGGAATGCTCATCAGTCACATGACAGGGATTTAGGAATTGAGCTGGCACTCGAGATAGGAAGAGTAAGATGATCTTTCATTTCAGCACCTGAACACACATCAGATCCTTTAGGCACTTCTGACATTGCAGACCTGGATCTGTAACTCCTAGATCAGTCTACCAAGGGAAAATCAGAACTCCTAAAGTGCTGTTACAAAGCTGTTGTCTGGCCTGTTGTTATGTTATTCACATTAACTTTTTAAAAAATCCTCAGAAAACTTTGTATCTATAAATTTCATTTGATAGAATAACAAAGTTCAGTATGTGCAAAGGAGATGATTGTAGGAATGATGGTCTCCCTGATCATCATCCCATCTCCCATCTGGAAGAGCACACAGCTCTCCTGGGAGTACCTGGCTTTTGATTTCTGTTCCAACTCTTTAGCCAGAGGATCCTTTTCCAAAGCTCAGTCCTTGAGTGGCTGTGTGTGTGTGTGGGTTATTTAGGTGGTAGTTCCAGGGTGTTTAGGAGTAGGGATGTTTGGGAGGTCCCAAGTCGAAAGCGAAGGAAGCCAACCCACCTTGTCGTTGATCAGCATTGAATTTGATTTATTGATCAATCAGCCACTTTATATAACAGTGTTAATTAACTTCATGCATATTGCAAAATCCAAGCTCATGATAGGTTAACAGAGAAAACTCTAACCCCTCCTTTTGTTTTACAATACCTATGATTTGTTTATTGAAAACAGGACCAGCGTTCTCACTGTGATATGAAAAGTTCCCAAAACCTCCATATCTGTTCCCAGAGTAGCTGTCTTTTCCCAGAGAGCCCAAGGACAGAGTGTTTTGCCTGTTATGGGAAGACTGTCTGAGAATCTTATTGTTTATAAAGTGGTGCTTGAGAGAGCCTAATTATTTATAGAATCAAGCCTGGGAACTGCTTTACAACTACCTTTTACTTTTCCCTCAACTGTATACCTTCATGGCCTCTTTCTTTAAGCCATGCTAGAACCAGACTCTCCACAGTCCCAGAAGGATACCCTCCCTCAGAGTTCTCCTGAAGAGCAGTGACATTTTGGTGGTACAGAATTCCTGTGCTCCCCTGTGCCCTCCACGGCTGAGGGGGAGCTGGCACCACACAAACATCACTGCACTCAGTCCTTGGTGTCGTTGCTGCAGTTCCCAGGCAGGTTGGTGTGTTACCCTGGTTCCCCTCAGGATTTTTCTGTGTGCTGCTGATCCCTGGGTGGGGCAGAGCTGTCCCAGTGCTCCCCACTCCCCCAGGACACCCAGCTGAGCTCGAGGCTGGCCGTGACCGAAGCTGCACCAGCGGCTCCCAGCGAGCCGCACACAAAGCCTGTTCCAGGCTCCGAGGTGCTGTGGGCTAACCTGTTCTGATTTTCCAGGGGAGAAGCCACACAGGTGCCACCTGTGTCCCTTTGCCTCGGCCTACGAGCGTCACCTGGAGGCTCACATGCGGTCCCACACCGGGGAGAAGCCCTACAAGTGCGAGCTGTGCTCCTTCCGCTGCAGCGACCGCAGCAACCTGTCCCACCACCGCCGGCGCAAGCACAAGATGGTGCCCATCAAGGGCACCAGGTCCTCCCTGAGCAGCAAGAAGATGTGGGGGGTTCTGCAGAAGAAGACCAGCAATTTGGGCTACAGCAGGAGAGCATTAATTAATCTGAGCCCGCCCTCCATGGTGGTGCAGAAACCAGACTACCTTAATGATTTCACCCACGAGATCCCCAATATCCAGACTGAGGCGTACGAGAGCATGGCAAAGACCGCTCCGAGCGGGGGCTTGCCAAGAGATCCACAGGACCTCATGGTGGATAATCCTTTAAACCAGCTCTCCACCTTAGCAGGACAGTTGTCCAGTTTGCCGCCTGAAAACCAAAATCCAGCCTCTCCTGACGTCGTTTCCTGTCAAGATGAAAAGCCTTTCATGATACAGCAGCCTGCTGCACCTGCAGTAGTTTCAGCTGTGTCAGCAAATATCCCTCAGAATTCCTCTCCAACCAGCCCTGACTCCCGGCCCGCACACAACCAGAGGAACTATAGTCCCGTGGCAGGGCCCAGCAGCGACCGCAGTGCCCACACCAGTACTCCCAGCATCAGCAACAGCCAGCCCAGCACTCCAGCTCCAACCCTGCCAGTGCAGGACCCTCAGCTCCTGCACCACTGCCCACACTGTGACATGTACTTTGCAGACAATATCCTTTACACCATCCACATGGGATGCCATGGATTTGAGAATCCTTTCCAGTGTAACATTTGTGGGTGTAAATGTAAAAACAAGTACGACTTTGCTTGCCACTTTGCAAGAGGCCAACATAATCAACATTGACTGAGAACATGCTTTTGTTTAGTTTTTTAACATATTACAGTCTATTTTTCATACTTGCTGATGGAAAGCTTGCACATTCCCATAAGGAATCTTCACATTAATCAGTTCGACAAAGGAGGCAAATTGATTTCCGTGTTCTTGTAAAACTTGCCAGGGAAATTTTGTATCAGATTCAGTTTCTGTTTTATATGTAGCCTTTCAAAAAAAGCCAAGAGTGCTGAAGGGTTGGAATGCATTTACATGCTGTGGTTGCTAAATTTAAGTTGCTTGCACTTAATCCCAATAAACATTCTGCAAGTGGAGAAGCAGAGCCTGTGTCCTGAACCACAGGAGGTAATTCCCAGATTGTTCACTAGGCAAGACAAGATGGATTATCCATAAAATAGGAAAGGTCAGTGCAATGACACATCATACAGAGACAGGACAAGGAGGAATGGCTTCATGGTGACAGAGGGCAGGGCTGGATGGGATATTGGGCAGGAATTGTTCCCTGTGAGGGTGGGCAGGCCCTGGCACAGGGTGCCCCTGGATCCCTGGCAGTGCCCAAGGCCAGGCTGGACATTGGGGCTGGGAGCACCCTGGGACAGTGGAAGGTGTCCCTCCTTTAAGGTCCCTTCCAACCCCAACCATTCTTTGACTTTGGAGAAATCCTTAAAAACCTGGCTACTCAAACAAACAGAAGCAATTTTCACATACAAAATCAGTTTGATGTAAAAGTTGCTTTAATCTGATGAAGGTTAATAAGAAGTTTTTGTTTAGTATAGTCTAAACTCTTCATGCTAGGACTTAAACACTAATTTAACTGTTAGCACAAAAGTAGAAGATAACAGGTTATTGTGAATAAAACTGGTAGAAAAGAAAGAGCTAAAAGCCTGTCATTTATGAGTTATAAAAACAAAAAAGTAAGAAACCTTATTTTATCTACACTCTACAAAATTTTCCATGTCATTGTTTTTTCAGGAGGCAATTTTTAGAGAGATAATGAAGAGCCTGTAGAACTAATATATATTCTGTGAGATTTCTAACTGCCTTAAACTGAGTTGTACAGATATTTAAAATTTGCACAATTAGACTTCTGTCCTGCTGATAGAAGTTCTGATAGAAACAAACAAGAAGTTTACAAATCAAACTCCTTTGTTCAGTTTTATGTTGGGCCAGGCTACAACTGAGAGGTTGCCTGTATTTTTGGGAGTTGTATAATCCAGTTTATTGTGAATTTCAGCTGACTTGGAGGCCTGGTTTGTCCCCTCTCCCAGGTTTGATGTCCTTTGGGTGTGCTGGGAATGAGGGGAAGCAGCTCTGGCTTTTTGGGCTCCATGTAGGATGCAAAGGAAAAACTGACTGACTACACTGAAGTTGTTTTTAGGAATTGTGGATGGCAAATAATAACTGAAGTTGTTTATTTTGTTTCATAGTGTACACTCATCTTTAGAAGCCCTCAGGCTAAAGGACAGGCACTTTAATATAAACCTGAGTAAAACATCTAATTAAAATGAATAATAACTTTATGTGCTAGATAAGAATTTGAGACATTAAAAATAAAGGAAGAACTGTTACTTTTCCCATATTTAGACATGCACTTTTACCTTGGTTTGTCCTACTTGAGACCAATTAAAGCTTCCCTTGTATATTTCCCTTTTCCTATCAGCAAACCATGTTTTGTTAAAAGCAGGGAGATTTTATTAATGTTCCACAAGTCAGAGGTTGGAATCTCAATAGGAAATGTTTGGCTTACTCAAATTTATATTTTTATGCTAAAACTTCCAGAAACCAATGGAAAAACTTACAGTGATCAGGGTGAGATCAATGCAGGAAAACCACCTGTGTAAGAATTTTAGCTGTAGAAGTAATTTTGACTTTAATTAAATAGAAATTTGGATACCAGATGTGTTTCTGTCTACCTGACTGACCTACAGTTGAATTTCTGTGCTTGAGGAACTGGGTTCTTTCTTGGCTGTGCAGTCTTGAAGTAATGAGGTCAGAAATCTTGCACTGGAGTGGTTCCAGTGTAGTGAAGATGAACAATAACACTGTCATCCCTAAAAATTGCTTTGTTTTCAGGCCTGGTTCAGAATTCGTTCTGCTGGATTTTTAAGACAGAATGTGATTTTCATTTTTCATCAGGACACTCTGTAATTCCAAAATATTTCATTGTTGCTTTATACTTTTTAGATTTATAAGTAAAACTGCAAGTCTGTGTGTGTAAACATCTTCATTTTAAGGAGTAAAAGCTGACTGAAGTGGAATCCAGTTAGAAGTTACTGCTCCTGGACAGGTTTTGGAATCAAAATTTTTTCCAATTAAAGAGGGCAGAAATGGTGGATCACACATTGGACAATTCTACAATTTACCTTTGGCTGAAATGTAGTGTTAAGAGAAGACTGGAAGATTTACAATTATTAATTTAGGGAAGTGGTTTTCCTTGCCTTTTTGGTAGGTGGTGCACTCTGAGCTCTGGCATTCCCAAGGGAACTTGTGGCCTGCTGGAGCTCCTTTCAGGGAGCTCCTTTCAGTGCTGAGTGAGCACAGCAGCCAAGTGCTCCTGCCTCGTGGGTTTTCCTTGCTGGTATCCTGGGGACAGTCATTGCCCTGGGCACACATGTGGTTTCTGACCTCTGGGGCTTCTGCTCACATTGTTAGAGGCTTCTCTTTGTCTCTTGATTTGGTGATTTAGAGAAATGACTCCTGAGCCATGATGGCCTTGGGCAGAATCAGGGTAGGGCACTGATGGAGGAGTTGGGAGCAGGAGGGATCCTGCAGGATCTCATGGCAAAGGGGCCCTTGTTTAGGAGGGGATCCCACTGTGGGGAATGGCCATTCTGAACAACAGAACTCAGTGGGAAAAAATCTGTCCCCAAGCCTTGCAAATGGATGTTGGGAAGGATTTTCCTGCTGCTGCCCAGACACCACTGGTTCTGCTCTGGAGTAGACTAGCTGGGACATCTCTGAATGGTTGAGGAATGAAAAAACTCTTTTCTCTGTTTCTTTGGGCAAACTGCTCATTGCAGGGGGTTCTTGGGCAGCAGCAGCTTTGGTGCTCATGCCCTGGCTCTGCCCCCAGAGCCCTGGGCTGGATCCCTGTGTCCTTCCCAGGACTGGGATCCTGTTCCAGGATCACTCTGTGTGTTCAGTTGGCCAAACACTGCCCTGCCATCATTGTCCCCTCCTGTCAACTGAGCAGCTTTGGAAGGTGTATTTTCCTATGTTTCATAATTTATTCATACTATTGACTATAATTTAAAGTCCAGAGCTGGTACTGGCAAATTCTTTCCAAGTGTGATCCCTTGCACAAGCAGGCCTTACCCAGAGTCAGGGAGGGAGATTTGTCCAGGATTCTGGGATTGAGTCCTTTGTTAAAAGAACTTTTCATATTGAGTCCTCCATGTGCTACTCTGCACTCACTTGTTTTGGTGTTTTTTCTAAAAACCCAGATGCTCACATTATAAGGTAATGGGTGATTAGCATTTTAACTGTTATTAATGGAAGTTTGGAAAGGAGATGGAATTTTTCCATAGCTCAGCTCTGTTCAATTCTGTTAAAGTTGCAAAACATAAACCTTGTGGGGGTTTTGTTTTTATTGTCACAGATTATTTTATAGCTTTGTGGGCATTTCTAACATACACTGTTTAACACACACTCAAGTTTTGAGACTGAATATTCCACTGAACATTTGAATATTTGAACATCTTCATTATCTCAGTTAACATTCAACTGTGAAGGAGGCAATAGGAAAAATATTTGTTTTTTCACAGACACCTGTTTAGACATAAAATGTTGATTGGCTTTTTAATATAAAACTCAGTGCTGGGACACCTTCCAGCAGTATTTTCCAGACAAATAATTTGTTAATGTTTGTTTTGTTCCAGAATGTTTTGGGGGTTTGCTTTTTGTTTCTTTTTGACAAAGGGAATGTAATTTAGAAGTCTTCACTGGCAAGTTTTCTACTAATTTTAAGCTTCTTTGAAAATCTACAGCAAATGATGTTCTGCTGCAGGAAATCTCTCTCCTGCTAAAGCATTTTTCATTGAGCAATCTTTGTGTATGTGCTTCTAAGTACCTACTTTGTTATAATGTACTTCAGTGTAAAGAGCAGATTTTATGCAAAAATGAAAGCTGTTAGAGTTGTAAAATAAATTTTAATGTTAGTGAACATTTCTGAGACGACAAGGTTAATTCTGAAATAACTCTATCTCGTGTAGTTCATGTTGTGAAGCTTTGCTTTTGTAAGATATGAATAAAATAACACTTTCTAACTAGGTCCTATGTCAGTTTTTAATTGCATATCCTTCCAGGGGTGGAGCTGGTGATTTCCCTGGTGCTCCTCCTGGGTTAACTCTTCCTGATTCTGTGAAATTTCAATCTCAGGATGGTTTGCTCTTGGCTTGATCTCCACAGCCAAGAACAGCTTGGTTAGACTTGATTAAAGTGTTTCTCTTCCATTTCATGGGGAGAGGAGGCACAGGGGCTCCAGAGAGGGGAGCTGCACCTCAGATCTCAGCAGCAGTGCTCAGAGTCCTGCATTTTAATACTTGGGACTCCTAAACACCGAACATTCTCTGTGTCATTATTTTAAAATATATTTATTTACTACCTTGGTTGCCTCCTGTTGGAATGAAGAAATAACACTTGTAGCAGGGTCAGAATATTGGCTTTTCAAAGTCTTCCCTTGCCTCAAGTCTTCCAAAAATTCTGCTTTCAGTTTGTTGAGTTCTTCTGCCAGGCTCTTCATCTCACTCGGGAGGATGTTTTTACCTAAAACAAAATTGAAGCTGAACTTTTAACTTCATGCTTACAGAAAAAAAATCACAGAACCACAGAATATCCTGAGCTGGAAGGGACACAGAGGGATTGAGTGCAGCTCCTGTCCCTGCAGAGGCACCCCAGCAATCCCACCCTGGCAGTGCTGCCCGAGCTCCTGGAGCTCTGGCAGCCTCGGGGCTGTGTCCATTCCCAGCACTCTCTGGGGAAGAACCTTTCCCTAAATCCACCCTAAACCTCCCTGGCCCAGCTCCAGCCATTCCCTCCTGTCCCTGTCTCAGGGAGAAGCCTGAACCCAGGCACACAGCTGAGCTTTGCAGTTAAGGACACTGAGCTGCTCCTCCTGTAAATCTGCCCCTGTCCTTACTGCCACGTGTCCCAAAACAATATTAAAATCCTCTAAAATGCTGCTCTGTACTAAATGGCTTTATTAAAGCTGTAATTAATACAGTTAATAAACATGATGCTGGTTTTTAAACCTACAAATTTCTACGTTAACCCTGACCAGAGCTGTGAAGGTGTTGCCTCAGGCACAGCTGCTGGGACAGGATCCTGGACAGTTTATCCCAAGGGAATTTCAGGGCTGTTTCCCAGTGCCAGCTGGAGCTGGGATGGGTGGGCAGGGCAGATGGGTACCTTTGGCATCCTGCATGGCCTCAGAGATGGCTCTCCTGCACGCCTGGTCAGCCTGATGGACAGCACTGGCTGCACACATGGCTCGAGCTGCCTCCTGGCCAACCAGCAAGGAACAAAACAAACAAACAAACAAACACTGAATTTACTTGGCTTTTGAAGTTCCATTTGAGAACAAAACATTAGCAGCACCTCAGGCTGGCACCACTGCCCCAGGTGCTCCAAGCCCCAATGTCCAACCTGGCCTAAATTAGTGTTTAAGTCCTAGCATGAAGAGTTTAGACTATACTAAACAAAAACTTCTTATTAACCTTCATCAGATTAAAGCAACTTTTACATCAAACTGATTTTGTATGTGAAAATTGCTTCTGTTTGTTTGAGTAGCCAGGTTTTTAAGGATTTCTCCAAAGTCAAAGAATGGTTGGGGTTGGAAGGGACCTTAAAGGAGGGACACCTTCCACTGTCCCAGGGTGCTCCCAGCCCCAATGTCCAGCCTGGCCTTGGGCACTGCCAGGGATCCAGGGGCACCCTGTGCCAGGGCCTGCCACCCTCACAGGGAACAATCCCAGAGCTGTGCCCTGTGTCCCAGCAGTGCTACCTTCTGCTCTGTGTCCTCCTCATTTGGCCTCTCTGGATTTTCCAAAGCAGTGACCAGCAAGTTCATGATCTGCTCACTAAAAAACAAACAGGGTAAACCATGGCAATCAACAGATACACTTCTTTTCTTTTCTAATGATGCCACAGGGAAAAAAAAAATTGAAAAGCAAGATTTCAGTTAAATTTTTAAGGCAATCAGTGAAATAATCTGAAATTAAACAATTACAACTCAAATTATTACAACTCAGCCTTAGCATTTCAGACAACTTGCACAGATTTTCAGTGAGAGGGCAGGAATGCTGTGAGTTTTGAGGATGGTGGCTGTGAGCTCCAGCAAACCTGGATTCTGTGTAACTGCCAAAAATCACCACTGGGAATACTTTGTACACATTGTGCAGATTCAATAAGAAGCATCTACCACTGAAAACAGCACTTAGGGAAAACTCTGGCATCAATCAGCAACATACTCATCCTCTGAGATGCCATCAGAACTGCTCAGAATGAGGCTGTGCTGCTCCCAGGGGTTTTTCCTGGGATCTGGCATCTCTATTTTCCTTGCCATTAATTGTATGGTTTGCTCAGGCACAGGGTCACTCCTGAGGCGGTTCCTCTGCAGGCAGCATTCCACTGGACACTCCAAAAATAACTGGCAGAAGCCCAAGGAATCTGAAAAGAACAGAACCAGACATAATTTTATCCTTAAACAGTTCAAGTAACAATTTCTGAGAGCACCATGCAGGAGAAAGGCTCTACATGAATGAGCAGTTTATGCACTGCTTCTGAGCCAGACATGAACACAAATCTGGACAGGCAACAGAATTTTACCTTCAAGGCTGCTCAAGAAATGTGTGAGACAGAACCATGGAATTGTTTGGATTGGGAGGGATCTTAAAGTCATCTCATTCCATCCTTGCCATGGCAGGGACACCTCCCACTGTCCCAGGTGCTCCCAGCCCTGTCCAGCCTGGCCTTGGGCACTGCCAGGGATGCAGGGGCAGCCACAGCTGCTCTGGGCACCCTGTGCCAGGGCCTGCCCACCCTCACAGAGAACAATTCCCTCCCAAAATCCCATCCAGCCCTGCCCTCTGTCACTGGGAAGCCATTTCCCCTGCCCTGCCATTCCATGTCCTTGTCCAAAGTCTCTCTCCAGCTCTCTTGGAGCTCCTTATGTACTGGAAGGTGCTTTAAGGCTGCTCTAGGAAGGGTTTTACACAATCTCCCAGTTTATAATAAGGCAGTAACAAGGTTACATTGATTGCTACTCTATTACAGGTACCCAGCAATCAGAACAACCCACGCTCCGGGAGAGCACGTGAAAGAAGGCGCTGAATTTCCCACAAACATCCTCACGCCGAAGATCAGGGAATAAATAATTACATTTGCGGGCCAGCTGGTACACCTCGTAGCGCATGCTCTGGTAATAGAAGTTGTCATCCAGCAGGAGGACGAGCGGCCGGGAGGCGGCTCCGGTGTCCCCATCGGGGGCGGCCAGCAGCCCCTCCCGGCGGCAGCAGCGCAGGAAGCGCGGCCAGCCCGGCTGCGCGGGGCCGGGCAGCGGCGCCCCGGTGAGCAGCGCCCGCAGGAGCCCCTCCAGGCACTGCAGCAGCTCGCGGCGGCTCTGCTTCCAGCCGGGCAGCTGTGGGGAGAGGAAGGCGAGAGATCACGGCCTCCATCGCCGCCGCTCAGCGCTCCCGGCCCCGCGCCCGCCATGAGGGGACCCGGACCGGCCAGGCCGCGTCCCGTTGCCAGGCAACCGCGGTCGCACGCGATGACGTCACACCGGCGCGCCGCACTGACCGATGGGGACGGGCTGGTGCGGAAGGCCTCGGGGGGGATGAGCTCGTCGTAGGCGAGCAGCGCGCAGGCCCAGCCCCGCCGCTGCGGCAGCCGGCGGCTCAGGGCGCGGCCCAGCGTGGACTTGCCGGCCGCGGGCAGCCCGCACAGCAGGCACAGCCCCACCCGGGCGCCGCCGCCGCTCTCCCGGTGCTGCCGCTGCTGCTCCGCCGCCAGTGCTGCGGGTCCCGCCGCTTCCGCTGGCGCTGTGCGCATGCGCCGGGCCCTCACCGCGGGGCGCCCCCTGGCGGGCGCGGTGCGAACGGCAGAGCCACGCACGGCCCCTCAGACCGGTTCTGGTTTTACCCATTTTTTACCCAATTCTGGTTTTAACCCATATTTTTACCCAGTTCTGCTTTTACCCATTTTTTACCGGTTCATGTTTTTACCCAGTCTTTATCCGGTTCTGCTTTTACCCATTTTTTACCCAATTCTGCTTTTACCCATTTTTCACCCAGTTCTGCTTTTACCCATTTTTTACCCGGTTCTGTTTTTTACCCATTTTTCACCTAGTTCTGCTTTTACCCATTTTTTACCCAAATCTGGTCTTACCCATTTTTTAGCCGGTTCTGGTTTTTACCCATTTTTCACCGGGTTCTGGTTCTGGTTTGACCTATTTTTTTACCCCTTTGTAGTTTTACCCATTTTTTACCCAATTATTCTTTTACCCGGTTCTGGTTTTTACCCATTTTTTACCCAATTCTGCTTTTACCCATTTTTTACCTGGTTCTGTTTTCCCCATTTTTTACCCAATTCTGCCATCACAATAGGCACAAGAATTCTCTTTAGCTCCCCCTGGAGTGTCAAAGGCTGAGCCCTCCTCCGTGCCCCGCGGTGCCTTTTGTGGTGATCACAAAACAAAGATACAACCACGTGTGCTGCCCCTGAGGATTTATTTTAAATTGTCATGTAATAAATAAAATCAATGTTATATCATACTTGAGGTCTAAATGACAGGGATATTTAATAAGAACAGTTTGAGATTCTGAGGGGTCAAAGAAGAGGACACTGGAAGACACAGATTTTTTGCCAGCAATCTCTTTTGGGTTCTTTTTTCCAGCTCTTCAGTGATGTGGCCATCTGACGGTTGGAAATATTCTCTCAGTGAGGCAATTCTGTAATTTATTCACTGTTTTTCCCAGTTTGCACTCTGAGATTTGCATGAGCACAGCCAGGGCGTGCTGCAGTGCCCAGGGAAGGAGGATGCACACCCACAGCTCTGTTTGGGCAGTGAGGTGCTCTCTGCACTGCAGCTGGTGGAGACTTTCCCTGGATTTCCTGCATCCATCTCCCACAGAGACATTTGATGGAGCCTGTTTGGAAATCTTTATCCATCCATCCATCCTCTTTGAAACCAGCGCTGGTTTCTAACTGTCCCATTCAGAATGACAAAAGTTAAATCTGTTCCTTTTGTGGTGGAATCAATTTGTAGGAAAAAGGCCAAGCTGCCACCCCCAGTAAACCCTGTGCAGCTGCAGAGGTGTTCCCAACATCCCACATTTTCTGTAACAGACATGGATGGGTCCTTTCACACTCAGGACATGACCTACAGAGTTCCTGGTGTCCTCAAGTGAGGTTACTTTTATAAATTACCTGAAATGCAAGCTGACCTGGCTGGTGGGGTGTGAGAGGTGGGCTCTGGGCTGGTGGCACTCCAGGAGTTCTGCAGCCACAATTCCAACTGGACTGCTGCCAACAGGGTGTCAGGTTGTGTTCTGACTCTGGCAGTGTTGTTTTGGTTTACTGTGTTGTTTATTTTTTCTTTTTATTTTCTTCCCTAGCAAAGAACTGTTATTCCTGCTCCCATATTTTTGCCTGAGAGCCCCTTAATTTAAAATCTATAACAGTTTGGAGGGAGGGGTTTACATTTTCCATTTCGGGGGAGGCTCCTGCCTTCCTTAGCAGAGACCTGGCTTTGCAAACCAAGACACAGGTGTCAGGGCAGGCCACAGGGACTGTCCCCAAACCTGGCTCTGCAGACCCTGAGGAGTGTCCTGAGGAGAGGAGAGGAGAGGCCAGGAGGTAAAGTGCAGATCTCCCATCTTTGAATGATGTGAACAGCAGAGTTCACTTCTCTGTGGCCTGAGGGGGAGGCAGCAGTGCCAGTCCTGTCCTCTGGCACTCCCCCAGGTTCACTCCTGTGCACAATGACCTCTGGGGTCTGATCTGTAAAACTGAGGTAGAGGAGGCACAAACACAGCCAGCAGCAAGGAGCAAAACCCTGGGGTGTGCCCAGTCTGTGCTCAGAGCCCCTTGGCACCCAGGGCCAGGAGGGACCTGCTTCCCAAAGGCAATTTGGCTGCACAAGGACAGCACTGGAGCATTGAAATCCTTTCATTAGTTTTTCAGGCCAGTTTTTTGTCAGAATTGGCTGAGGGTTCCCAAGAGAGATCTCAGACAATTGGTCTAGGTGGGACTGGGGGTCGCTGAGGTCTTGAGGAAGCTGCAGGAGGCTGGGTTTGGACTGGCTGCCTGAAGTGTGGAAAACACATTGTGGTTAGTATCTCATGACTTGAGACACCTGACATTTCCAAACTGGTTCTTTACCATTTTTAAGCAGTTTCTATCATTTCCACCCAATTCCCTCTGCTCCTTCCTCTCCCTTGCAGCATTTACCTGTGTTTATGCCAACATTTTTCCTTCAAGCCTTTAATCTATGCTTGATGCTGGATGAAAAATCTGTTAATTAAATCTAATTAATATATTAATTAACCTAATTAATTTAAACTTAATTTATCTATTAATTAAATCTAATCTAATATTTAATCTATTTCATGATGCTGCATGAAAAATCCCCCTAAGCAGGACACAGGACATCAATAACTTCACTTACAGCAACATAAACATAGGGAAGATGAAGTGAAGAAGGTTTTAAACATAGGGAAGATGAAGTGAAGAAGGTTTTAAACACTACAAACCTTGTACCAGGAAAATGCAATATGGTAAAAATATTGTGACTGGATGCAGCAGGCTGGAAAAGACATTGCAAAAAATCAGGTTAGCAGAAAACACAAAGTGTAGGTAATTTTTCAGTATTAAGCTAATGCCAGTTTAGAACTGGCTGTCATTTGCTGGGACTTTCTTCATATTCTCTTGCAACATTTTGTTTTGGTAATTTTTATTCTGTTTTGTCAGAACTAAACCCACAGCCTGGCTAAGCAGCATCCCCAGTGTTTGGCCAAAGAAATAACAGAGGTGGTTTCAATGTATCAGAAAGTCACAAAGCCATGATTAATGCTTTGGGGAAAAGGCACTGTGCAGTCTGGATTACCCACCATGAAATAATCCAAGTCTCCATCTATTTTACCTGATTGTTTCCTGTTTCATGACTTGCTCTGTTGCCTTGTTTTGGTTCCTGCCCATTGCTATCTCTGAAACAGAAACCACATCATCAGGAATCCTTCAGGGGTGCAGCATTTTCCAAGGACACAGCTACAGCTCAGAGCTCTGGGTTCTGCTTTGAGTCCATCCTGCTCTGGACTCGACAGCAATTTCAATATGCTCTGCCCCTGTGTTTATACAATAAAATTATCAACAAAAATTAGGAAAGTGCAATGGATTTGGGGAAAAAATGCTTGAGAACAGACAAGTGGAGTGTCTGGATTGCACCTCCAAGGAGCAGGGATGGGCTGTTAACTCCCCACTGCTGCTGTTAGCAGGGCAGCTTGTCCTGTAGGAGGTGTGCAATATTTTGTGTAGATAAAGCCTTGCTGCACTGCCCTGGGGCTCAATCTCATGCTGGAATAGCACCTGTGAGAAGGGAAATACCTGTGCTGTCCTCTGCTTTTCCTGCCAAGTTTTCTCCTTATTGCATCACGTTTAAACACTGCAACTGCAATGAGGATGGCTACAGGCAGCACCAGGAGGAAGAAAATCAGCAGCCCATCCCGAAGTGAAGTATCTAGGGAAAAAGAATTGAAATCATAGAATTTTAAATAATTTAAAAGCTATTAAAACCTCTTTTTGTTTTACACAGTACAATCTTCAAATTGTTGCAGAATAGAATTAACAGTTTCACTGAAATTTATAACATGTTGCAATCAGAAAAATAGGATTAGGCCTTATGGTATTACAAGTTCTTTCTGCCTTGCCCACCCTATGTATATGCAGTGTTTTTCCTTTTCCATAAAATATTTTCAATAATTCTGAAGCAGACAAATTCATTTTTTATTTGCTTACCACAAGTGCTCTGCATGTTTGCTTTACTTTCCTAAACTTTTAATAAATACAAAAAGTTTTTTCCCTTTCCCAAAGTACAAATTTAGTAGAATCCAATGAAATTCTGCAGAAAGCAACAGAGATTTTCCTCAGAAAACTACAGATTATGAACTTTGCTTCTAGACAAAGAGATGGAAAACATTTTGTTTGTAAAGGCCAGCAAAAGCTACTTCATTATCAAATAATAATGTTTGTTCTTTGAGTCAGTCCATGATTTGGATCTCATGGAACAGAAAAAAACATTAGTATGCTATTAGTAGATTTTTTTAATGTTATTAGTAGATTATTTTTATGTTATTAGTAGATTATTTCTTTGTTATTAGTAGGTTATTTCTCAGTCCCTGGGGCAGAATGAGGGCCAGTTTCAGTGTCCTACCTCTGTGAGCTGGGCCACTGTCAATGCTGCCGCCGTAGCCAGACTGGTTGCAGAAAGGAGGGGCCCATCCCGGGTTGCAGTGGCAGTTCCCGTTGTTGTTACACACCTACAGCTCAAACAAAAGCGACTCGTGAGTCAGGCAGGGACAGCCCCCAGGGCTGTCACACCCCTAATCCCAAACACAGGCATTAGTCAAACAACACCTCATTAGTCAAACAATGCCTCCCCGAGAGTGGCCACTCAAACCTTTGGCATGGATTTGGAGCTCCATGCATGGAATTGCATGTGGAAATAAAAAATACTGCATAGTATTGCGTGGAGATACATGAAATATTAACTGGGAATAAGCTCTGCCCCTCCATAGCACCCCAAACCGCTGAGGGATTCTGATACCCCGTGGTAATTCTCTCTAACATTTGTGTTATCCGCCTGCAATTTATCACAGTGCAGAAACCTTCTTAGTTTTACAACTTTTGGACTCCATTTTGATTTTTCACAGAGAATTAGGAATTACCAGATCATCATCCTCAAAGGAATATTTTCCTTTTGTAATTCACCAGCTCGGTAATATTAAAAAAAATTCCCTTGGGAAATTGAGACAAAATGCCTCTCAATGTTAGTGCTAAGGGGTTTGCAGTGTTCTGGCAAATTACAGGTAAAAAAAAGTGGATTTAACTTTTAATACAGATCAGGTAAAAGCAAACCCACCTGCTTGGTTGTTGCTTAAAAGCAGGGAATTTGCACAGTCTAGAAACAGGACACAAAGCACCATCTACTCACCCCATTATTATTACACTTCTGCTTTACATCACAGCTGTAGCCCAGAAATCTTGCATCAAGACATTCAAAACCTAAACAGGCCTGCAACAAGTAATTAGTGTCTTGAAAACACAAAACTTTAAAAAATTCCATCCTTTTATAAATATACTATATAAGTGTATACGTTTACAAGCTTTCACTTACATGTTAAGAAAAAGGACTGATACAACATTCAGTATTTCAGAATTTTCTAACTTTATTTGTCTCAGGTTTGCTTAACTCTGTGGATGCACTTTGATGGAGTAGTTTGATAATGTAGCATCCCAGTTTTTTGAAGAGCTAATTAACTGTTTGCATGTATTAATCCCAAAAGATTTTTATTGTGTTATATCATATGAACAAGAGAGGCGGGGAATATTTTTAGAAGTTCAGAACCTTCCACATGGAGTATATTCTGTCAGGCTGCTGTGGTTCCTCTTACCTTGTTCTCTCCACAGGCTGTGCCATCATGAACTTGGGCAGGATCAGGGATATCTGATCCTAGGTCAAAGTCAGAGGACCAGCACAAAACCCCAGAGGCATTATTGACAACACTCCAGGCTGGGAGGTTCTGGAGACTGACAGAGGTGCACTGCAGCTTCCCACACAGACTGTGCCTGTTTGGAATGAAGGATACTCTGAGACAAGGTGAACAGACCAAAATCAGGATCACTGTAATCCATTCCAGCTTTTAATCAGGATCAGTGCAAATCCAATCCAACTTTTTAGCTTGCTTTAAAATCAGGATCAGTGCAAATCCATTCCAGCTTTTTAGCTTGCATTTGAAAAAATATTCTTTTAAATCTCTCATTTTAAGACTTTGTAACAAACATATTTTTTTACATTGAAGATTTTAAGGTTAGCTTTTATTTGGTGGTGACTTACTGGACAGGGCATTTCTTGTACACTCCACCTTTCATCCCACAGTTTCCAAACCTATCTCCTTTAATATTTGCTTTTTCAAAGCATATATCAGGTGCTTTTCGTGCCCCTGTACAAAAAAAAAAAAAAAATAGTGAATCTCAGTAAGGTGTCTGAAAAACACCAGAAAGAAAAATTGGAAATGTTTATCAGGAGCCTACAAATGGGTTTATATGAAATGCCAAGCCTACCTTTGCCATAGATGGATTCACACTGTGCATCAAAGCTCTGGCACACCCCATAGTAGCAATAAGCCTTGCTGTTGCTGCAGGGGTGGCCATTCATGATGTAAACATCATCTGGGCAGTAGGCAGTGCTTCCATTGCAGTACTCAGGGAGATCACAGACATCTTGTTTGGCTCTGCACTCTGCTCCTGCCACTTTAAACTAGACCAAAGAGGGAGAACACTTTCAGTATTGCAACAGAGGAAGTTCTAGAGTGAAACAAAAACAACTGAGAACATTTATAAGACAAATTCTCTTCTTTCATACTCTCTTACTAGTCAATGTCATTTGAAAATATGTCAAGAGGACTAGGACAGCTCTTTTCAACCACTAAAAAATGCCAATGAAGAGTAACAATTGAGTTTAATAAAGCATTGCCCACCTTGCAGTTTTTGCAGCACAGTCCTTGAGCACACTGGGAGCCAGGGGTGAGTTTGCAGGTGGCAGCATCACAGCAGGGGTTGGAGCACTCCTGACAACATGGAAAGGGGATAGTGTTTTATTTATGCACCCAGGAAAGTACTCACCACTCCACGTGGATGGACAAGCCAAAGGTTAAATAACTGTGTCAGATTCTCACATCTTGCTGTAAAAAGAACCAGCAGATATTGCTGCTGTTTTCTGTTTGTACTAGTCAGCAGAAAATCACCAGTTTGGATGGGCTGTGGCACAGAGATGCCAATGGAACCAGGGCTTGCTGGCAACCTTTTGATTTATTGCTGCCTTTTTTGAGACACTTTTACCTTCTGAAGAATGAGCCAATACCTCCCATTCTTGGAGGGACATTTTGACAATGCAAATGTGACTCTTAAAAGTCATTTTGTGTGGGCAAAGGTGAAGGGTTGCAGTTGACAAACCTGTCCATGTTCTATAGATAAACAGTCTCTGTCATGGAACAGAAATATCCATGATGCTAAACCAGCACAAAACCCAGTGGTGTCTCACACCCAAGAATTTCACTTCTTTCTCAGCAGTGTCTCAATGCTTTGTGGAGTCCAACAGCCCTTAACTGAGTCCACATCAAAATCAAAGCATGATTTTAAACTTTTACTAACTTTTACTTTTATTTATTTTGATATTGCTTGCAAAAATGCAAAATTACAAGGAAAATTCCTCACATAATAATGCAATTAAGCCAGTATTATATAGAACAATATGATATGATATAAGATATGATATGATATGATATGATATGATATGATATGATGTGATATGATATGATATAATATAAATAATATAATGTACAACAAGTATCCATCTCAATTTGATGCATTACCTGTGGTTTGCCACAGTCACATTCTTCATTTTTATCCACCACATTATTACCACAGACAGGTTCTTTGTACACATTGCTTGTTTTGGGAGGATTTCTAAGGCAGTTTCCTCCTCCACCTAGAATAAAGGCCTCAAAATCATCAGCACTGCAGGTGCTGAAATTCCTGGATCCACTGGAAAGGATAATATTGCATTATTATAAATATTTTGCTTACAGGAGAACACGCAACTCAAGCTCTTAAAATATTGTTGTTCCATAATAAATATTGTATTTCATAATGCTAGGAGATGATAAACCAGTTAATTTTTATTTTACTTTGCATTAAAGTGCAGTACCAGAAGTTTAAAATACTATTTTAATATGAATGCTTTCAGAGGCCAGAGATTGTCTATTCTGGTGTCCTGTATGAAACAGGCCTCAGAAATTCTATACTGAGTGTAAAAATGTTTGATTAAAAATATTCTCAGGAAAACATTCATCTTAATTTGGAGTCCCTAAGAACTGAGGAATGCCCCTTCCTAGAGTAGTTTTGTCCAGTGTTCAGTTACCCTGATTATTAATACAACTGGAGATAAATAAAATATTATGATCTTTTTCTATTAAGGGGAAGGCAAAGAATAAATGAACTGAAGTAAATGTAAGACAATAAGTTGTTTTTTTTTTAATTAACTGGTAAATAATTTGTTGCATATTTGCACAAACCCCGTGAGTACATGTAAACATTCTCAACAGGGTGAAAAAACCCCAGCAAGACATTATTATTAAAAAAAATTAATTAAGTCCAAATATGTTTTTAGGAATGTTACAAATTACAAAATGTTACAAAAGAATGATTGGGTCAGAAAACAGATAAAATTTCATGTAAATTAAAATGATGTCAAATACTAAGTCAGTCACTCCACCTCTGTGATCAAATTTTTCAAACAACTCCCCATCCACTAAAGCTCTTCCAGATTCACGGGAGTTTCACAGCTTGTAAGGCATAGTCACTGCAAACAAATTAAATTATTGAAATAAAATAAGTGGAAATCTTACTTATCTGTGCTGTGCATGATATAGTTTGCAGGACACCTCTTGTCATCATGTTTCATTCCCAGATTGTGCCCCAGCTCGTGTGCCACTACTGTGGCGTGCCGCAACATTTTGTCATGATTCAGCTAATAAAGAGAATCAAGTTTAAAACAGTGAAACTGTGGAAAACACTGTCTGTACCCAGTGATTTACTCCCACCACAAAGCTCTCAGGGACTGTGAAGGCAGGATACCAAATTGTATTGCAAGGTGAAAGCAGCAAGGAGTGAAAATTTGTAATTTTATTTTCAGGTAGGGCCAGATTCTGCCACTCCTTCCCTGAGGATCACATTCTGGATAATAAGTTGGCAGCTGGTCTGGATCACCATTGCAGGTTTTATTCTGTGATTCTGTTCTATTTTAACACTGTTAGACATTGATTTCAAAGGAGTCTTCAACAACAAATGTAGTGGCAAAGAACAGGATCTGCTTCTGAGATTGTCCACAATGTTGTGGCATCCATACTTTAAGGACAGGAACCTCTGCAGTTACAGGTTCTGCCCCAAGGGTGGAAAAAAAAATAGTTTTGTACTAATTTTTAAAAAAAATATGCCTGCTTACAGTCCTATTGTGAGGAATTCCAGACACTTGACACTACAGTGCATTATGTTCACTTTCTATTTATTTAAAGATTATTTTGTAGTTGCATTCCAATCCCAACCTCTGTGGTTATAAACTTCAATGGTATAAGGATGAGATTGTGCAATATTGAGTTTGATGAATCACAAAAGATGACCAAAAGGATTTGTTGAAGATTAAATGAGCCAAATAGGCTGGAATTTGACAAAGAAATTGGGAAATACTTAAGAAAAAAAAAAAGGTATAAAAAAAGCACAACTCTTTAAGTAAAAAAGACCATGAAAGAAATGAGCCAAGTCCATGACCAGGGTGAAAATAGGCCAAGGACCAGGACCAATTTCTTCCATACCCAAATGATGATGTACTCACAGTGCTGATTGACCCTCCCTGGACATGTGAGCACACAGAGCCCACAAAAGCCATTCCAATGGATCCACTGAAAGAGCTTCTCCCTCTGCAACAAGAGCAGTTTGGAGGTGGTGTTAGAGATGGGTTCAAAGTTCATGATTTACTGAAAGACACTGATCATTTGGAAAGAAATATTGCAAGGCAAAATTTGGTCTTCCTGAAGTCAAGAAGGAATTTATCACCACAGCAGGGTTTTATTCTAATTAATAATGAATATCTGAATAAGAGCTTGAAAATAATGATCAATCCCTTAAGTCTGCTGTGTCAGGGCACTCAATTACAGAAAGGCCAAGGAGGGAAGGGACCTCTGGAGGTCACCCTGTCCCTGGAGCTGATTAACTCTTAAGAATCCATTATACTTTCTTGCCATTTTTCCAGGTTAAACCATTTTGGAAGTGCAGAGAATTTTACTCCAGCTATAATTTAATGAATATACAAGCCCCAAATCATATACATTAACACTGGCAGCATGGCTGCTTTTGCCACTGGATGCAAACTTACATTATGAGGTGAGCAACGTCATTTCTTGAGCGCTTCAGGAGATCTTTCTGTCTCCAAGAAACAAATCTACTCAGCACATCCCCAGCTGAACCATCCATCACAGATATGTGGTTGGTATCTGTCCAAATCTCTAATCCAACCAAAACAATCTGGATGTTTAATGCACTATACATCTGAAAAAAAAGGATAATTAATGTCCCTTAGCTGTTCTGATGGAATTCTGAAAGGTGACTCAATTACTACTGAGTGAACAACAAGCTGAACATAGGGACCAGGACATAACTTCAGTTTCTTTGAAACTCAATATATGATAATTGTAATTGTAAGTGAAGTATAAAATATTTATAAATTGTAAACTAAATAAAAAGATTTAGAATATAAAATGAAGTATGACTGAAAACTTTATGAAAGTACCTAAACATATCTTTTGGGAAAGAAGGCTGCTCTTCTGAACACTATCATAAAATAGAAAATGTTGAATCCAGGCAACTTATCTCACCTACCCCATCAACATAATTAATCAGCTCCACTGTTTCCTTTTGCACTGCAGCAGAATTAGAATTCTTCAGCAAAAACTGTAAAATACCATAACAATGTCAGAGAAGAAAAATGATCAAAAGAATAAAATGTATTTAGTGTTGGATGATATAATTACCCTGTTGTGATCCACAACCACAAATAACTCCACATAGCTTTTCTGGGGCAGGACAGCTCGCTTCTCCTGCAAATGAGAAAACACAGCAAATTAACATAATGAGTTTGCAATGCTGCATTTTGTAACGTGGCCTCAATTTGTGTCAGATTACCCCACAAACATCTCTGTGTCAGTAATTCACAGCAGGTCAGACACTGGCATGCATGAGCTCAATGGCAGCTTGTGCATTGCATGTCCTGCCCACAGCTGCCCTGGCCAGACCCTGCTGGGTGAGATCCCCACTGTGCTGATCTTCTGCTCCAGGATTTCCCCAGCAGGGCTCCCACCAGCCTGGTGTCCATGGAAAGGCCACAAGGAAATGTCCAGCAAGAGCCCAGGAGATGCCTTGGAGTGCAGCTCAAGGGAGAAACAGAAATACATTTACCCTGAGGAGCCTGTCCCTGCTGGAGGTACTGTTTGACGAAAATGTGTATTTCACAGATGGCTTCACAAACATCTCATGCTCCAGGCTGCCCTTCAGCACCCCACAGTGGAAGGGGATACCCTGCTCATCCTCCAGTCCATAAAGCACATGTTCAAATGTGCTGGATGTGTTCAGGGGCTCCATTCCATACCATTTGCCTCCAATGTAGAGAATTCCCCTAACAATCATAATAGAATAAAACATTATTTCATCATTCTTCCCTCGTGGTTATGACTAGATGAATGAATAACAGCTGGATACTTAGACACTACATTGAAATAAATTATTATTTGAAGTAATATTAATATACATATTAATAAAACACAATTCAGTCTTTTACAATAAAAGATAATAAAAGACTAAACAGAACTTATTTAAAATACTCAACCAGTGTGGGCTTCTTGAATCAGTTAGAAAAGGAAGAAAAAAAAGAGAATGAAGCCAATAGTAAATGTTACTATTGTTAGTAAATTGTTAGTAAATGAGTCTGGATTGTGGGTACAGAGCTGATGCAAAGGGTCCTTTCAGCCCTCTATTCATTTAAAGAACTGCCATGGGTGAATTTTATCCCATTTGTGATTTTATTGTATTTGAAACACAAAAACCAGTTCAAATTTGGATAAATTTTTTCATGAAAATGGTTTGTCTTTTGAAAGGTGCCCATTCATAAGACAAAGTTGTTTGCAGGAGTGTTTTAAGTTCAACAAAAGCTACATCAAGGTAAGATTTTTTTTCTACAAAGGTATCTCTGGTCACAACATTCACATCTGGAAGCCTCAGGTTATGCACAGTTTCTCCCTACATTTATTACAATTTCTCTCATATTATCTTTTTTTCCATGCAGGAATTTTGGAAAAGAGGAAAAAAAGTGGGAGTTGAGGGAAACTATAAAAGCTTTAATGAGTTTCAGCTTCATCAAAAGGTGAAATATTAAAAAAAATAGGAAGAGGCAATACCTAAGGCCATCACATGTGCTAAGAGCAAGTGTGGAGTCAGCAATTCCTTCAACAGTGCCATGATAATAACAGTGTGTCTGAAATGAAGAAACCCACATCATTAGTGACACAACAAGGTGGCTGCCTTCAACTGCAAACTAATTTCCTAACTAACCACATTATTTCCATGACATCAGGGCTGGCTGTTAGAAATTTACAGAGCTCCCTACTTGGAAAGTAATCCTGACCTTCTTGGAGGAGAATATCCCCTGACATGAGTACCTAAAGTAGCCTTTGGTCCCTTGGTTCTAGAACACAGCCAGCTTTTTAGTTTAACTCATCACCATCTTTTAGATTTTTATAAATTTTTATAGTATTTTTATAAATTTATAAAATATGTTTATATTTTTATCTACATTGTTCATCCTGCTTAAGAACTGCTCTGAGGAGATCTTTCATGCACAAACCACCCAATTAAGTCTCACTGAGCTCATGTGGAGTTTAAAGATGAAATTAAATTTAGAAGTATTTATAAGGCTTATTTGATACAGAATTTAAAAACTACAGAGCTTTGATGCTGCCATTGCACTTTAAATTGCATATTATGCAAAGATGGCTCAAATTCAGGCTGGGCATAATCTCCTGGGAAATCTTTCACACCTTGGGGAACAGGGGGGCTGCACCCCACAAACAGCCCAGTCCCCCTGAACCTCATCTTTACATCACTGGTAACTGTCAAACAGAAATGCTCCACTCTGAAAACTCACAAAAGTCTCATTCCCAGCAAATCTATTTTTTTCTTGGCTCTCCTGGTTTTTGAGAAAAAATTCTGCCACAAAGGGGAAGTTTTATTATGTACAATACCTCATTTTTGGATGGTGTTGCCTGCAGTTTCCCATTTTCCCCATATGTGTACAGCTTAAAGTTGTCACTGAGAAGTTTTCTGGAAACAAAAATAAACTACTGCTCTTTTAATGGTCTAAAAACAAGAAATGAGTCAAGGGTCCTGGTAAGTGCTACATTCTGTTACCAGCACACTCAGTGCTAAATTATTATTAAAACCCAAGCACATGAAACAAAATACTTTAAAACAAGCTGGAATTTTTGGAAAATAAGTTATTTTGAAACATTTATTTTAACTAAAATATCCATAGAAAGGAATCTAAGCAAACACAGTTGCATAAGGACCTGGCCTATTACAGGCTCAGGAATGAAGAATAAGAGAAACAGAAACATTTCTTAAAATACAACAGAGCTAAAATCCCTCTGACCTGCTAATAAAAAACTAATATTGAACTGAATTCTAACTTTTCCTAAGGATTTTCTGAAATATTCTGTCTTGCACCGCTAATAAAAAAATAGTCAAAATTAATTTCTTCAAAGCTAGAAAAACTTTTATTCCCTTCTATTTACAAGATATTACCATAACAGAGACACTATATTTAACAGTATTTAACAGAGTTGTTAAATACAGAGTTGTTAAATATAGTTGCTACAATCTGACATTTAAATGGTTTCTTCTGAATTTTTTCAGTATAAAAATTCTTCTCTGTATGCAACTAACCCCGAAACAAGACAATTCCTTACAACACTCTATCACATACTTATTTCTCTTCAGCTTTAGGAGGTATGTTCCATTTCTGGTTTTAACTGAGTAAGAAAGATTGTCATCTGAATGGTCCTGAAAACAAAAGAAAATATATCACTTAATTAGGGGATTTTTCTATTTGGTTGTGTTTATTCCATGTTTTGCTTGACAAGAGAGGCTCAGTTACTGTGTAGGTTTTAAGTAAAAAATCACAAGATTCCTAACTCTCATATTTCAAACTCTCAGCAGCAAAGTGAACATTCTCTCCTATGTAAAGTGTAAATTCTATGAATCTATATTTTTATTTAGACAGGAGGGCACAGTCCCTGAATGCACTCTTTGCTCAGTACCACATCGTGCTTTGTGACACTCCTTATGTAAATCAGATAAACGAGTCCCAGTCTTTTATCCCCTAATTTGTTTGCACAAAGATGACTAATGTTGTTTCATTAACAGTTATTTCAGTAAATGAACTCAGCATCTGGCACAAAGGTAAGTGACCTCAGAAATGAAGAATTAAGGCTCAGGTTTCTCTTTTAACTCATCTCTTAACCTGTGCCACTCTGTGGGACCATTTTTATCCTTTGGGTGCCACACGGCTGAAATCCTCTGGTTCTTATCCAAAGAGCAGAACATGGACAGCATGGATGTTAGCTCAGGTTCAACATCTAATCTGACTCAGAAGAAATGAAAATATGCTTCACGTCTCTTCTCAGTTCTGTTTTACAAGGTCATTAACAGGATTAGAAGTTTGGAAGGCACTCAGAGTACAATCACAGGCCTTTGTGGGAACAAATTTACTTAAAACTAGATGAAAACACTAAGATTCAGAAGAGTGAGAGTGGGGAACATTTCATTATAAAAATCTCTTTATACCATCTATTGTGTGTATGTGTAATGAAGGACAGCATCAACAATCAGAAAAAAAGAAAATCAGAATAACAAACCTCGTGAGAAAATGGGGGATGTTTCTCTCTGCCTGTCAGACTTCGAGGAATAATTATTTCTAATGTAGAAAGTCTGGATGTGTGTTCAGAGGATCCACCTGAAAATAAAGTTTGAAATTGGTTAAGAATCAGAAAGAATAAGGCATTATGTTGGCACCTGCACAGTGGTGACAGCCAAAAGCCTACTCTGATCCAGCCAGAAATGGAGAAAGAGTGAAGAGCTCAGGAATGATCAAACTGACTTTGAGAAAAGTTACTTCAGATTGAAGCTGGGCTATTCTGGAGCACACAAAGAAAAACTATCAAAGCATTTAAACAAAATCTTAATTCTCTCATATTCTGGATTATTAACTTTGTGACTTTATCATTTTTTCCTCCATGACTGACACTTTAACCTGATGTACCGCAGATAATTGGTGCAGCTGGCCTTCTCCTTTTTCCATTGTCCTGAATAAGGAATACTTTTAGTTGTGCTCTGGATACAATTTGTTCCCTTCCCTTCCCTTCCCTTCCCTTCCCTTCCCTTCCCTTCCCTTCCCTTCCCTTCCCTTCCCTTCCCTTCCCTTCCCTTCCCTTCCCTTCCCTTCCCTTCCCTTCCCTTCCCTTCCCTTCCCTTCCCTTCCCTTCCCTTCCCTTCCCTTCCCTTCCCTTCCCTTCCCTTCCCTTCCCTTCCCTTCCCTTCCTTAGAAAACGTGGCTCACCACGCTGCCTCCTGCCATTGCTAATCTTGCATTTTGTTTGTTCTAGCAACAGTCAGATCTTTGCAAAAGGTTTGTAGCCTTTTACATGATATCAGAATTATCTCCAGAACAACATGCTAATGCAGGAAGCTAAAGATAAGAAGGCTGCCAAGTATCTGGTTTCAGGTAAGTGGCTTTATAAAGACAAAAACAACCTCCAGTGACTTTAAAAAATTGTGTAAAGTTGAATTAATCTTCCTTTTCCTGTCTGCTCTTCAGCTGGTTTGATCAACAGAGACACAACCATTGCTTCTAAACAGAATCAACAATAATAACAATGGAAGTGTTTTCTTCCCTATTAAGTTGTTCTTTTATAAGGAAACAAAGAGATTTCTTCACATTTACAGTAGTACAAAGTCACCCTCAGCTTCCCCATTCCTGTGAAAGGAATTCATAATTGCACAAAAGTCACACAACCAGCCATTCAAAGTGAGGAGGTTTCTCCAGTGTAATGATGATCTCTACCTGTTAGATAGCATCAGGATTTTTAAAAGCTAGGTGCAGGTAGCATATATTTAACAGTACAGGCTGCAATTGCAATCAAAATGTGGAAGCTGATTTAAGCAAACTGATCTGAAAAGAATATCAGCCCTTCATGTTGTGATTTTGCTCTTAATCTTCAATAATTTTATTATCTAAATCACAAAATTCATTTTGTTTCATGAGTCAAGTGTATGTTGAACTAACCACGGAGATGCTCTTTCAACAATTCAAATTTTGACACCTGAAAGCAGGAAACCATCTTTGATGCACGTCATAAAAGTACCACTTTCTAAGAAACATTTCAGGTGTTACACTTAAATCTAAAATGTGAAGCCAAATAATAAATGGAGATGAATTAATGAAAAATTCCAATGAAATTGAAGGAATTTCCCTCACATCAGAGAAGAAGAAATGTTTTCCTACCATGCCTACTAATGGTGAGAGTGACAGCAACTGCAGTTCTCACAACCAGACAATGATGGATTTACATACCTATGACATCCAGGAGGAAAAAACCCCCAAAAGAGCTCAACTATAAAAAGTTTCAACCTATAATCTTTTCCAAGATTCTCTCAATGAGCAGGGCTGCACAGAGAGAGCTGTGGCACAGTGTCAAAGGTTTGCATGATTACAATCAGTGTCCAAGCAGACTTGGAGAAACTTTCTGAATATGTAAAAAAAAGAAAGCTTACCTTTTATCCAAAAAGGGCTTCCAGTAAAAATTAGTCCAAAAGTGAACAAAAGGAAGCTGTGCATTACCATGACTTCCCAGAGAAACTACTGCAGCATCTGAGCTGGCTCTGGCTGCTCTACAGGGAACCAGAAGACCGAGAACCGTCTGCTCCAAAGGTAAACAAGAGAAAAAGCTCTCTGATACTGCATCTCTGCTGAGGAAATGGGAAGTAAAATTTAATCCACTGGGCTTGTGAGAAAACTGGTCAGACAGCCTAATGCAAATAAAAAGCAGCACATTCTTAAATGCTGATTGGTGAGTCCCGTGTCAGGATCAAACTGGTTTATTCCAAAGGACTTTCATCCCACGGTGAGATCATGTGAGATTAGAAACATAAAATATTGCTACTGACAAATGCAGTGTTTAGGATGGTTATCCTGGCTACTGCCAGCTCAATAAAAAACTAATGTGAATCAATTTACTCTTTGAAATTTCAGCTTATTTTCTTCCATTTTTTCAGCTTTACTTTAAAATATAATGCACATGAAGACATGAAAATCCCCAAAACAGAGGTTCTACCCAGTCCCCTCTATGTTAAACACAATTCTCCTCACCAGATGTCCATAATTTTGTGCAGATCATTGCTCCTCCAGGATCAGTCATCTTCCACGTAACCACATTGTCACCAAAAGCAGAAAATAAACGCTTCTAAAAGTGGATGCGTTTGCAACGCATTTCAGAAGTATCACACGCATTTAGAAACACAAAAATGAGGCTGAGACAACACACTCAAGCATTTACATTAATTAATTTTAATTAATTCTTTGATTAAAGCAGAGAAAATGCATTTTCCATTGCTGGTAAATGCTATAAAACAATGCTTTAAGTGACAAAAAGCAGCATGCTGGCTGTATTTGCAGTATTAGTTTGTCGAAGTCCGTCCAGGTCCATTTCCAGAGAGTCACAGACTGAGAACAGCCTGAAATTCCTGCACTGAGCACTGCTGGAAGCAGAACTTGACACCCTCATTCCCTGGGTCTGTCTGCCACAGGAGCAGCGTTCCCCAACTCCAGAAGGTGAGATCCTACTGCAAATTAAATGAACCCCATCTTTTATTGATGGCCTCTTTTATTCATAGCCTCTCTCCTGTGGGGTGCACTATGAGTACACAACTTGGGAGAATCCTGCTGCTGCAAATTTTGACATATTAACAAATTTTACAGAATCCAAGAACCATTTCAGTAGAAAAAGACTTTTGAGGGGTTGAGTCCAACGGGGGAGCTTGTTAAGAGCTGGATCACACTGTGGGGGAAGAACCTTTTCCTAAAATCCACCCTAGACCTCTCCTGGCACAAGTTCAGTCTCTTCTCCCAAGCCACCAGTGACAGGACAAGAGGATATTGCCTTAAGCTGCACCACAGGAGGTTTAGGGTGGACATTATGAGCAATTTCTTCTCAGAAGGAGTGGTTTGACATTGGAATGGGCTGCCCAGGGAGGTGAGGGAGTTAGAGGTGGTTAAGGAAAACCTGGACGTAGCCAAGGTAAGGTTGGCACGGGTCATGTTTGGGACTCAGTAATCTCACAAGGTGTTTTCCACGCGAATTAACTCCGGCTCTCTGCGCCCCTTGGGCCATCCCCGAGCTGAGGGGGCCGTTCCCCGGGATGAGGGGGCCGCTCCCGGGATGAGGGGTGCCATTCCCCCGGGATGAGGGTGCCGCTCCCCGGACTGAGAGGGGCGTCCCCCGAGATGAGGGTGCGGTTCCGTCGGGCTGAGGTTGCGGTTCCCCGGGCCGAGGGACGTCGTTCCTCCGGGATGAGGGGTCCATACCCCGTTCCCCGTTCCCGCCCCCGGCGCTCCCTCGGGCGGTTCCCGCCGCTGCCCAGCGCGCACGCGCGGAGCCCCGGCGCTGCGCAGGCGCGTCCCGGCGGCGGCGGCCGCTGAGGGTCGGTCGGTGCCGGTCGGTGCCGCTGCCCCGCTCCCGGCTGTCCCGGCCCGCGGCTCCGCGATGTCGAGCGGCTGCGCGGCGGCGGAGGAGGAGGCGGAGGAGGGAGGCCGGGAGCCGCGCTGTGTGTCGGCGCGGTGCTCCTGGCCCTGCGCGCCGCCGGGCGGCCTGGCCCGGGCGCTGTGCCTGCGGCGGGGTGCGGGGGACGGCGAGGAGCCCGGGTGAGGGCGGCGGGCGGCGAGCGGGGGCGCCGGGCTGGGCCGGGCGGGAGCGGGGCCGAGGGGACAACGCGTGTCGCTTCCCCCCCGCAGCGGCGAGGCCGTGCTGGCGGAGCGGCGGGAGGGCGGCGAGGAGCCCTGCGAGCTGCGGCTGCAGTGCCGGCCCGGCGCCGAGATGGTGTCCGTGGGCATCGTGAGCCAGGCCCGCAACATGGAGGTGTACGTGGGCGAGGAGTACTGCGGCACCGGCCGGGGACAGAGCCGCGGCACCCGCCCGGCCCCGGGGTGAGTGGTGGGGCCCGCACTCTGCCGTGTGTGTCTGTGAGGTGATGCTGCTGTTCGACACCTGGTGTCTGTAGCAAGGCTGAGAGGACTGAGGTTGTTCAGCCTGGAGAAGAGAAGGCGCATAGGGAGATCCTAGAGGCATTTCCACTGCCTAGAAAGGATGTGAGAGAGTTGGAGAGGGACTTTGGACAAGGGCTTGGAGAGATAGGATGGGGGGAATGCCTTCCCACTGCCAGAGGGCAGGAAGAAATTCCCTGTGAGGGTGGAAACGCCCTGGCACAGGTGCCCAGAGCAGCTGTGGCTGCCCCTGGATCCCTGGCAGTGCCCAAAGCCAGGTTGGACAGGGCTGGGAGCACCTGGGACAGTGGAAGGTGTCCCTGCCATGGCTGGGGTGGCACTGGGTGACTTTAAAGGTTCCTTCCAACCCAGTCCATTCTTGAGTTCTCTGAAGGTCTCTGTGATAAGTAGTCATGTCAACTTCAAAGAACAAAAGAGAAAATTTTAAAAAGGAGGTTTTGTTTTCCCCTTCAGTACTTCCGTCCCTGCTTTGCCGGGGGAAATAAGGCAATGTTTCTATTTTGTTTTTAAGTCATTACATGGCACATCTGCTCCTTAATTAGCTAACTAGAAACCAGCCGACTCAGAGCCTCAGGGAGGATGGGTGAATAATGTACTGAGCCTCAAAAGCTTCTCTAGTGCACAGTGCAAGCACACATACAAGTCATTTTACATAAATATTTCATAAGATTAATTACAAGTTGTATATAAGCATTAAAGCTGTTGTTAGAAAGTAAAAATCTGCTAAAACCTAGAAACTAAAAGTGCTGTTGGGAATCATAAATCTGCATTAGAAATGTGTTCCAGTCAGTCTTGTTTTTTATATAAATATTTACCAATATAGTGTATTTCTACAAAAGAAAAGTACCTTGTAAATTGATGTCACAGCTTGTTTATTTTGTTTTTCTAGTGAAACTGAAGAGGTTACGTTATACCACAAGTACCTTAAGTTTGAATGCCCTGCAGCCTCCTGTAGAATTAAGGTAGGGAGTTGAACAGCATTGTTTTAATTTTTTTCCTATCTTTTTAATCACTTAATCTACTTAATTGCATTGCTCTTAGTAAAATTATTGGTTTTATACACTTCATCTCTTGACATAATCACTTAAAAATCTGTTGGCTGGTACGTTGTGTTGATGGCAGAGTGCTCCTTTAAATTGGTATCTCAGTTTTCTTTTTGTGAAGACTTTATATGATACAGATAATTTAGTCTTAGAGAAAAACTAAACTGCAGATTTGTGATGAGAGCTGTCAGCTCTGGGGTTAAATAAGCTTGTGAAAATTGTGTGGTCACGACTCTTAAATGCTTAGAAAAACTTCATTTATCTTTGGGGTACTCAGGCACCTCTGTTCCAGTCAGAATTTTATGGGGAATAATAGCAAGGAGAAATTGGCTTAGTTTCCCTGGAAAAGAGCTCATCACAGTTTTTCCCAAGGCTTAAAGAGCAATGCATTGTCCCCTCTGTACAGAGAAGACATAAAATGATTTTTTTTTTCCCTAACCAAAGTATTCTTTTTTCCTTCTTGCAATAGCTGCTCTCCTTTGGTGAGAAACACAGCATACTCATCAGTAAAATAATTCTAGAAGTGAAAGCAGTGTCTGCAAAACTAGCAACTGATTTTCCTTCACTAGGCTCAAGCATAGATCTAGACAGAGTGCAAACTATAATGGAATCCATGGGATCTAAGTTGTCTCCAGGTGCTCAGCAGCTCCTGGACATGGTCCGGTGTCAGCAGAAGGTAAGTCACTTTTCCACAGGCACAGAGGGGCACTTCACCAGTTAGCAATGCTCTAAAGAGATTGGGTTTTCTTAGTCTGTACTTGCTGCCATTTTCATCCTGATTTAACTGTTGCCACTCAAGTAAGTGCAGGGAGTAAAGACTATTTTCTCCAGGATATTATTATTATTAGTGTTAGCATTAATGTTGTTGTAACTTTAAGCTTCACTGCTTATTAAGGATGGTGGGCATTTTCCTTGGAATGTTTGGGGTGTAGATAGATGGGTTGGTTTGTCTCTTTAGTGGTCATTTTATATATATACATATATATATATACATACATACATATATATATATCTATATATACATACATATATATACACATATACATATATATGTGTGTGTATATGTATATATATATGTATATATGTGTATATATATGTGTGTGTGTGTATATATATATATATATATATATATATATATATATGTATGTATATGTATGTATATATATATTTATAAGAATCCTGAATCCATCTTATGTCAATAATTCAGTTTTGGGGACACAGCATGGTAAAAATGAAGTCAGCAAAGCTCTTTTCTTACTTAGACACTGACAAGATAATTAATACTTCATACTTAACAAGAAATGTAGTTCAAAATTATTTAAAAAATCTTTACTAGTAGAGTGCAGGGTTATAATGTACCTGCTGTTATTGCTGTATAATTTCCAGTATATCTGAAATCTCAAATACTCAAATGGGTTTTTCTCCCCTTCAGAACAGTTTCCCTCTTGGAGACAAGCTCAGTTGGATCATGGGGAGGAATTCTGACTTTGGAGGTGACCATGCACTAGATGGAATGCACAGAGCAGCTCTGCAGTCATCACTGAGTCCACCAGCCAGTGAACCTTTGCCTGTTAAAAATCATTTAACAAGTGAGGCAGTGTATAAAGATGTAAAAATAACTCGTGATCTGAACTCAGAGCTACCTGAAAGAGGGAATTCTTTGGATTCTGAAAGACTTCCTACCCAGCAAAATGCAGTTGACCTCAGGAATGATTTGAAAGTCAAGGGATCTCTGCAAGTGCAGCAGCAAGCAGGTGAAACTCCAAACCTGGCCAACCCACAGGTGCTTCTTCCTTTTCTTCAAAACCTGTGCACTCAGGTGAATCACCTTAGGCTCAAGGATGGAGAGAGGCACCTTGGGAAGAGTGCAGTGGCCAAAGAGGAGACTGCTCAGAGTGCTGGGTGAGTTATGTTTGGTGAATCTCTCAAAGTAGCATTGAATATTTACTGACAAGTGTAAACAAAATGTGTAATGTAATTTTCTTCTCATTAGCACCAACAGTGAATCTTAGAATATGTGGTTTTGAAGGCTGTGTTGTGATGAACATTACAAATTTTCAATTTCACAACTTTTTTGAATGTAGGAGTTTTTCAGAAGTCACATCA
Organism: Ammospiza caudacuta; assembly: GCF_027887145.1. Classification (NCBI taxonomy): domain Eukaryota; kingdom Metazoa; phylum Chordata; class Aves; order Passeriformes; family Passerellidae; genus Ammospiza; species Ammospiza caudacuta. The sequence goes on along the minus strand of NC_080601.1, from coordinate 34,885,092 downwards.
TTTGTTACTAAACTGTTTTGTGTTACCTGTCTTAGACAACCCTGGCTGTCTGATGGTCACAATACAGGGGGGAAAGGGGAACTAGGAGGAGAACAGAGGACACCTAAACCACAATAACATAACTGTACATCACTAAAGCTGTTCTTAGTATTCACACAATAGTTATCTTTTAATTGTGAGAGCCAATCATCTCATTATCCATCTATAACATCTTCTGCCTCCATTTAATCTAATTTAAAAGCATGTTTCTTCATACACATTTAGCTTGTCTTTCTCATATACTATATTTCCATTTTGATTACTTTCACCCCTAAATTCTCACATCTTCCCTTTTTCACACAGTGTGCCACAATCTTTGTGCTGTACTTGGTGTGAATCATCCCACTGATTTTCCTGTTCCTCCTCACTTGTTGGCATTTACAGTGCAGGTGTCACAGTTCCCCAGTTTGGTACCTCAGGAACAATAGTGGAACTCCTGAGATGTGGAATCAGGATTTATTGGATTTAATGGAGACTGAATATCTCAGCTCCAGTATTTGTACAGAGTGCAGATACAAACCCAGAGAGTTGCATGGTTTGGATAACTCTTGAAGCACTTTTGCTGACAAGAACAGTCTTCCATGCTGACAGAATACAAACTGTGTATATTGACTTGTGTGGATTTTGTTTTATGTAATTAAGCTCTCTCATGCATATTTGAGCCTTTGAAAAAACAAGGTTGAAAGAAGATGACTACATACAGCATGTTCATGAAAAAACTGAGATTTAAAGTTTGGCAGGTAGAGTATTTTGCTTGTGCTAGAAACCTAATGCCTTCCAAAGTTCACTGCCTAATACATGAAATTTTACATTTAACAGATGTTCAGGTGCCCAGATCTCTATATTGCCCCTTGTCATTAAGAAATAGGTGATATTTATTCTTATAGGTTATACTTATTCTTGTCTTTGCTCTTCTTACAGAGTGGAACAACAGCCCATTTGCTCCTATTTGGAAAAGATCATTTCTAAAAACCTGGATCTGATGGAGAAGAAGCTAATGGACTATATTGACTGCCAAATCCAGGCTCTTCAGACACACATAGACAATAAAATGTTTCTCTTGATGGACTTGGTTCAGAACTCAAAACCAAACAAAATTTCCCAAGCACACTATGACTCCAACGAGGGGTTTTCTAATGGGGAGAGATAGAGGGATTCACAGGTGGGGCTTCAGTGTGAGTACCTGGAGTAATTAATTAACTTTACAAAGCTCAGTATTTATGCAGTTCAAACTATGAAGAACCTCAGTGTTGTTAACTTGCATTTTGTTACTGTAATTCTATCCACTGTTGTACACACTTGGTAGTTTTATGAAAGATCTTAAGAATCTGTTTTTTCCTAAATATAAGAGTTTTGTATGCCCTTTGTGGTTTATTTATTTAAAGAGCATTGCTAGAAGCTGTATGAGCAGTCCCCCAGTTCCAGTTTGAATAATGGAGTGCTCTAAATAAACTGAGTTACTGCTTATCTTTGTACCTACATGTAATCAGCTCACTTTTTTTTGTTGTATTAATTTTGATGTGAAGTGTGTTGTCAGTAGAACAGAATGCCGTTTGTGCTTTTGCTTTATTGGCACTCCTGTTGAAGACATTTCTTGTTCCATCTCTAAAAGGAAGGTTGGATTGTCATTGCCTGATTTGGGATTGCCTAGTTTGTGGAGCTGTCTTTAGAGAGCTGGGGGAATGTGAGCCCAGCCTGGGTCCTTTGGAAGCCTTGTTGGCTGTACAGGCACCTGAATTAGGAATCCAGGCTTCTTAAGAGATACCTAAAACAAGATTCTGATAGTTCTTTCCCTCCTAAACTAGCTGAGTGAAATGATTGCACACTCAGCAGGCTTTGTCCAGGTTTCATTATCCTGAGAGGTGCAAATACTTCAGCCATGGTTCCTCTCAAGTGGGTGCTGCTCCCAGACAGGATGTGCTGGGGCAGCTCCAGAGGAGTTTTCCTTGCTGCATCACACTTCCTTTAACCTCTTGGGATCAGTTTTGCTGTCATTTGGGGAGGTAGGAATGTGACTCCAAATCCCCCTTCTGTGGCAGGTTGAGTTTCAAACTTCATTCTGTTTGTTCTTGGATTCTGGGGTGTAAATTGAAGGATGTAGGGACTTCATGGTAACCCCCACAAACATTTTTGGCACAAGCTGTTGATGGGGAAGCAAGTGTTGACTCAAAATCAGCATAAGCATGTGCAAGCCACTATCTATTTACTCTGCCTGGTATTTCCCTCTCCAGGAAAAGTGATGTGTTTTGAAGACTGTCAGATCCTGGTGGTAGTGAACACACAGGAGCAGATTTGAAAGAGAGGATAATCTGCTCTGAAAAGACATCAAGCAGTTGTCCCTGATCTTAACTCTTGCCAGGTGCAGTTTCAAAGTGATTCAAAAAGAGAAAAATATTTTTTTAAGACAAAAAATTATCTTAATTATCTTGTACTTTGTACCTGTGAAGGCATAAAGTCTGTCCTGAGGTATACACACTTTTTCAACTCAGTAACTTGAGACAGAGTATTAAATTGTGATGTTTTTGGGTTTGGATTTTTTATTTGATAACAAAATTAATTTCTGAGTGTTGAGTTCCAATGCTGTTAATTTAATGACTTTTTGTTTTTTCCCTCTCTGGGTGACAAATATGAAGAGCAGTTGACACTAAGTAGAAATCTCCAGAAGTGGTTAAAATGAGCTCTGGACATTTTGATACCTGTATCCTCCCTGGTGCTTGTGATGCTTCAGTATCACAGCTACCACAATGAGAATGTTTGAAACTAAAACCACAAATGCCAGAGTGTTGAAGTTGTATTGTTGCACGTTTGGTGTTTTTTCAGCTTCCACTTCAGTGAGGGATTCTGTGTAGAGAGAAAAAGTGTTTAAAGTTTAGAATACTGTATGATTTAACTGGGAATTAAATAAGCATTTTTTCAGATATTTTCATTTGACATGACCCACACAGAGTGCAAATCCTGAATAGTAGTACTGAAGAGTTGTAAAAGTTGCTAATAAAACAATCCTGCAGATCATCATGATGTTCAATTCTTTGGTATTGCTGCAGCCAAGTTTCTGCCAAGCAGTGCTGTCACCATGAGAGAGACTTGAGATATTTGCTGAAGCAAAGTTGGGCAAGAAAAAACCAATTAGTGGTTTCCTATCTGCTTCTTAGTAAAACTCATTCTGCTTTATATTTGCCTGTGAGTTACAGATATGTTCACTTCCATGTGTATGGATGCAAAATCTTTATTGAAATAAATGGAAACATATCTAAAATGTTGCTAGAATTTAGAAAGGTTAATAATTTTTAAAAAGTAAAATATTCTAATTACTGTTAAGAGCCAGAATAATTATAAATATTTCCTAGCTCTGATACCTGAAAGCAAATGGCCCAATGTTCTTTTCTCAGGTGAAGCTTTGGGCTGCATAAAGATCAATGAGCACAGTGGGAGCAGCAATACAAGCTTTTAAAAATAACTTTTCCATATTTTGTAGTTTCCCTTTGCTCTCAGTACCTGACCAATGCAGATCAGACTGCAAATGGCACCAAAGCTTAGTTGTCTTACAGACACCTCTGCAGCTCTGATTTAAAGGCATGATGCTTTTGGTTTCTGCTCTCAGCACTCCTTGTTCCTCCTGTTCTGTGCATGCAGTGGGAGGATTTAACCTGCCCTGGAGTCAGTCAGCTGTGCTTATTTTCTGGAGTACCACCAACAAAACTGAGTGAAGTGCACGTGTAGATACATTTAGTTTTTTATTTTTCCCCTCTCACCTGAGAGCTCAGCAGCCCTGAGATCTCTTTTCAGGCGGATGGGCCCCACCACAGTGTTGGTTTTCCATGTGTAGGGAGAGATGGCTCTTTTCTGCCTGGAGATGCAGCCTCTGGCACAGCGAGAGTTGGTGCTGTTGCTGTCACAGATCACAATGTCACACTGCAGATAAACTGATGGGAAGCTCCTCAGGAACCTGAAGGCCCTAAATTTGAATCTTCCATGGTTTCCAAACGCTGGGTAGGTTACCACAGTGTCATCTTTATTGCAGCTGCAAAAGGATGTGCAGATCTGTTAAAACAGTCCACTTGGAATAATCATTCTGGCTGAGTCCTGTGAGCTGTAACCATAGCATTTAACCAGGGCACTGTTCTACATGTGGCATACAATGATGTGATTTTTTACCTTTGCCCAGCATGATGTGGATATTTTTCCTAGCTCTGTTTGTGGAACGTCTTTAAATTTATCTACAACTCAGTTCCAATCACAGTCTACTAAAGAAGGTAGGTGGAAGAGACAATAATAAATAAAATAAACAATAGAAGAAGTGCAGTTGACATTTAGATCCCATTTCCTCTCACATTAGGAGAGTGTAATAAAATCAGCCTTACCCACTCCTGATTAGGTCGTATGTCAGTGATCCAAAGCCAGGCTGTGGAGATGCAGTGCAGGTATCAATGAACACCTGGAGATTGGGGTCAGTGGTGTGAAGAGTCACCTCAGCAAAGAGAGTTTGGTTCAAGTCCACGTAGTATGGGGAGTATTGTACGGGCTTGGAGAACAGATCTGACTTGTAGAAGGCCATGCTGACGTTGTACCTCCCCCCTGCAGCCAGCTGTTGGATGGCATTGTTTGTTGTGGTGTAGATGAGCTCCAGGGTTTCGTTGTTGCTCATGGTGCACCGGGCAGTGATCTCGGTGCTCCTCTGGCGGGTGATGGTGCTGCCAGCTGCAGCCAGGGAGATGGTGTTGGTGTAAGTGATGCTGTGCCCTTCATCCTGGGAAAGGAACGTGCCAGGGCTCAGCTGGGCTTGCACCAGCACAGCAGTTGAGAGGAATTGTAGCTAAAATCTTATCAACCCTCTGTAGCCATGATATTTTCTGAAAAATTCCTTCCTTAGGATTTTTTTCTCTTGAGAAGCTGGGAGGCCTCAGGAACAAAATGTAAGCAATGGTTATCTGCTGCTGTGGAATGCAACAGGGGCATCTGGGATTCGTCTCATGTGGTTGTTTCTAATTAATGGCCAATCACAGCCAGCTGGCTCACACTCTCTCTGAGACACAAGCCTTTGTTTTTCATTCCTTCTTTTTCTATTCTTAGCCAGCCTTCTGATGAAATCCTTTCTTCTATTCTTTTAGTATAGTTTTAATATAATATATATAATAAAATAATAAATCAGCCTTATGAAACACGGAGTCAACATTCTCATCTCTTCCCTCATCTTAAGACCCCTGCGAACACCGTCACAACCCTCCTCTTACTTTTCCTAAACACTGAACCAATCCAGGCAGAAATAAGGTTAAGGAATAATTAAGGAATTGTAACTAAACTTACAAACCTGCCCAGCTATGCTTATCAATCCTGGAAATGTGAAACAGGCTGCAGCCAAAAAAATCTTATCAACCCTCCTCTTATTTTTCCTAAACACTGAACCAATCCAGGCAGCAACAAGGTTAAGGAATAGTTAAGGAATTGTAACTAAACTTACACACCTGCCCAGCTGTCCTTGGAACTGTGAAACAGGCTGCAGCCAAAAGATCTTATCAACCCTCCTCTTATTTTTCCTAAACACTGAACCAATCCAGGCAGCAGCAAGGTTTAGGAATAGTGCACGGAGTGTGGGAAGTATCAAAGCTCCAGTCACCCTTATCAAATGAGTGCTATGAACTGGCTCTTGGGAATCTTTTGGGGGTTAATTTGTGTGGATTCTCCCACATTTCTTTTGAAAGGTTCATTGATCATCAGATTCCTAAAGAGGAAAAAATGTTCTTTGTACTTCCAGACAGGAAACTTGGAATGGGATGAGCTGAGTGAAAATAAAATCAATGTACTTGCATGCTCTTCATACACTGCTTTTACCAGCTCTTATCTTTCCTAAGCTCTTGTTAGCTTATTCATATTTTTATCCCCTTTACCTTTTTAATTGTCCCACAGCTGGCCAATGGGAAGGAGAAGATCACTGAATCTGTCACAACTGGTCTGCAAGATGGATCATTCAGCTGCAGGTGAGCTTCCCCAAAGCCAAGGGAGGACAGGTAAGACTTGCTCAGAACAATTCTCATGCTGTCTGAGGAGCATGTAAGGGTTGCTGCCATTGAAAAAGAATCAAGCAAAACCAAAAACACATTAGGACAAACTGCTGTGGTCATTTCTCACTTTGTCTAAATCCTTGAAATCGTCACGTGATTCTGGATTTGTCAGTGAAAAAGTTCATGCCCAGTTGAGATCATGCAGAAGTTGCACCAAAATTTCGTGCTCAACTTCAGAATTAGAGCAAAACCCCATAAAACTCATGCTGAAAGTTTAATTTAAAACCCAGTGACACAGAAGGGTCTCTGCATTTTTAAAAGGGAAAATGAATCAAAGTGCTGGTGCAGAATGGTGGGTAAAGAAATTGATTTCTCTCAGGCACTGAGGCTTTAGAAACTCCTTTCCATCTCAGGTAATGGGAAGATGGGCATGCAAGGATATAGGACCAGTAAGGAAAATGAGGCCCAGCTCAGGGGGAAAGGAAATTACAGCACATCTAAACTCTGACTGCCCAGTGCAGACCAGGAAAATTCCTGAGTGCCTTAGGCAACAAAACCATTTAAACTAACCAGACAATAGGAATTTATCTTTGCATCTTAGCATGGTAACAATGTTTTGCACAAAAGAAGGAAAATTTTGATTTCAAGTGATGCCAGCCAGAAAAAAAACCAGCAAAAGTGAAAGAACTGTTATTCTTTTGCAGATGGGTCAGGAAGTAACTTACGCTCTATAGATGAGATAATGTGGGATTTTTGTGTGCAAAAGGGGTTAAAAGACTACCAATAAAAAGGCTTAACACCTGAGTATCAACCACCAGTTCTTTAGGATGTTTGTAAGAGAAGAATCACATTATTAAAAAGAATCAGCATCCTCCCCATGACGCAGGGGCACTCACTGTTGGGCTCCATGGGTCCTGGCAGGGGAGCAGTGGAATACTGAGCTGAAAATCCTCTGTAGGAGTTGGTGTCATCTGTGGACAGCACAACTGTCAGCACGTTGGAAGAAGACTCAAAGGTGGGCTGGGCATGCCCACACACTTTCCCCATCAACCCAGAGGCAGTGCTGGCCCCATCATAGACTGCTGTGAAGTCAAGCTGGCAGTTTCTGTCCAATTCCAGGCTGCAGACACAGGAAAAAAATCATTACAGGGAAATCTTTGGTTGTAGTGGATAGAGGATCCAGTGCAGAAAAAGTGTCTGAGAGCTCCACTCAACTGAGGTAATAGAATGGAGAACAGAACACCACAAATAGACGTCGTTAAAACCAAAGAAAACATATAAAAATATTATATGTATAATTTTTAAAGTGTAGGGTTGGCTTCTCAAACCTCTTGAGTGTATCACAGAGGAAGATTCTTGCAATTTTTCACCAGTGGAGGGTGGATTCTCCCAGAATTAGAGATGGACCCTGGCCAGGAATGCTCAGAGCATATTGCACCCTGTGCAGAGTTTATTATCTCAGAGGGCAATGGTCAAGGTAAAGATTTCCTGTGGAATTCTGCACATTTCATACTGAATTCTTGCAGGGCATCCTGCAGTCTGAATATCTCAAGAAATGAACCTGCACCTCGTGGCTCATCACCAGAGATGTTGTCTGCATTTCCCTGACTGGCACTGCAGCTGCTTTAGGGAAATGTACAGGGATGTGCAACAATCATTTTATCATAACAGTTTATCATAACTCTTTATTTTAAAAGTGTACAGAGGTTCTAAAAGTTAAAAAGCACCTCTTCCTGTGCTTAACAAAGTAATGTCTGTAAAGAGAATATATAAAGAGAAATAGAGCATTTATAAATGTATGTATAAATAGGGATATATAAAAATATACATAATATAAATAAATAAGTATATATATAAAAATATAAATAGGGAATTTACTCACAAAAAGTCTCGGAATTCCAAGTTTATCTTGGAGTTTTTTGGTGCTTGTATGTGCCAGACACAGTATTTGAATTGAGGGTAAGGTGCTGGGTAGTTGGGGCTGCTGAATGTCCCATTGGGACCAGTTAATTCTCCCCCACAATTTTCAGTTCCTGAAAAGAAGAGGAGATATATTGGTAACAGAATAAGTCATATAATGAGTCATGAAAAAAAAAAAAGCCAAATCTTATGTAACTATCAGGATTTATTCTTTAGGAGTCCAGTCCTTTGGAAATGATTAAAGGTACTAAAGATGGAAATTCTATAGAGAATTTGAGGTGGAATTAGAAAATGGAGCCAGTGCTCACTATTTCTGTGAGGCTCAGTGTGATGCCACCTGAGCTGGTGTTAACTTTGAGTTAACTTTGGTACTGGGAGCAGCCTAGTGAGAGCCACATTTATCCACATTTCGGATAAATTCAGTACCCTCTTGAAAAACTGCTAATGAAGATGCTACACCAACCACACATTATCTGTATGGAAGTGCAAAATCTGCAAGTATGACAGAGACTTTACTTGACAAAGGCAAAAAAAAAAAAAAATCAAACCAGTGGAACCTCAGACAAATGTAGACTAGAAACAGGGCAGAATCTTTCAGCAGCAAAATTAAAGACTGGAGCATCATGAACTGGGATTTGGTAAGTACTATATGAAATTAAGTTTTTAAGAGCTTAATACCATGCCACCAGGTCAGCAGAAGCAAAGGGACTGGTCACAAGCTACGATTGATTTTGTCCAAGCTGTTCTTATCTTTCAAAAGAAAAAGAGTAAGGAGCTTCTTGAATTAAAATCCTCACTGGCTTCTGTGATCTGCACTTGGCAGGAGTTCTGACTAGAAGGTCAAATTCTCCTGGGTAAATGCTGTGATATTTGCAAGCTGAGTACATTTCACAGAAGTCTGGAAGTAAAAATCAAGTCCCATAATGTCACCTTTGCCATCACTTTTCTAAGTTAAATTTAACTTTTTGGGATCTCTGCAAACACATTGCTTGTGCCTCTTTCACTGATTTTTGCCCCACTCCATTCTCTGAGGCCTGAAGACCTGAGTGAGACTGATCAAAGTTTTTTTTAATTATGTTTCATTGCTGCAGTTCAGGTGTTATTTAATGGCTTACTTGATCCTGGTGAAAAGAAGTAGTAGTAGACGAAGAAGTTTCGTGTGAAAGGCACGGAGTTGGTTGTAATGAGAAAAGTTAAACTGTCAGAGGAGGATTCAAGCACTGGGACTGCATCTGTGTCATCACACACTTGGCCAAGGAGAGCTGAAGCAGTGGAGCCACCATCAAACACTTTGATGCTCTCTGTTTCACAGCTTGAAGAAGGAGCAAATCTGTTGGGAAAAGCACAGTGAGAATCACCTGAGCTCCTTGGCAAATGGGCACAGGGGCTGGGGCAGTCCCACAGATACAGCCTGGGTGGAGAATGGGCTGGGAACAGCCCTGAGGAGATGGATTTGGGAGTGCTGGTGAATGAGGAACTCAACATGACCCAGAAGAGTGGATGTGCAACACTGAAAATGAATGGGAGATTGAGGGAGGAGATTCTTCCCATGGGACCCCAGCTGGAATGCTGCATCCAGCCCTGGGAGCCCAGGACAAGAAGGATGTGCTGGAGAGAGTCCAGAGGAGGCCATGGAGATGCTCCCAGGGCTGGAGCTCCTCTGCTCTGGGACAGGCTGGAGAGCTGGGGATGCTTAACAGGGAGGAGAAGGATCCAGGGAGAGCTCAAAGCCCCTGGCAGGGCCTGAAGGGGTGCCAGAGAAGGACTGGGACAAGGGATGGAGGGACAGGACACAGGGAATGGCTTTCCACTGCCAAAGAGCAGGAGTAGATGGGTTTTGGGGAAGGAATTCTCTGTGAGGGTGGGCAGGCCCTGGCACAGGGTGCCCAGAGCAGCTGTGGCTGCCCCTGGATCCCTGGCAGTGCCCAAGGCCAGGCTGGACAGGGCTGGGAGCACCTGGGACAGTGGGAGGTGTCCCTGCCATGGCTGGGGTGACGCTGGATGGGATTTAACTCACATCCAACTCAAACCATTCTGGGATTCACTGGAGGGCACAACACAGATTCAACAGAGAGAGATATTTAGAGGCAATACATTTCTGTGCTATATTCCAGTGGAGTGAAACAGTGCAAAAGCATCTGTAGGAAATACTTACTTAAAATGGGAGAAAACAATCCTAATTGTTTGATTTGCATTCCTCTGGATTTGCCAGGTGCAGTTTGCATTTGCATTGAGTTCAATCCTCAGTGCTTTGCTGGGTTCATGCAGTGCAGCCCCACAGCGAGGCACCCCTGTTGGACAGCAGCAACAATCACAGAAACAGCTTGCAAGGATCTCCCTCAAGTCTTCTCTTGCAGTAAATATTTAGTCCTCTATTATACAAAGACTGGGAGAGTGCATCATCAAACAGATTTGAAAAATGTGCGAATTTTTAAAAATTTATTTCTATTACTTCATTTTATGAAATCTGATGAATCTGATGGTAAAAGAATATTAAAAAGCCATGGTTTATCCTGGTTTTCCTAGTACCAAAGAAAAGGATCAAGCCAGCAGCACAACTGGAAATGCCAAGTGTTGCAGGACACCTCAGCAACCCTTTTCAGCAGAGTTTGTCACCACAAGCAATTCAGGCCTTGGGACCTGTAAGTAACCTTATGAAAACACCCCACAACTCAGCTATGTCTGACATCACTGACACTAATTAATAGCTCAGGAAGTAGATGAAGTAATGGCCATTGCATGGGAAACTCTGGAGAAAGTTTGTAATCCACTCTGAACATAAGATCTCCTTTCTACTTTAACAGAATTATATTTAATTATATATTCATTCATATATAAACAATATTTATTTAATTATTATATTAAATAATAATTAAATAATTCATAATTAAATAATATTACAATCAAATATAATATATAATATATTAAATATATATTAAATACTATATATTATATATTATAGAAACATGTATTATATAAATATATAATAGTATTATTAAATATTATATTGGATATATAATATGTATTATATATTATATAATTATATAGATATGTATCATATAGATACATAATATTATAATTAAAGATAATATTAAATATATATTATATTTAATATTAAACATAATATAATTATATAATTATATTTAATTATATCATTATATTTAATGTTATATATGAAAATAATGGTCTAAAGCAGTCAGAAGAATTTTCTGTAGAGTGCATGCAGCCCCAGAAAATAAAGTCAGGCTTTCTGATGGACTCCAGAGGGAATAGAAAGGTTGAGGAGAGACTTTTGCCATCACAAATGAAACCTCCTCTCTGTAAGAGCATTACAGGTCACTCCTACCCTCCTGCACTCTCTGGGGTCAGACACCAGTGGAGCAGCTCTGCTGCAATATTTCATTATTCTGCAACAGCCACCCTCCTTTAATCAGCCACATTGCTGATCTGAGCAGCAAACAGCTCTGTATTGCTTCTCATTGAACAAAGGAAAAATGAACAAATCTCTGTCAAGAAGTAAACATTTCCCAATTAGTCTCCTGATTTCTGTGATTCCAATATAGTGTTAATTTATAAAAGCAAATTTACATTCCAGAATAAAACTGCTTCAAAATCAAGTTTTTAAAATAAAATAACTGCCATTGGGTGGACTGTATAGAATATTTTTTATTATTTACCATTTATAGTCATGTTTAGGTGTTACTATCGTGCCATGAGCACGTTAAAATAAGATTCACTTTCAGAGATGTTTAACATTTTGCCCTTCAGTTGCCTATATAAGACCCGTTGTACAGAAATCGATAAAATGTCACAGATAAACAGATTTCCATACCTGTGAATTCTACTGAGTTGCTTTCAGAGAGAGCCAGGGCAGTGAGGAGAGGCAGGAGGAGGAGCTGCCAGAGCAGCTGCATTTTGAGGGCAGCTGGGGAGGGCAGGCTTTGGCTTTCCTGGCTTTTATACCTGCTGCTATTTCACAACCTCCCTGTGGTACCAAGAGGGAGGGTTTAATCTGTCAGTCAGTGTTTCTCTTTAACAGATATAAATGAGAAAATAACAGGTGGGCCCATTTTTTTAAACAGGCACTGTGTGGAGGAAGTTTAAAGCGCTTTTGTCAGCTCTCAAAGCACATTTTCTAGTGGATTTAATTGAGGGGCTGTTTGAGGGTGTTGGCATGAGCAGGAATGTTGTAGAAGGGATTGACAGACTCCCTTGGAAGACACATTTGCAGTTTTCTCTCAGCACTGCTCAGCAGAGTTTGGTTTCTCCCACCTTCACTTTGACACCTGTCCCTTTAGGTTACACAGGGCAGATATTCCCAGTGTATATCCCCATTGCTGGGGATTGCAAAGAGCAGCTGCTGTAAAAGAGTTGTCATGAATATACCGCTGAAACACCCAGGGATGAGCAAGGCCAGATTGTCACAAATTAAAAGGAGAAGATTGCACTGCAACCACTTTGCAGACAGGACTTTCTTACCCCCACACTAGGAGCCACAGAAGGAAAAAGAAATCAGCCTTTCCTTCCTGAGGCAAGGAAACAAGCACAGCCCTGAAAGCCTGAATTCCTTTCAGCACAAATTACCTGTTCCAATATATGAACCCTATTTTGTCTCATAAGGACCAAAGCTCTGAAAAAATGACAGAGTGTTGCAGAGTGTTTCTCAGCGCAGCAGGGAGCTCCCAGTCCCTGGAGCTGCTGAGGCTGTGCCAGGGGCCCAGGTGTGCTGGTACCTGGCCTTGGGTCAGGCTGGGACCTGGGGGTGGGAGCAGCCAGGGCTCCCCAGGAGCTGCTGAGGGCAGCACAAACCCCACAGCTGTGCAAACAGGGCTTCTTCCAACTTTACTAGAAAATAAAGTCAAGACCTTCTTGAAACACAGCCAGGTGCTTTTCTTCCATTGTAATTTTTTTTTTTACAAAACCATTTTCTTTTACAAGAAAACTGATATATAATGCATTTTGTAATGATACTGTATTTCTAATCTCAGACCTATGACTTCTTTAAAACAACTCTCTCTGATTTTTAACTCACTTTAAGGATTTTGATCTTGCAAGTTGAGTACGTTTCATAGAGGTCTGGAAGTCAAAGTAAAGTCCCATAATGTCACCTTTGCCATCACTTTTCTAAGTTAAATTTAACTTAAATTTAATCTAAACTTTAATCTAAATTTAACATTCTTCATTGTGAAATGTACTGACACTGCCTTTGAGTGTGGAGGCACTAAATACATGTTTAAGGATGTTGCACAGCATTTGAATTCCCTTTGGCTTCTGGAAATGCTAAATTTGCATTTACTCTGTGTAGCCTTTTATTTCTCAAACCCACACACGTACTTGCAAGGAATTTTCAGATGTTAACATCTCTTTTGTGCCTGGATGTGACTCTGCAGTGAATGTGTGACCTGGTCTGTGGATCCCTGCCAGTCAATGCTCCAGAACCCAATGCCCTTTAAATCAATACCTGTGAGAAGCAGAGCACAGAGTTAGGAGTGTGGTGTTTTGTGTGAACTGAGCACGATTAGAACTGAAGGAACATTGAGAAGGAAACAAAATCTTGAGAAAAAACAGGCAGTTGGTCCAATTATTTTTTGTCACTGAGAGTATTTATTGAAGTTCAGGCTTTTACAAGATCCGCTGCATCGATTTGAAAGATCTGAATTTAAGCCACCCAAGTTAATTTAACATGAAATACCTTTAGATTTACACCCACTAGCATATTTTTAGAAATCAGCAGCAGATCTTGGAACACAATGAACAGGTCTAGAGGTGCTCAACATAACGTCATGGTCAGAAGCATCATTACTAGGAGACGATGACAATAACGACGTCGCTTGCGCTTCTCCTGGCTCTTCTCCTGTTCCATGGGAAGGGTCTGGGAGGAGGGAGCCTGTTCACTGGGAAGGGTCTGACAGGGGGGAGCCTGTTCACTGGGAAGGGTCTGACAGGGGGGAGCCTGTTCACTGGGAAGGGTCTGACAGGGGGGAACCTGTTCACTGGGAAGGGTCTGAGAGGGGGGAACCTGTTCCCTGGGAAGGGTCTGAGAGGGGGGAACCTGTTCCCTGGGAAGGGTCTGAGAGGGGGGAACCTGTTCCCTGGGAAGGGTCTGGGAGGAGGAGGAGGAGGGGGTGCATTGCACCCTGATACTTTGCACCTCAGGCAGAGTCTGGGGTTTACAGCAGCCCCGTAACGGAGCTGGAGGAGCCTCTGGCCTGGTGAAGGCTGATTCCCACAGGTTGGATCCTTTACACACCTGAAAAAGGGAAAAAAACAACCCCACATATTGATTTTGTCATGACTGTGGCATGCTCACTAAGTTTGTTTCCTCGGTTGTAAGAAACTTTCTCCCACAAATGTTCAGCAGTGATGTTAATCACAGCTCACAGCACTGAGCCCCTGTTCATTCCTTTCCATGCCACTGCATGGAATTTGGATGTCTGTTGGTGCAATGTGCACCACAACACATACAAATGTAATGCCACACCTCATGGAATTTTGTCAATACATATTAAATCACATTACAAACTGTACAGTGATGAGGTAGTGGAATTTTACTGCACACTCTGCTATGGTTCATGCTTAATTAAAACAAACTAAAGGACAGCCATGGAAAGAAGGATTTTGAATTTTTGGAAGCTTAGAGCTGTCCATGAAGGATTCCCCTGGGCAGCATCCCAGCCCCTCTGACATGTCTTTGAATCCCTGCCAGCATCATCTGGTGCCATAAATCAGTGACTCCAGCAAGAATGGCTCCTGGGACATTTGGATCAACAGACACGCACCAGGAATGTTTGTCTGTTTCCAAGAAATAGTGGTGTTTTGCAAAATTTTATTGTGATTAGTAATTGGAAGTACGGGTATGAGTGAGTAGTCAAATCAAGTTGTACCTGAGCACTTAAGGGTGTAACAAAATGGTGTGAAATCATCTTTGGGGTATCCCAGCTTGGCTGGGGCATCTCACATGAATAAATAGCATTTATTCATGCATGAATAAATATTTACCCTTCCAATGTTACTTCTGGCATGCCAGGTCTCCTTGGCTGGCATAGGCTCTTTAGGTATTTCAGCAACAACAGCTTCACATAGTTAGGCAGGGGAACGAGCTCTGCTGCAGGGGAAGGAATTGAATGTTGAGAAACCAGAAGTAAACACAGAGCAGAATGCAGCAGGTATTTTACTGCATAATTTTTCTACTGCATATATATTTTAAATACTGGCCTGCTTTGCTAATTTAAATGCGGGCCCGGAATGGCAGCTGAGTGGGGAGGAAATTAATTTCTCTCTCTCTGATATTGTCCCATTAAAAGCTCATTTCTCCCTCCTACAACAGCTAACCCCGAGGTAACTCCTTGGTGTGGTTCTCTCCTGGAAGAGGGGGAATTTGCCAGGATCATGAGAAGTCTCTGCCTGTGAGCCCTCCAGAGCACAGGGCACGGGGTGGGCAGAGCTGGCAGGCTATGGGACGACATCTCAAATGGTTTGTGACCATAAACGATGCAGACCTGGGCCAGCTCATCCCCTTGGCCCTCCCCACTGAGGATGGTTCTGCTGCCAGCCCTGTCTAAGCAGTGTGTGATCCCTGGCTGAGCTGTGGCATTCCCAACCCCTGTGCCTGCACCCAGCCTCTCCCACTTCCCCCGCACTCAGATCCCCTCTGCCAATGAACTCACCAGCTCTGCCAGCCCTTCCCAGCTCTGCCAGCCCTTCCCAGCTCACATCTCTCACCCAGGGTATCCTGCCCTTAGGAAGAGACGTCATTAAAAAGAAGAAAGAATCAAATACCTGAGCCTGTAGTTGCTGCGTTTGTCTGTGGATTGGCTTTTAATGAAAATAAAAAAAGGTTAAAAAGTGAGCTGATTGAGGGAAAGATGTGCTTTTAGGCCATCAGTTAATAGACATTGTAATGAGCAGAACACATTAGGACTAGGGAATATTATTAGCAGCAGTTCTGGGGAATAGAATTGTCATGGACAAAGGTTTCATACTAAGGAAAGTGTGGGGGCTTGAGTACTACATGTGACATATTACTGGCATTTATGGGAACTAGATTTAATTCTGTTTATCCCTCTGTGTGAGGTAATAACACTCTCTGTGAGGCTCAAACGTCTGCTTGGCACCTGAAGTTCAGTTTCTCGTGTGTGCTTACCAAAGCAGCCAAGTGCCTTTTATCAAAGTGTGGCTGCCATGGGCAGACTCTAAAATAAACCCTGGCTCTGCTCTGTGAGCAGCTGGGGCGGAGCATTATCAACTAGGGAGCAGAATTTGCAATTCAGTTTTTTCAAAAGACAAAGCCCACTGTGGAAAACTAAGGTTCAAAGCAAATACCACTGAATATGTCAAAAGGATTCCCACTGCCCCAACTCCCAGTGGGGATGCAGCTTTGGAATCCAGGGGGGCTGGCTTCGTAGGAGTGAAGTGATTTGGAGGAAATCTGAATTTATGTTGGTGTGGCGTGTCTGCCTCAGTGAATTCCAGTTCCTTAGAACTAGTAGAAAGCAAAATGAAACTCCCATATCAATACCAACAATTCAGGTCCCTCAATTTGTATGGAAGCCAAAAATAAAAAAAAAAAATTCCTGAATTTCAATATTAATTCCATGAGATGATGCATGGAGACAGGGAGCCTTGCCAGCACATCTCGGATCCCAGCTTTGGTGGGGAGTTAAGGGTATAAAGCAGGGTAAATCTGCTTCATTTACCAGTGACACTGGCTGCTGTTTCAGGAGGTGGAGGGACTGATGCAGCAGGTGAGGCTGTCTCTGTGAAAAAAGAGAAAATTAAACATTGTATATGTTCTAATACATGGATGACCCACATGAAATACAGTGCAGTGTTCCCCACAGCCGCAGGAAGGACCAGAAATAAATACCTGGGATTTCAGCTGTGGTGGGCTCAGCTGTGGCTGTCAAAGAGAAAACAAAACCACCCTTCAGTGTCTGTTCCATGATTGTGGGGGCAAAGCCAGGGCTGGCAAGGGGGAGTGGAGCAGGATTTCACTCAAGCTGATGCTTGATCCTGAAATTCTGACCAATACACTGAAGTCATACACACCTGCTGCTCCAGGTGTTGTGCCTTCTGGTGCAGGGGCTGATCAGAGACATGAGAGAAAACCAAACTGCAGGTTAAAAACTGCTTTCCCAGCATTGGGCAGGTGAGAGATACCCAAACCTCAGGAGACTCAAGGTCTCACTTAGGGGTTGGACAATGTTCCAGAGTGGGAGGAAAACCCACCCCTGACCATGGCACAGCTCTGGGAGCCTGGAGCTGTTTGCTAAACACCACTTTGGGGCTGGGATGAAGTTTCTGATGTGCAGTTTGGGGCTGGGATGAAGTTTCTGACGTGCAGAGCCCGCCCAGTGCCGTGTGCTGGCGAGGGCACTGGGGATGCCTTGGTGGGCACTGGAGCTGCCCATTCCCATGGCAAATACATCCCAGGGTGTGCAGGGGTTGGGATGCAGCTCTGGGAGGTGCAGGAAGGATGATTTTGTGGGAATGGGATGACCAGGTGCAAATCTGAGTTTGTGTTGATGTAGGGTGTCTGCCCCTTCAGGCTTTCATCAGGGCCAGTTTTTCTCTGGTTCCCCTTTTCCCTTTTGCTCCTTTATTACTATCTGGAAGCCAAAGGAGAGGCAGGTGGGATTATCTCCAATTCTAACTGATGAAATTATATTGTTATGGAGGCAGGGAGGCAGTCAATACATGATCGGAGCATGGCAGACAGCCAAACATGGAAACCAGAGCAACATTTCATTACTTACGGGTGGTGGTGTCTGCTGCTGCAGCAGTGGATGCTGCTGCTGCGAGAAAGAAAAGATGAATTTAAATATTTTCTGCATGTTACATGTATTTTTCCCCCTGACACCCATAGCGTTTAAGCCATAGTTACTCTTTATTACTTACCAGGGGTGATGTCTGCTGCTGCAGCAGTGGATGCTGCTGCTGCGAGAAAGAAAAGATGAATTTAAATATTTTTCTCCATTTTACATGTATTTTTTTCCCAGACACCCATAGCATTTAACCCATATTTACTCTTTATTACTTACCAGGGGTGATGTCTGCTGCTGCAGCAGTGGATGCTGCTGCTGCTGTGAGAAAGAAAAGATGAATTTAAATATTTTCTGCATGTTACATGTATTTTTCCCCCTGACACCCATAGCATGTAGGCCATAATTACTCTTTATTACTTACCAGGGGTGATGTCTGCTGGTGCAGCAGTGGATGCTGCTGCTGCGAGAAAGAAAAGATGAATTTAAATATTTTCTCCATTTTACATGTATTTTTTCCCCCTGACACCCATAGCATTTAGGCCATATTTACTCTTTATTACTTACCAGGGGTGATGTCTGCTGGTGCAGCAGTGGGTTCTGCTGCTGCTGTGAGAAAGAAAAGATTAATTTTAATATTTTCTGCATATTACATGTATTTTTTTCCAGACACCCATAGCATGTAGGCCATAGTTACTCTTTATTACTTACCAGGGGTGATGTCTGCTGGTGCAGCAGTGGATGCTGCTGCTGCGAGAAAGAAAAGATGAATTTAAATATTTTCTCCATTTTACATGTATTTTTTTTCCAGACACCCATAGCATTTAAGCCATAATTATTCTTTATTACTTACCAGGGGTGATGTCTGCTGGTGCAGCAGTGGATGCTGCTGCTGCGAGAAAGATGAATTTAAATATTTTCTCCATTTTACATGTATTTTTTTCCCAGACACCCATAGCATTTAACCCATATTTACTCTTTATTACTTACCAGGGGTGATGTCTGCTGGTGCAGCAGTGGGTGCTGCTGCTGCTGTGAGAAAGAAAAGATTAATTTTAATATTTTCTGCATATTACAAGTATTTTTTTTCCAGACACCCATAACATTTAAGCCATAGTTACTCTTTATTACTTACCAGGGCTAATATCTGCTGGTGCAGCACTAGGAGGGACTGTTGCTGTGAGAAAGAAAAGGTGAAATTAAATGTTAAGTTTGTTTTTTCTCTGAAACTGGTAGCATATAATCCAGAGTAACACTGTATTACTTACTAGTGGTGATGTCTACTGCTGCAGTACTAGGGGAGGCTGTTGCTGTGAGAGAGAAAAGGTGAAATTAAATTTTATATTAATTTTCAATGGTTCGTTTTTACTTAAAGACTGATAGCATATCCACCACAGTAATGCTATTTTACTTACATGTGGTAGGTTCAGCATTAGGAGAGACTGTTGCTGTGAGAGAGAAAAGGCGAAATTAAATTTTATATGCATTTAAATGTTTTTTGGGGTTTTATTTAAGACTGATAGCATATCCACCACAGTAATGCTATTTCACTTACGTGTGTTTGCATCTGCAGGTTCAGCATTAGGAGAGACTGTTGCTGTGAGAGACAAAACGTGAAGGTAAATTTTATATGTATTTTAAATGGGTATTTTTCCCCCTAAAGACTGACAGCATGTATACCACAGTAATGCTATTTTACTTACGTGTGGTTGCATCTGCAGGTTCAGCATTAGGAGAGACTGTTGCTGTGAGAAAGAAAAGGTGAAATTAAATTTTATATGCATTTAAATGTTTTTTTTTTCCCCAAAGACTGACAGCATATCCACCACACTAATGCGATTTTACTTACGTGTGGTTACATCTGCAGGTTCAGCATTAGGAGGGGCTGTTGCTGTGAGAAAGAAAAAGAAGAAAAGGTGAAATTAAATTTTATGTGCATTTTAAATGTTTTTTTTTTTTTTTCTCAAGACTGATAGCATGTATGCCACAGTAATGTTATTTTACTTACATGCTTTTACATCTACAGGTTCAGCATTAGGAGAGACTGTTGCTGTGAGAGAGAAAAGGTGAAATTAAATTTTATATGCATTTTAAATGTTTTTTTTTTTTTTCCCCTCAAGACTGACAGCATGCACACCACAGTAATGCTATTTCACTTACGTGTGTTTGCATCTGCAGGTTCAGCATTAGGAGAGACTGTTGCTGTGAGAGAGAAAAAGAAGAAAAGATGAAATTAAATTTTATGTGCTTGTTAAATGTATAGTTTTTTTCCTCAAGACTGATAGTATGTACACTACAGTAATGCTATTTCACTTACGTGTGTTTACACCTGCAGGTTCAGCAGGAGAGACTGTTGCTGTGAGAGAGAAAAGATTAAATTAAATATTATGGGAATTTTAAATGTATAGTTTTTTCCACCAAGACCCATAGCATAAGCAGCAGAGTAATGCTGTTTTACTTAATACAGAACGAAAAGGTGAAATTAAATATTGTCTGCATTTTAACTATATACTTCTCTTCTGAGACCTACAGCATTTCCTGTTTGTAGGAAATCAGGGCTTAGAACAGTGATAGAGCCTAATTTTTCTGGGATTCCTAGTAATTTAAGGGATATGGTTTGGGTTTGTTTTTTCCCATCCTTTAAACACTGCCTGGTTCAGCCTCCCTCCCCAGCTTCTTCACTGAGACAATGAGCTAGCAGTTGACTCATTTTGAGGTTCATTAATTTACTTTAATCCTATCAATGTAATCCATTTTGGTCAAACTCAAGCACTGCAATTGGATTTTATGGCATTGTGTCTGTATGTCACCTCCAGCCCGTGTGGAAAGGATTTCTGCAGCCGGGGTTGTCACATCTGCTTCCAGTGCAGCAGGTGTCAGGTTTGGTTCTGAAGTACTTGCAGAGGCTGTGAGAAAGAGGAAGAAACGTGGGAACGAGAGGGAAAGAGCGCTCAGATAAGGCTGGAATCAGCTGTTGATGAATTTAAATGCTTTCAGATTCCACTGGGCTCAAAATGTGCCCCGTCCTCACAGCAGGCTCTGCCCACAGCGCTCACAGCTCCCGCCTGCCTGCTGGCACCACATTCATGGACAAACATGAGCTGCGCTGAGAGATGCTCATCTGGCAGCATATTTTGGCTTCTCCACTGAAGTCCTGTCCCAACCACGTCTATCTGACCTGCTGCACGTTGTGCAAATGCCCCTTACCTGTCTGTGGTGTAATTGGGATTTCTGATGTCCTGCTCTCCTCTGCGGTGGTGCTGGGAGGCAGGGAGGCTGAAAGGGTGAGAAATTAAGTGGCTGCAAGCAGCAATAAAACCTGTGTTAAAACCCCAAGAACAAATGGTTTTGGGAACCAGCTTTTGATTTCTGTGTTGCATATAATAAAACATACACTCTTGATTCTATATGGTAGGAAAATGCATTTTAACACTTGCCCTTCTGTGGATTATGAAGAGCATAATTAACACCTAGAAATCCCAAGAAACAGTAATAGAGTCTGTACTTTAAGGTTTTCAGGATATTATGATTATTTCAGCAAAAAAAAAAAAAAAAAAAAAAAATAGAATCAGAAACTTATACCTGGAGTGTAAAGATTTGCCTCATGTTTTCATTAATTATTAATAGGTAAGTGGCAAATACAGTTTGTACTAGCAGGGCCAAGAAATAATGAAAATATAAAGAAATAATTTTGCAGTGGGTGAATAAATAGTAATTTAGAGCAATAACTTGTAATTCAGAGCATGTGCTTCCTAGAAAACTGTCTGCCAAGGAGCTGTAAGCACATTATTTTTTGAGTTAAAAATTAGGCTCTGAGCACTGGGGAGACCCTTTACAGAGCTAATTTTGGGACTCCTGTCCCAAAAGCTCAGCCTTACCTGTCGGTGCAACAGTGGACTGCACTGCATCTGTGAACAGCAAAAAAAGAGCAAGAGTTTACTTTATTGGGCAGTTATTTATATTATATATTTATGACAAGAATTATTTTTGTTTCCACTCACACATGCTTCACAACTGCATGGGCCTCTATTTTCTCCTTACTCTTTGTTATCTTGGGGGTTGGCTGTAAGTTGTTGGCTAAACTGGTCCTGAACTACCTGCTTTTCACTATTTTCATACCCAGGACTTGCTGCCCCATCTTGTTATTTTGTGCAAGGCATGCTTTTGCTCCTCAGTCACTCAGACTTAAACAGAAGAAGCTCCTCACCTTCACTTTCAGCCCTGGCCTGATTTCCAAGCTCTACCCTGATGTTTCTTGCATTTACAGTGAACAGCATAGTCCAGGGAGGTTTTCTCTTATTTTATAGCATTTTATTTTCACTATCATTTTTATCTTACACCAACATCCTCATTGAGTGCACAGCTGTGCTCGCCCCAGCCGGCATGCCGGCACTCCCAAAGGTGGGATTCACCTCCTCTACCCTGCACATCATCCAAGTGGATAACTTTTCCACTCTGGCCAAAGTAAGACAGTCCCAGGACACAGACAACTTGGCCACAGTGAAGCTGTCTGCACACAACGTTGGCACTGTTCATGTTGAAATAACCATCGCAGACCTATTTTCCATCGTGATAAACTTCAACCCTCCCGGCGCATCGGCGCCCTCCAGATTCCACTCTCAGCTGTGGTTGTGGTGGAGCTAAGGCAAAAGTTGGCAGGTAAATCTCATTTTGTTTATTTATGGCCGAATTTCTGGTGTCTAAATTTGAATCTCCACGGATTCTGCCGCCTGCAGGGCCTGATCTACCCTGGTGGGGGATGGCTGGCTGTGCTGCTGAGGCACAGCTCCCCACAGCTGGCTCGGGGAGCTCTGCACATCTGCCAGGTACGTTCACACTCAGGAGCACATCTCTTACCTTTGGGCTCCAATTTTTCTTTAATCCACTCGGCAAATTTTTCCCATATTGAGTTTAGGTCTGTCTGTGCCTGTTCCCACCAGGCTCCACTTGCTATGGCAGAGAAGGAAATGTATTAGCCCTGAAGTAACACATCATACTCTTGGTTTGTAAATAATTCAATACAGCCAGCCCTTGATCTCACTGTGAAATCACCTCTTTTTGTAAGAGATTGGCAAGACTTTTTTCATGGTGACTATGGAGATAAATAAAGTTAAAATGATGCCATTCAAACTAACAATATTATAAGTTTGAAGGAACATGTCATGGAGAGCATATTTCCACCTGAGTCTGGCAGACTGCTCTGTGTTTATTTCCCCCTCTTTCTCTACATTTTAAAATGTACAGTATAGAATAATTTTAACTAAAACTAGAAAATTGGATGAAGAACATTTAGAAAACAACTTCCACAAGTTATTTCTCTTGTGAAAAAGACACAAAGGAATATTCTTCAGCCTTCTTCAGTCTGTAACCTTCATATTTCAAAATATGAAGGTTATATTTCAAAGTACAGTATCTTAATATAATATTTCATGTATTATATAAATTGTATTATGTATTTTGAAATGCATACATTTTTAAATGCACACATTTTGAAATGCATTTTGAAATACAACCTATGGATTTGGACTGAATCTTTGAAGTAGAAGACAAACCGTCAATTCTAGGGTATAAAATTCATCAGCAGTATTCGAGGACAATCTTTGCCACCTCTTCCCAGCAAGCCAGCCTGTATTAGTAAATAATTCTGTAACATTTCAGAAATAATTCAGTAACAGTTCTGTAAAATCAAAGAGGTTTTCAAGGCGTACCTGGTTCGGCCAGGAGAGTGGAGCTCAGCAGAAGCAGCCAGGTGAGACGCACGTGAAGGTCCATGGTTGTTGGGGGCAGTCTGTTCTAGCCCAGCACAGATGCACAATTTATACCCAGTGGGTTCTGTGCAACCTGATGCCCCTCCCTGACCTTCCAGATGGATGCCAAGGAAGTGATTCAGTGAGGATTTTCCTTTCTCAGGGTACATCCAGACATCCGGATGAGGAGATCCAGCTCAGGGAGCTGTTCCAGACTGAGATCTTCCCAAACACTCCCTGGGCACCTTTGTGGCCCTGTGTTGGTGGTGTGGCTGTTCCAGGAAGCAGTGATTTACTTTTGGGGATTAGGCTGTTTGGTAAGGATTCTCATGCCACCCATTAGGACGTTTTCCAATTTACAACCACATTAACCTGATTAATTGGTGTGAGGATTGTGCCAAAAGATTAGCATCCTAGAAGTGGCAGGCAAGCCTCAAACAAATTCTCTTTGTTTGCCAAAATTACTCATGTAAGAAGCAGTTTTTCTCATTTTCCTGACTTCTCTTTAACCTGGGAGAAGATCCCTCAGGATGTTTCAGATCTGCAGCTCTCTCTGTCTCACTCGTAGCCCCCAGAGCAATAGAAGAGCTTCCAGTCTTCTCTCTGACATTGGGTCATGGTCAACACCACCATGGCCTCTGATATCCTAAAGGATGCCTCCAGCTCTGCCTCATTTTGTCCTGTCAGGGAGAAGGGACTCAGCTACAGAGAGAAAAAAACAAAGCTGAATTTTCTTAGCTGAATTAAAAATGAACATAAATTCTTTCTTTTCATAGACGCTTTTCTTATTTTCATGGCACAGTACAGCTCTGTTTGGGGCCCTGATGTAGGGATGGAAGGTGACATGGAAGGAACATGGCTGAATGCAAAAATCTTTAGTTTTTAAGAAGCATCAAGATTTGCTTTTTCAGCATTCCTCAGTCTCCTTTACCAAACAGGTGAGGCCCCAAGGAGGTCATGCAGAGGGTAAATCCCATGTGCCAAGAGCCAGCAGTGATGACAGCAGGGCTGACCTTTGTGGTCTTGGAAGGGCAAAGCTGTTCCCCAGAACATCTTAAAGAAATCTATCAAAATCTGCTTCCAGAAAACAAACAGGGTGTGCAGCGAAATCCCTTTGGGCTGGAGGCTCAGCGTTAATCTTCCTTCACAGACCGAGGTTCTGCTGCCCTGGCGGATCTCCCCTTCCCTGGAAACAACTTTATTTAGAGTTAGAGTTTCTCTGAGTATCTGGGCCTAAAGGGGCTAAAAGCAGAGGGAAAGTGTGGATCTGTTCTGGTGGCTGCTGCCACTGGAGGGCAGCGGGGCCCCATCCTTGGGAAGAGAGCACAGGGATGGAAAAGATGCTCCAACACCACAGAGCTGCTGTGGCAGCCATGAAAACCCTCCACCTGAGCAAATCCCTTCAAAGTACACATTTTTGTAAGGAATTTCACTAAAGAGGTTTTGAAGGGATAAACTGGGGCTGACTGATTTTCTCCTGTGCATGTATTTATTTGTAAGGAATTTCACTAAAGTGGTTTTGAAGGAATAAACTAGGGCTGGCTGCCTTTCTCCTGTACGTGTATTTATTTGTATTTCTCATTCCTGGGGGAAAAATAAAAATCACTGATATGTGTGAACTCACAACTTTTCCCCATGCTGTAGCAATGTATTTGTCATTTCTTTCAGCATCATTCTGCCCTCCTGAAAAGTTTTCTTATGGGATAAATCCTGGTTTTGCTGCACCCACTGTATTCCCAACAATCTGGGGTGGGCCATATCCAGTGCCTTGCCACAGTGGAAGTGTTCCCAGTGCCAAACTCAGTTCTGTACCAGCCCCTTGCCCAGTTCTGTTCCCTTCCTGGACACACTCCAGCCCCTCAATGGCTTTGTTATCCTCAGGGACCCAGAGATGATCCCGAGGTGCCTCAGCAGGGCTGGCACAGGGGATGGATATGCCATGACCTTCTGGCCCTTCTTGGTCCTTACCCAAATTTAACCTTGACAGCTTTTCTTAAATATCTGCCTGATGGTAAAAAAGCTCAAAGTCTTGTTCTCCTCTGATTTTTCAAGTTGTTGGCAGGGACAGTCAGCTCTTAATTAATGATCCACTTGTTGGACACTCTGTGAAACAAAACAGGTTTTACAAAAAAGGTGAAGTGTTATCATAGAATCATAGAATTCTTGATTTGGAAACAATCCTGCTGGCACACCAGTGCTGGAACAGGCCAGGATTTCTCTCTGACAGCCTTTCCACTGAAGTCCAATGAGTTCTGAAGTGTGAGGTGTTTTTGAGGAATGATAGACAACAGGCAAATCCAGCTGAAGTCAATCACACCCTCAATAATATAACCTGCCAAGTGGTTGCCTGTATTTGTGGTGAATTTATTGTAAAGTGGAAATTTTAGGTATGAAGCCACTGTGTTTGGAGTATTGAGTGCGGCGTCTCAATTTTATCAAAAATCCTTTCCTTAGGATTTTTCCTCCTGAGAAGCTGAGAGGCCTCAGGAACAAAATGTAAACAATGGTTATCTGCTGCTGTGGAATGCAACAGGAGCATCTGTGATTGGTCTCATGTGGTTGTTTCTAATTAATGGCTAATCACAGTCAGCTGGCTCAGACTCTCTGTCCGAGACACAAACCTTTGTTATCATTCCATTCCTTCTTTTTCTATTCTTAGCCAGCCTTCTGATGAAATCCTTTCTTCTATTCTTTTAGTATAGTTTTAATGTAATACATATCATAAACTAATAAATCAAGCCTTCTAAAACATGGGGTCAGATCCTCATCTCTTCCCTCACCCTAAAACCCCGGTGAACACCATCACAGTGTGTCTGGCTGCCCAGCCCCAGAGGAGAATTCCCTTGGGACAAGCATGTCACATCAGCCTCTGGAAGCTCCAGTGAGGGAAAAATCTTTGTCAGGGGTGAAGGCTGTGCCGAAGTCGAGGGGTGTCAGTGACCTTGTCCCCACACATGGCAGGAGAGGTCATTCCGTCCTGTTACCCACTGAGGCTTTCTGTCAACACTCCCTGCTTGTCTTGGCACCTGCTGCGTTCCTGCAGCTTTTTCTGCTTTCCCCTTTCCTGTGGACAATGGTCTTAATGGAGAGCTTGCCTCAGCTTCCAGCAAATCCCTTTGACCTCAGCAGTGCCAGGGCAGGGTGACATCGGTGCTGGTGACCTTCTCCAGCGCCCTTGGAACACTTGTCATCAAGCACAGGAGTGGCCTAGGGGAGCCAGGGACTGAGCTGTCACTGCTGTTGCCTTTAAATTTAATTTCAATTTAAAAAATTTAATTTCAATTTTTAAATTTTAATTTTTAAATCAGTGCAGTGAGACACATGAAGTTTGCAGTGTAGCTCACTGCCAGTGCAGAGAAGAAGAAAGGCTCTGTAGGTGCCAAAGTTAAAGTGATTTATTCCCAGCTGAGTAGTGATTGTGAAATCAGTCATAATTAAATAAATTACCTGTGCTAGACAAATGATGGTGGGTATTCATTGATATATTTACAACGAAATATTTAAATTAATAGAGCAAAGTCAAGGTTCAACTTACTGAGACAATGGTGACCAAGACTTGAGGTCAATCAAGCCAAAGCAGCACAATGTGACCATAATTTCCTTATAACTGCATTTCCTTTTCTCCTTGCATTTTAATATCACTTAAGGGCCTTTGAGTTTCATTAGGAAGTACAAAAATTCTCTTAGGCTTTTTTTTTGTGTGAATTAAATGCAGATAAGAGATAATATTAAATGTTTTATGCAATGTCTTTTCTTTTTTAAGACTTGGAACCTTTGACAACCTGGTCCAGTGAAGAGGTTTTTCACACTCAAAAGGTCACATCCTTTCAGCCCTGTGGCAAATCAGATTTATATTTAAGTTTCATATATTAAATTTTCTTAAATATTAAAAATCTATAGTTAACTTCATGAAAACTCATGTAACTCAGAATTACTGTTTTCACTGTGGTCAAAATACACTGTATTTTAAGTTTTTCCTTATGCATAAGATACTGAAGAAACTAAATAAGGTGCAAATCAGTAATAAAGAGCAAGTTTTTTATGGTTAAAAATTTTTTTTCAAGATAGAAAAGGTTGAATAAATATGAAATTGAAAGTACCAGGTATTTCAGTTCCCATAGAAGCTGTCAGAGGAGGAAATAGATAAAATATACATTTTAGCAATTACAGTTTCTGTAAAATTAACTGTATTTTTCAAAGAGGTTTTTCCCCCAGAGTGTAATAGGACGCTGGAACAGCTCCTCTGGTTACAGCACAAAACCTACCAGAGGTCAAGAAGTGCCTGGACACCATTGTAAGTCAGGTGGTGTAATTGTAGGTAGTCCTGTGAGGAGCAGGGAGCTGGACTCAAACATCAGGGATTGTTTCCAAATCAAGAATTCTATGATTCTATGATAACACTTCACCTTTTTTGTAAAACCTGTTTTGTTTCACAGAGTGTCCAACAAGTGGATCATTAATTAAGAACTGACTGTCGCTGCCAACAACTTGAAAAATCAGAGGAGAACAAGACTTTGAGCTTTTTTACCATCAGGCAGATATTTAAGAAAAGCTGTCAAGGTTAAATTTGGGTAAGGACCAAGAAGGGCCAGAAGGTCATGGCATATCCTTCAGAGGGATCTGACACAGCTCTGGTTCTTTTTTTATTTCTTTCTGTCCCTAAGCTGCAAAGGAGTCGTGTGTCTGAACCTTTGCATTTGGTTTATCCTGGTTATCTCGCTCAAATAAATGATCCTCAGGTGTTCAATAAAAGCTTTGTCAAGGTGAGATATGTGAGATTAGAACTTTAAGTTCAGGAAAAGTCTCCTGTGTGACCCTTTGCTGGTTCTGTGAGGGCAGAATGTGCCTCAGGATTGATTTTGTTGTTCCTCCCAAGCCTTGGTAGAGAGCAAACAGAGTTGGTTAAAGGAGGCTACAGGTGACTAAAGAAGTGTGGTGGTAATACAGCAGGGTGGACTCTGAGTGGCACTGCTTGAAATGCTCTAAAAGGTTTCCAATCTTAGTTGCAGTGCCAGGAGCCCCCCAGGACTGCCCAGATTCTAGCCTGTGTTTCAAACAGTTAATCCCCAGCTTGGTTTCTGTCCCCTCAGCTGTGACCCTGCCGCCTTGGCCCGGATGAATCCTCGCGGCGCTGGCAGGGAGCAGCCCTCTTGTCCTCCCCAACAAAGCATTCCTTAGCAAAACCCAGGCAGCTTCTGGAACAAAGAGGGCTTGTCTCAGGCTGGCAAGGCTCAGATCAAGTGTTTGCTCTGCTTGCTCAGAGTGCTGCTCTCCAACCAACGCTGCCCGGGACCTCCAAGGGAAACTGAAGCAGCAGAAATCCAAAATTTGGATTTCTGGGCCTGAGCTAGCGATATCAACATTCCCAGCATTTGGGATAGAAGGTTTGGCTTGGCCAAACAGTCATGGAATCACTGAGGTTGGAAAAGAAACACCTTTGTCTGGAGGCACAGAGCCCTCACATGAACACAGCTTGATTTTCATCATATCTCGTGCAACAAAGCTCTGCTTGAATCCAGGCTTAGCAATAGAAGGTGAAAATTAATGCCAAATGCCTCCAAAATACCTCAACATCACTAGTCAGCCACTGGGAGGAAACAGAGAGTCCACATCTCTGAAATGATGAGAAAAATACAGGCAAAAACAAAGTGACAGTCATTAGACTTGGCAGGCTCTTTAGAACAGCAGCAGGACAATTAATGTCTACATTACACCCTGTGATTAATCCACTTATTTCACAAAAAAAAAAAAAAGAAGAGAAAATTTGGTTGGATGGGTACCAGGTGATTCAGGGCAAAAGAGGTGCTCCAGGTGTTATTCTAGGAAATGGAAACAGCTCTCACTCCAGTGACACAGCCACTGATGATTTTCCTCAGCCAGGAGAGGTTTCATTAAAATAAACTTCTTGTGTCCTGAGTCTGAGAGAGAAGATCTCCCAACCTTCACAAGCTGCTGCGTGCATTTTAATGTCTCCTTAGATTTTGCCATCTAGATAAAAAGAGCCAAAATTTTTAAAAATGCCATAGGGAGATTCTAGTGCAATCCTGTTAAAAAAGCTTGGTTGTGACTTGGTGAGTCTGATGGAGTTTGCTAAGAAAATAAAATTATCTGTTGAGTGAAATGATCTCCAGAGTATATTCCTTTAGTTATATAATTGGAATTTGGTGCAAGCAGTGGGGCTTGGGCAGTAAAGGACCCCATGGGCAGAACTGGGAGCAGAAGGTTGTGCTCAGCTGCTGAATTCAGCTTGATGTCAATGCATGTCTGTGGCATTCCATGGCAAAGCACGGAGAGAAAGTAATGAAAACCAGAAAAATGGTGTTTCTTACCCATACCCTGCAAACCCTAACTGGGTTTTGAAATCTCAATCTACGTGAGGATTTGTTATTAACAAATAAAAAATGGAATCTACTTGCTGCCTATGAGATGCAGAAACAAAACCGTGTTTATTTATACCCCGTTATAAATATTTTTGTGGCGGGTTCCTGGGAAGGAGGACTACAGAGCTGAATGATCTGCTTCATTCTCCAAAATTAGAATGGAAGGATAAACAGGACAGGAAATCCAGCATACAAACAAGCAAACAAGGACTTTGTTTCTGAGCTTTGCTCCAACCCCTGTTCTGGCCAAATAGGTGCCTTGGTGGTACTGGGAACAGCATGAAGTCAGGAATTCAAAGACACCATGCAATTATTTACTAAAAAATACACATGCATTTCAAATCAAATTGCTTTTGATCCCTTCTCTTCCCGTTAAAGAAACCTTGAGGGGAACTTCTCAGGGATGCGCAGTTTTGTCAGAGCTCTGAGCACTTTCAGCTGTTTGCTCGTTCCCCTCTCCCGGTGGGATGGGGGAGACAATTGGGGAAAAAGAAAATAAATAAAATAAAATAAAATAAAATAAAATAAAATAAAATAAAATAAAATAAAATAAAATAAAATAAAATAAAATAAAATAAAATAAAATAAAATAAAATATTGTCTTGGGCTCCCCAGCCTCCTCACTGGCAGGGCAGCACAAGGAGCTGACAAATCCTTGATTGAGTGTGCATGGCTCAGAACCATCAGTGTCTTCTCAACATTATTCTCATCCTCAATCCAAACAAGGCACTGTACCAGCTGCTAGGCAGAAAATTAACTGCCCCAGCCAGAAGCAGTGCAGGGTGTGATTCTGTCATTGGGTTGACACTTCTAAGGGATTTTCTCATGGTGCTGCAAACAAAATATTTGTTGTTGGTGCTGAGATGATGGGTTGAGTGCTGGGTGAACAAGCACATGGCTGAGTCGTGGCAGACACACCAGGAGGAAATAAAATAACCCAAAACCAAAGTCAGACAGTTGTTCAAAGGAAAAAGCTGCCAAGTGATGGTTGGTGTGTCTTGTCTGAGGGCAGAGCAGGTGACAGAAATAAGCAGCCCCTAGAAAATTGATTTAAAGAGCAAAAGAAGTGTCCTTCACGTGCTCCTGGTTCTTGACACCCTTGTGTTTGCAGGCACCAGCCTTCACTGGGAGATTGGCATAACTGATCCCCTACAGACCAAACAAAAAACCAAAACAAAAGGCCAAATAAACAATTTTAGCTTACTTTTTGGCTTTAATTCCTTGTATTTTTTAACTGGGACATGAAAGGCGAGAAATCCCAGGTCTTGCTTTTCATGTTTTCATGCATCAGTGATAAATGTTTATGTGGCATTTGGCTGTTTGCATTTCCAGCATATTTCAGTCTGATTTATAAATGTGCACAAGACATTCTGAAAGGCTGGGTAAGTCCTGAGAAGCCAAACTCCTCACAACTGCAAAGCATACAGCCATAGAGGAGAAAACAAATTAAGTAGTTTTGTGATCAGCAACCAAAAGTAATAAAAATTGAACAAAACTCTTCCTTCTGGAAAGAAGATTTGAAATGTCTTTCACCTCTTGACATTTGGGTGAGAGCTGAAAAGGCTCCTGGCTGGGATTCAATCTCTTGGATGACATTTGTGGTTTTGCCTGGTTTAGGGTGTGTGTTAATGGAAGGCTAAAAATTGATATAACAAGCCTTTAGAATAGATTGTGTGTTTCAGCCTAAAAGATTGCAAACAACACATCTTTAACAGCTCAGTGTACTTTGAATTTGAATTTATTCAATCTAGAGAAGCTAAAACTTAGTGGAAAAGATATTAATCAATGCTCAAAATAATTAGAATATTGTATAGCCACAAATCCAGTTGCTGTGGTAAGATCAATTTTTACATTTCCTTTCCAGAGATGATCCATTCTCATCAAATTAAATCTTCCCTCCTTTCAATAAACCTTGAAATATTTCTTGATGCCTCACTCACCTTTTCACTCCAGCTCACAAAATTTTGAGGCATTAGATAAATGGTTTTAGAATGATGTGAGAGGAGAATTAAAGAGGAGGAAAATGATAAAATAATTGTGCTGAACTACTCGTGACATGAAAGTTGAAATTGTTTCTTAATCCTTTAAGAGGTGTTAGGATTACAAAGCTGTTCTAAGGCATTGCAGCAGAATTTATTGAAGATAAAGATATCACAGCTTCCCACAAATAGCACATGTGAGTCTGTCATCAGTGAGGAATTTTGGTGGCTCATAAAATGTAAGGTTTGCCCTGCATCCATCCAGTGAGTGATGCTGACCTTTGCTCTGACATTGTGCCATGTGAAAGCAGCTCCTTCAGCGCCAGCCTGGCAGGAAAACCATCAGGAACAGAAACAACAGCTGCCAGGAGGGTGACAGCACCAACCACTGGTGTGAGGGCATTGTCAGCAGCAGGGGTAAGATATTGAAATATTTATAATTTTAATAACATTACACATAATATAATTATATATTTAATATACTTTATATTATCTAATATTTATAATATTTATAATTATGTTTTAATATATTGAAGTAATTTTTATATTAAGTTATCTAGAAGTTCCCTGTGTAGTGTTTCAGAAGCAGAGGCTCAGACCATCACTTGGAATTTTTAATCAAACAGACCACACTCTTCAACACAGTAAAACATTTGTATTTTAAGCACAGAGACATTAATTTGAGAGACAAAATAGATTTATTGCTTTGTAAATATTCCCTCCTTTGATTATAAATTACACTGCTCACAGAAAAGATTAATTTTAGCTTGGAAATCTCTACATTTTACAAATAAACCCAGACCCATCATTGTTTCAATGAGAAATATAGGACTAAAAGCAATATTCAGAGTAATTAGAATATTGTGTAGCCACAATTCTTGTTGCTAGAAGAGCCCAGCCCTATGAGTGAAATTTCTGGGGTTTGATCTCAGTGTATTGAAGGTCAAGGCACAAAAAGCTCCAGTTCTAAAGGGATGGCTCCCAGATCAAAGTCAGAAATAAGCAAACTCACAGATTCATTGCTTTCAACTATTTGGACAGGCTTCACATTAGGAGGGATGACAACTCAACTAAACAAACTTCATAAGCAGAACACAACTGAGGAAATGAAATATTTCTCAAGAAGGCTGGGAGTTTGCTGTCATGGGATCATGGGCTCATTTAGGTTAGAAAAGACCTTTAAGGTTATTGAGTCCTACCATTAAACTAGCACAGATAGGTCCACCTAGAAACCATATCCCCAAATCCACAATCAGACTGGAGCTAATTAGCACAATTCAAAGAGTTACAGCACTAAAAAGATTACAGGGAACTCTCCTTTGGAACAGCCAGGGAAGTTACACTTTTTAAAAACGTGGATGAAAGCAGAAGCTTGCAAGGTGTGGATCTCTTCCTTTTCATGGCAAAGTTGGCAAAAGCAGATTTCAGTGAGACATGACAGAGCTGTGGCTTTTCTTGGAGCCCGTTGGTCACCCTGGAGCAAACGTGAGAGAAATTTATTCATCTTTCCCAGTGCTCTCACTGGGAGCATCCCCTCCTCGGAGCTGGAGGGGCCCAACCACCACATCCACTTGTTCCTCAGCAGGGCTGGTGTCCCTCTTGGTCCTGGAGCTGCAGCCCCTGTAGCAGTGGGAGGAGTAGTCCCCGAGCCTGCAGACCAGCATCTGGCACTTGAGGTACACCGACGGGTGCCGGCTCATGAACTCGAAGGCGTTGAACTTGAACCGAGCAAAGTGGCTGGAAGGGGAGTAGTAGGTGGCATAGGAAGAATCTCTAGGACACCTAGAAAGGAGCAAAAGAAGGGGATTAGTCTTCGTGGATACGCACATGCGCATTTCTGCAAAATTAAATTCAAGTTATTTGATTTATTATGATAAATTCCCGCGAAATTCAGATTAAAACTGAATTATGTCATAGTTGGGTACTAGGAAAGCAGTGGGATAAAAACGTAACCTTCATAGCATGGTATAGATTTCAAAAATATAGAAATATATCAAATATAAAATAAAATATAAAAAGTATATTTTAAAGTACTATGAAGCAGCTGGAGGGTCAGCAACTCTTCTTTTTCCAAGAGAAGGACACTTTAAGTGACGAGGAGGGAACAACAGACTGTTGTTAATGTCAGTGTTATACAAGGCATGAAAAATTAGTCTAATGCTTGACCTGGTTTTACTAAAATATTTAACTCCTAGGATGACAAATCCTACTGCCAGTTTTCACTGTGTCCACTTTTCTCCCACTACTTTGAATTTTGTTCACATGACAAAGATGGAGTAAGTGAAATGAAATGATAGTAAGGTTTAAATATAATTTCTTATTTCCAAGTTCATACTGCAAAAATAAAAAAAAATCAAAGACCACTTTTCTCAGTCTATTGACAGGGAGTTCTAACCCCATTCAGATTGGCTGTATTATTTTAAATAAATGTGGATGACGGGTGTGCTTCTAGCTTTGAAGACAGCTCTTACCCATTCCTGACTAAGTAATAGGCCAGCGTGTTAAAATCCCGGGGGTCAGGTGCTGCCACACACGTGTCCACAACCACCTTCAGGTTTGGGTCCGAGCTGTGGAGACAGGCTTGCAGGTAGAGGTTCTGGTTGAGGCCGATGTAGTAGGGAGAGGCGCGCACTTGGCGCCGGAACGCCGGGGACTCGTAGAAGGTGATGTTCATGTTGTATCTCCCAAACTGGTACATGTCCACATCCACGGTGTCCTCAGCGGCGTACACCACCTGCTGCCAGCTCTTCCTCAGCATTTTGCAGCTGACGTGCAAGTTGATGTTCTTCTTCCTCTTGATTATGTACCCGGAAGATGTGACCCTGATGGTGTTGGAGTAGTTGATTGTGTCGTTGTTCTCCTGTTTAATGATGCAATTTCAAATCAGGAATTGTGCTTTTATCATGTGCTGCTGTCATATTTCCTGAAAAATCCCTTCACCAGGACTTCTTCTCCTGGGAAGATGAGAAGCCTCAGCTCCTCCTGTGTTTGCTGCTCTGGAATGTGGTCTGGACATTGTTTATCCAAACACGTGAATTGCTTTTACTTAATGACCAATCACCATCAGCTGTGTCAGACTGAGGAGTCAGTCACAAGTTTTTATTATTCATTCTTGTTAAGCCTTCTGTCTGTATCCTTCCCTTTCTTTAGTATAGTTTTAGTATAGCATTCTTTAATATCATATCATATCGTATCATATCAATAATATAATATAATATAATATAATATAATATAATATAATATAATATAATATAATATAATATAATATAATATAATATAATTAATATAATATAATATAATTAATATAATATAATATAATTAATATAATTAATATAATATAATGAAATAGTAAATCAGCTTTCTGAGAACATGAAGTCAGATTCCTCATGTCTCTCCTCATCCTGACTCCTCGCAAACACCACAGTCATGTTCCATCTAAGTCTTGCCAAGCTTAGATATGCAATTGAGTGCCCAGAACAGGGAGTTTACCTCTTGTATTGTCCCACAGCCGTTGTAGGGGATGTTGAATACAACCTCCTGTGAGGTGACTGTCGGTCTGCAGCGATTGTCATTCAAGGTGACCCTCCGTGCTGAGTATCCCTGGGACTGGAGGTAATCTCTGCTGACCACTACGTGCATGTAGTCTGGCAAGCACTGAATGGCTGGTAGGAGAGGAAGGTACAATGTATTTGTGAATTTAGGTATTTGGTAATGATTAGAGACAGTTTTTTTCTGAATTTAGAAGTCAGGCTGTTCCCACTCCAACCCACTCTATTTCACACCCATCGTTCAATTTCCACAATTCAATTTCCAACAATCTTTGAATTTACACAGATATTTATTCTGCAAACAAAAGCAATAAATAGGCTTGTCTGTTGGGAAACACTGGCCAGGAACTTACTGGTGTTGTGACCTGCTGGAATGGAGGAGTAGTGAGCCTGAAAGCCTCTGAAGGAGAATCTGGAATCACTGTGGAAGCGAACACTCATCATGTTTGAAGAGGACACGTATGTGGGAAAGGAGCCAGAACAGAATCTCCCAAGAAGAGGGGAAGAGTGGAGAGGTCCATCATAGACTTCAATGTAGTCATGCTGGCACGTCTCACTTTGCATCCTGGTAGAAAAACATCAGCACTTTGTCAAATCCGTTTCAGAAACTCTGATTTCACTGCCTAACATGTGATAAAGTCTTTCAGCATTTAAAGTTTTCTCAGCACAAATTTAATTTGGCTTTTATGCAGCTTTAGCAGAAAATGGTGAGTAAAAAATGCAACATCAATCCAGATTTTGATCTGGTTTTCCACCTGTGGATGTCATTGGAACTATCTTTAAAATTGGGAAGGTTGATTGTTTCAAATAAGATCTCAAACTTGTCAAGTAAGTTTTGACTTTGATATTTGCCCAGGGATTCAAAGTTTTACTTACACAATATCTCTAAATGTCAGCGTTACACGGAAATTATTCTCCACTTGTATTTCCCACACGCAGTCAGCATCGTTTGGATAATTTCCAGGGTAGTTGGGACTCTGCAGCACCCCAGAGGGATCTGAGACCGAGCCACCACAAAAATAAGGTGCTGCAGAAAGAAATGGGAAAGAATTTACTTACAGTGACCTCTGCAAAAGTGCACTTGAGCTGTGTGTGCCTCACCCACAGTTATTGAAAAGCTGGTCTCCTGCTGACTGCAGGTGGTAGATATAGGAACTGAGTCAAAACTAATATTTGTTTTTGCTTTCATGTTGGATTTGGAATTCCCTCAGGGGTGGATTTCCATCCACGGTGTCAGACTACCCTCTTCAGGCTGGGCTGGTAACACCTGGATGCTTTCTGCCCCTTTTTGGAGTTGAGGTCAATTCTGGGAGGTGTCATGACAGTTGAAATGGAAGCACCTTCCTCAACAGACAGCCTCTCATCAGTTACTCTGCTGCTTCTCTTTATTCCCTAAGGTCTTTGGAGGGTAAAAAAGTTGCAAGTTTTCTAGAAAACAGCAAACTTCTGGTCTCAGACTGAAATAAGCCCTTCAGGCTGCTGTGAAAAGTCCTAAGTACACACATAGCTGCAAAAAGCTTTAGTGTTCCTGCCAGCAATAATGACAAAATTCTTGTCACAGGTAATCCTAAAAGTGTCTTTGTAGGAAGGTGAGCACAACCTCTGAATATAAATGCTGCAAGATGTGACATTTAAAGATGAAATCCATTTTATATTCTGCTTGGAAAAGATCACTCAAACATGCAGCGATATTGTCATAGAGACAAAAGACAAATTTACAGAAATGTGCAGCAGGGAGACAGACAGATCACAAATAAGCAAGGTGAGGAGAGCCACAGCAAAGTATTACCTGGTGGAGGTGTTGAGGTGGCTGCTGGAGCTGTGGGTGTGAAGGAAGAAGAGAGACATGTGAGAAGTGCAATTTGTGAGAAAGGAACTGGGGCCTGGGCATGGCCTCACCTTGAGGCACAGAGTGATAAAATGGGGACCACAGAGAGGCAGGGAAGTGAAAACAGGAGATGAGGCACAGAGGGCCATGAGCTCCAAGGGAGACCCAATTGCAAGCACTGCAAATGGCCGGATTCTAGTTTCTTCTGATCATATCCCAAAACCCATAGTATATCTAGAAAACAACGCTGGTACAACTAGTACAGGAATTGAAGGGATGAAGGCAGATTGACTCCTGGATGCAGTGAGAGAAAATCCCTCTGCAAAGAGTTTCATTAAACCAGCAATTGCTGCAAAGTTCCTGGACTCAAAGCACAGCTGTCCCCATTTGCCAGCTCTTCCCCATGCTCTGTTTGCATCCTCACTTTAGTTTGGGGTGGCCTAACAGGAGAGGCCCAGGGCTGGGAGACTGCCTGCTGTGCAAGGAGCTCTGACAAGGGAGAGGAGGAGCAGTGGGGAGGGCAGTGAGTGAGAGTGGACAGGGTTACCTGGTGTGCTGC
The DNA here is from genome assembly GCF_027887145.1 of Ammospiza caudacuta. Classification (NCBI taxonomy): domain Eukaryota; kingdom Metazoa; phylum Chordata; class Aves; order Passeriformes; family Passerellidae; genus Ammospiza; species Ammospiza caudacuta. The sequence continues at coordinate 34,847,332 of NC_080601.1, read as the reverse complement.
TCATTGCTGTGCTAGCCACTGTGCTTGTGGTGGTCAGCAGTGCTGGGCTGGACACCTCGGTTGTGTCCGAGGCTGGTGCTGTGGTGGTAATTTCCAGAGGGGTGGGTGTCTCTGTAAGTTGAGGATGTGATGAGTTCAATGGCCTTGAAAAGCAGAGCAGGAGGCCTAATGCCAGGCGAGAGGGTGGAGCTCTTTCCTTCCTTTCCCCCATGCTGGCACCAGCCTGACCTGTCCCCAGTCCTGCCCCATTCTCCATAAAGAATGACCCCTCAATCCACAGCTTTACCTCATCAGGGATGCCAACAGCAGGAATTGTGGAGATCCTGCTGTTCCCCTGTCTGTGCAAGAATGGGGATTTTGGATGGCATGGGCTTGAGTCCTCGGCAGCAGAAGAGCCCAGCCTCACCTCTGCCCTGGCCTGATCCCAAACCCTGTTAGAATGATATGCCAAAGATCCAGAGTTCCCTGCTGGCCACTCACCTGCACAGATGACACTGGCATCCTCCACATGCCCGCAGTTGTGCATGCCCCAGCCGCTGTGCCGGCACATCTGCAGGGAGGGCTCGTCCCCGCGGCACTGCACGTCGTCCAGGAGGATGCGGCCGGAGCCCGGGCCAAAGCGAGCATTGCTTGGGGCTCTCAAGGCCTGGCCACAGCCCAGCTGCTGACAGACCACCTGGGCATCTCTCAGGTCCCACTGGTCGTCACACACGGTGCCCCAGGTGCTGCCGTCGTACAGCTCCACGCGGCCCTCGCAGCCGTTCCTGCCGCCCGACAGCCGCACGCCGGGCCCTGGCACACGGCACAAGGCAGGGATTGGGGTCACTCCAAATCAGCATCCACAGTCCCCACCACCTCCCCTACTGTTTTGGAGATTTGGCCACAGTAACCATGGTCTGCGGTGGTGCAGACTCTGACTAGGAGATAGGAGAGGACAGTGACTGAGGAGAGACCCTGGGTATGGAGATGGCACAAGTGCCCTGTCCAGGGCCCTGCTGGATGTCCCTGGGGACAGAGATGCTCAAGACCCTGTGTCCTGTGCAGAAAAGCCCTATGCTAGCTGTACACATAGCCCATTCACTGTGGGGGACATTCATGCAGCCTGGAGATGTCAGGGGAATAGGGGAACAGCAGCATTGCACTGACCAGGATCAGCCCTGTTGGATACCCCTCTACACTTATTGTGCCAAGCTGGGGCTGGCTTTAAAATTGGGCCTAAGCTGGGTGGGCTGGACTTACCTGTTGTGACTGGCCATTGAGCAGGAGGGGTTGGCTGGGGAGCTGCAACAAAGAACAGGCAGTCAACAAATGGGTAGTGAATGCAGCAAGATTGTAATAATGGATGGACATGGACATAGACAGACATGGACAAGGACATGGATGCGGACAAAGATGTGGATGTGGATGTGGACATGTACATGGATGTGGATGTGGACATGTACATGGATGTGGGTGTGGACATGAAAACCCAGGCTGTAGGATGTAAAGGGGATGAGAGGATGGAGCTCTGTCCAGGCTTTCTCCCATCCAGACACCACTCTGATGTACTCCCAGTCCTGCTCCATCTTTCCCACTCTACAGTCTCTCAATGTGTTTTCTGCAACCTCATCACTTAGCCCCAGCTCTGCCCAGAGAATTCAGCCTGCCTGCCCTCTGTAGAGGAATCCAAAACCCTTCAGATGGTCTCTGCTGGCCACTCACCTGCACAGATGACACTGGCATCCTCCACGTGCCCGCAGTTGTGCATGCCCCAGCCGCTGTGCCGGCACATCTGCAGGGAGGGCTCGTCCCCGCGGCACTGCACGTTGTCCAGGAAGATGCGGCCGGAGCCCGGGCCAAAGCGAGCGTTGCCTGGGGCTCTCAAGGCCTGGCCACAGCCCAGCTGCTGACAGACCACCTGGGCATCCCTCAGGTCCCACTGGTCGTCACACACGGTGCCCCAGGTGCTGCCGTCGTACAGCTCCACGCGGCCCTCGCAGCCGTTCCTGCCGCCCGACAGCCGCACGCCGGGCCCTGACAAATGGCACAAGGCAGGGATTTGAGTCTCTCCAACCCAACATCCACAGTCCCAACTTCCCCTACTGTTTTACAGATTTTTGCCTCTGTGACTATGATCTGGGGTGTTGCAGATCTAGGGAGACCAGGGAAGGGCAGTGACTGTGCAAACATTGCTGGAATACAGATGGCAGATGTGACTTCCTCTCGCCTTGCTGCCACTGTCCTGATTTCAATCCCTGGGGACAGAGATGCTCAAGAGCCTGGCTCATGTGCAGAAAAACCCTTTGCTACCCTTGCATGTGGCTCATTCACTGTGGGGGACTATCATGCAGCCTGGAGATGTCAGGGGAATATGAGAACAGCAGTATTTCGCCAACCAGATCAGCCCTGTTGGACACCCCTCTTAACTTATTGTGCCAAGTTGGGGCTGGCTTTAAAATTGGGCCTAAGCTGGGTGGGCTGGACTTACCTGTTGTGAGCGGCTGTTGAGAAGGAGGGGTTGGCTGGGGAGCTGCAACAAAGAACAGGCAGTGAACAAATGGGTAGTGAATGCAGCAAGATTGTAATAATGGATGGACATGGACATAGACAGACATGGACACGGACACGGACATTGACATGGACATGGACATGGACGAAGATGTGGATGTGGACATGAAAACACAGACTGTAGGATGTAAAGGGGACAACATCATGGAGTTTCATCCAGTCTTTCCCCCATCCAGACACCACTCTGATGGGCTCCCCGTCCTGCTCCATCTTTCCCACTCTACAGCCTCTCAATGTGTTTTCTGCAACCTCATCACTCAGCCCCAGCTCTGCCCAGAGAATTCAGCCTGCCTGCCTTCAGTGGAGGAGTCAAAAACCCTTCAGATGGTCTCTGCTGGCCACTCACCTGCACAGATGACACTGGCATCCTCCACGTGCCCGCAGTTGTGCATGCCCCAGCCGCTGTGCCGGCACATCTGCAGGGAGGGCTCGTCCCCGCGGCACTGCACGTCGTCCAGGAAGATGCGGCCAGAGCCCGGGCCAAAGCGAGCGTTGCTTGGGGCTCTCAAGGCCTGGCCACAGCCCAGCTGCTGACAGACCACCTGGGCATCTCTCAGGTCCCACTGGTCGTCACACACGGTGCCCCAGGTGCTGCCGTCGTACAGCTCCACGCGGCCCTCGCAGCCGTTCCTGCCGCCCGACAGCCGCACGCCGGGCCCTGACAAATGGCACAAGGCAGGGATTGGGGTCACTCCAAATCAGCATCCACAGTCCCCACCACCTCCCCTACTGTTTTGGAGATTTGGCCACAGTAACCATGGTCTGCGGTGGTGCAGACTCTGACTAGGAGATAGGAGAGGACAGTGACTGAGGAGAGACCCTGGGTATGGAGATGGCACAAGTGCCCTGTCCAGGGCCCTGCTGGATGTCCCTGGGGACAGAGATGCTCAAGACCCTGTGTCCTGTGCAGAAAAGCCCTATGCTACCTGTGCATGTGGCCCAGTCACTGTGGGGGACATTCTTGCCCCCTGGAGATGTCAGGGGAACAGGGGAATGGCAGCATTGCATTAACTAAGATCAGACCCATTGAACTCCCTTCTCTTATCATGCCAAACTAAGGCTGGCTATAAAACTGGGACTAAACTGGGAGAGCTGGACTTACCTGTTGTCAGCAGCCATTGAGGAGGAGGGGTTGGCTGTGGGGCTGCAACAAAGAACAGGCAGTGAACAAATGGGCAGCAAATACAGCTGGATTGTAAAAATGAATTGACGTGGATGTGGGCATGGACATGGACAAAGATGTGGACATGTACATGGATGTGGATGTAGATGTGGACATGAAAACCCAGGCTGTAGGATGAAAAGAGGACAAGTGGATGGAGTTCTGTCCAGCCTTTCCCCCATCCAGACACCACTCTGATGGGCTCCCCGTCCTGCTCCATCTTTCCCACTCTACAGTCTCTCAATGTGTTTTCTGCGACCTCATCACTCAGCCCCAACTCTGCCCAGAGAATTCAGCCTGCCTGCCCTCTGTAGAGGAATCCAAAACCCTTCAGATGGTCTCTGCTGGCCACTCACCTGCACAGATGACACTGGCATCCTCCACGTGCCCGCAGTTGTGCATGCCCCAGCCGCTGTGCCGGCACATCTGCAGGGAGGGCTCGTCCCCGCGGCACTGCACGTTGTCCAGGAAGATGCGGCCGGAGCCCGGGCCAAAGCGAGCGTTGCCTGGGGCTCTCAAGGCCTGGCCACAGCCCAGCTGCTGACAGACCACCCGGGCATCCCTCAAGTCCCACTGGTCGTCACACACGGTGCCCCAGGTGCTGCCATCATACAGCTCCACGCGGCCCTCGCAGCCGTTCCTGCCGCCCGACAGCCGCACGCCGGGCCCTGACACATGGCATGGGGACAAGGATGAGCTCACAGCAGCCCAGCTCTCTGCTCTGCCCACATGGGCCACTGCAACGGGGCTGCTGCAAGGCCAGGCAGGGGGCTGGGGGGCTGGAATTACCTGTGGAGTATGGTGAGGATGAGATGGATGCTGGAGCTGCGGATGCAAGGAAGAATTTGGTATCAATGACAAATGTTCCATACAGAGTCATCACAACATCATGCAAATGAGTGCAGCCTGTTTTCTAGGAACCCCTGTCCTGTGATTCCTACATCTTGCAGAGATGTTTCATTCATCTGTAATCACCATGCAGACTTTGCTGTTTCACACAGGACCCCTGTGCACACAGAGACCTCTCCTGAATGTCCAAATACTTAAAGCAGCATCTTTCTTTCCTCCATCCACATTCCTGGTCCTGAGCATGTCTAGGAAACAGCCCTGGTACTACCCATGCAGGACATGAGACAGTTAAGGCAAAATGAAATTTTTGCTTATGGTTGCAGTGAGAGAAAATCCCTCTGCAAAGAGTTTCATTAAACCAGCAATTGCTGCAAAGTTTCTGGACTCAAAGCACAGCTGTCCCCATTTGCCAGCTCTTCCCCATGCTCTGTTTGCATCCTCACTTTAGTTTGGGGTGGCCTAACAGGAGAGGCCCAGGGCTGGGAGACTGCCTGCTGTGCAAGGAGCTCTGACAAGGGAGAGGAGGAGCAGTGGGGAGGGCAGTGAGTGAGAGTGGACAGGGTTACCTGGTGTGCTGCTCATTGCTGTGCTAGCCACTGTGCTTGTGGTGGTCAGCAGTGCTGGGCTGGACACCTCGGTTGTGTCCGAGGCTGGTGCTGTGGTGGTAATTTCCAGAGGGGTGGGTGTCTCTGTAAGTTGAGGATGTGATGAGTTCAATGGCCTTGAAAAGCAGAGCAGGAGGCCTAATGCCAGGCGAGAGGGTGGAGCTCTTTCCTTCCTTTCCCCCATGCTGGCACCAGCCTGACCTGTCCCCAGTCCTGCCCCATTCTCCATAAAGAATGACCCCTCAATCCACAGCTTTACCTCATCAGGGATGCCAACAGCAGGAATTGTGGAGATCCTGCTGTTCCCCTGTCTGTGCAAGAATGGGGATTTTGGATGGCATGGGCTAGAGTCCTCGGCAGCAGAAGAGCCCAGCCTCACCTCTGCCCTGGCCTGATCCCAAACCCTGTTAGAATGATATGCCAAAGATCCAGAGTTCCCTGTTGGCCACTCACCTGCACAGATGACACTGGCATCCTCCACATGCCCGCAGTTGTGCATGCCCCAGCCGCTGTGCCGGCACATCTGCAGGGAGGGCTCGTCCCCGCGGCACTGCACGTCGTCCAGGAGGATGCGGCCGGAGCCCGGGCCAAAGCGAGCGTTGCGTGGGGCTTCCAGGGGCTCTCCACAGCCCAGCTGCTGACAGACCACCCGGGCATCCCTCAGGTCCCACTGGTCGTCACACACGGTGCCCCAGGTGCTGCCGTCGTACAGCTCCACGCGGCCCTCGCAGCCGTTCCTGCCGCCCGACAGCCGCACGCCGGGCCCTGGCACACGGCACGGGGACAAGGACAAGGTCAGATTTACACCAGCTCTGCACCCGTAGCCCCGAACTTCCCAACTGCTGTTCAGATTTTGCCACAGTGGCCATGAGGTGGAGCAGTGCAGAGCCAAAGGGGATTGGGGTGTTTTGTGACTGAGGATAGACTCTAGGCATACAGACAGCCGTTCTAGCCCTATCCAGGGACCTTTTGGTGTCATGTTGGAGCTGCCAGGTTGCAGAAGTCATGGATTCACTGAGGAATTTCCAGAAAAACTCTTTGCAACCCCTTGGTAGCATACCAACCCTGATGGGGACCCTTCAAGCACTCTGGAGTTGTCATGGGCCAAAGGGATCAGCAGCCTTGCACTGAGCAGGATCGGCACTGTTGGACTCCCTTTTTCTCATCTAGTGCCAGGCTGGGCATCACTTTGAAACTGGGCATAACCTGGGTGAGCAGGACCTACCTGTTGTGAGTGGCCACTGAGAAGGAGTGGTTGGATTGGCAGCTGCAAAGAAGAAGAGGGAGTGAACAAAAGCATAGTGAGGCTTGTGGCAGTGTATGGACTTGGATGTGGACATGGTCATGAACATGGACATCAAAATTCAGGCTGAAGAATAAAGGGGGAACAGAGCTTGGGTCCTGCCTTTCCCCCCATTCATATACTAGCCAGACCTGTCCCCAGTCCTGCCCCATCTTCCCCAAAGAACAATTTGCCCCCTCCTTTATCCTCTAAAGCAGGAAGTGTGGAGTATCCAGTGTGCCTTCTCTGTGTAGAAATGTGTCTTTTGCATCACACAGGATTCAGCTCCTGGTGGCAAAAGATCCCTGGTGGCAGCCTCTGCCCTGGCCCTACTGGGGGAGCTCAGCTTGGCTGTTCCCAGAGAACACAGAACACACTTAGAGTGATATGCAGAAGGCCACTCACCCGCACAGATGACACTGGCATCCTCCACGTGCCCGCAGTTGTGCATGCCCCAGCCGTTGTGCCGGCACATCTGCAGGGAGGGCTCGTCCCCGCGGCACTGCACGTCGTCCAGGAAGATACGGCCGGAGCCCGGGCCAAAGTGAGCATTTTGTGGGGCATCCAGGGGCTCTCCACAGCCCAGCTGCTGGCACAGCACCTGGGCATCCTGCATGTCCCACTGGTCGTCACACACGGTGCCCCAGGTGCTGCCGTCGTACAGCTCCACGCGGCCCTCGCAGCCGTTCCTGCCGCCCGACAGCCGCACGCCGGGCCCTGACACACGGCACAAGGCACAACAACATCAGGTTTCCAACACCTCAGCACCCACAGCCCCCACCTCCCCTGCTGTTTTGGAGATTTGGCCACAGTGACTTTGATTTGAGGTGAGCAAACCTAAAGAGGCCAAGGAAGGGGAGTGAGAGAGCAAAGACTCCCAGTGCATGGAAGGCTGATGCATAATGAGCAAGGCAAAGCTCTGCCACACAATCCCAACGGTCTCACGTGCTTTTGGTACCATGTTTGGGAGACTGGCAGCATTTTCATACCTCAATTTCCAATCTGAGTTTTAATAATTGAAGGAGTATAACAGTAACACCTTAACACAAAAAAAACGCAAACCCTGAGAACCCAACTCTTTGTAAGAAATGAGACTACAGCCCTTCTTCAGTGCAGAGTACTGGTGCTGCAGAGCAGCATGTATTACGATATGGGGAACCCCATGAGAACAGCCTGGGGGTCCTGGGAGCTGCTGGGGGCATGGGGCATTTGCCAAAAAGCTATTTTTGCATGCCAAGATCATGTGACATTCCCCCATACCACTCATACACCTTGGGTTTGAGGCTATGGGCCCTGGCACAGCATCCACAAGGAACTGGCCACCTTTGCTTGATGGCTGAACAGCAACAGCCGTGACCTGTCCTCAGGACAGATACCTGTGTCTTGGGCTGGGCTGGCAAGCACATGGGCTTGAGGGAAGGGATTGCCCCCATCCTCTTTGTACTTGCTGCCCCACAGCCAGGAGCCATGGAGTGTCTGGCAGACCAGGGCTTGGACTCAGCACCACTGCAGCTGCCGTTCTGCTGAGACTCAGATCCGCTCTGGCAGAAGCCCTCAAATGACAAAACCCTTTGCCATGGGCAGAAGGGACCAGCAGCATTGCAGTGAGCAGGCTCAGCCCAGCAGGCCCACTTTCTTCTCCTTCTTCTCTCTTCTCCTCTTGTGCCACTATAAAACTGGAAATATGCTGGGTGGGAAGGAATTACCTGTTGTGTACGGCCATTGAGCAGGAGGGGTTGGATTGGCACCTGCAAGGAACAAGAGGGAGTGAATGAAAGAGTACTAAAGGCAGCAAACTTGTGGCAGAGGACGGACAAAGACATGGACATGGACATGGACATGGGCATGGGCATGGCACAGACATGGGCATGGACATGGCACAGACATGGGCATAGATATGGACATGGACTTGGAAATGCTAGACTCAAGGAATAAAGGGATGAAAGGGCATGGAACTCCTGCCACTGACACATCCAGACACCAACCTGTCACATCCCTGGTACAGCCCATGCCATGATCCCACCAACCTACTCTTTGCAACCACATGGAGCACCTACACCTGTGAGACTGGAGAGCCTGTTCTGACCTCTCTGTGCAAAAATGGGGATTTTGCATGACACGTATTTCAGCATCAGGCAGCAGAAAACCCCAGACTCTCATCTCTGCCCTGGATCTGCATGGCTGCTTCCCATGGAGGACACCAGAACCCATCCAGTGTGAGCTGCTGGAGAGCTGCTGGTCTCTGCTGGCTACCCACCTGCACAGATGACACTGGCATCCTCCACATGCCTGCAGTTGTGCATGCCCCAACCATTGTGCCGGCACATTTGCAGGGAGGGCTCGTCCCCGCGGCACTGCACGTCATCCAGGAAGATGTGGCCGGAGCCCGGGCCAAAGTGAGCAGTGTCCAGCGCAGCCAGGGGCTCTCCACAGCCCAGCTGCTGACAGACCACCTGGGCATCCTGCATGTCCCACTGGTCGTCACACACGGTGCCCCAGGTGCTGCCGTCGTACAGCTCCACGCGGCCCTCGCAGCCGTTCCTGCCGCCCGACAGCCGCACGCTGGGCCCTGGCACACGGCACGGGGACAAGGATGAGCTCACAGCAGCCCAGCTCTCTGCTCTGCCCACATGGGCCACTGCAACGGGGCTGCTGCAAGGCCAGGCGGGGGGGGCTGGGGGCTGGAATTACCTGTGGAGTATGGTGCGGATGAGATGGGTGCTGGAGTTGTGGCTGCAAGGAAGAATTTGATATCAATGACAAATGGTCCATACAGAGTCATCACAATGTCATGCAGAGGAGTGCAGCCTGTTTTCTAGGAGCCCCTGTCCTGTGATTCCTACAACATCCTGCAGAGGATCTGTCATCTCTTTCACTCATCTGAAATCACTGTTTTGACTTTGCTGTTTCACACACTGAACAGTGAGTGAGAGTGGACAGGGTTACCTGCTGTGCTGCTTTCCCCTCTTGGAATCCCTTCTGAAGTCACCATCTCTGCTGAGGCGGTTGTCTCTGCTGAGGTTGTTGTCTGTGCTATGAAGGTTGTTTCCTTTATCTTCTGCTCTATCATGGGTATCCCTGCTAGGGAGGTAATTCTTACAGTGGCCACAGCATTTGGTATGACAGGCAAGGATGGATCATTAATGCTGGTTGACAGGGTGAAGCTCTGCCCAGTCATTTCCCATAGAGACACCAGCCCAAAATGCCCTGAGTCCTTCCCCAGCCTCCCAGCTCAGTCACCCCTCTGTCCTGCTCTTTGCCACCTCTCTAAAACCCTATTCCTGCAGGCCAGGAGAGTCTGCTGTGCTCTCTTTGTGCAAACAGGGCTTTTTCTTGGCTTATGCTCAGCTCACCAAGCAACAGAAAGCACCAATCCACCAGTGGGACATGTACCAGGGGTTAGGGTCACTCAGTAAAGACATCAGGAGCACTTTGGAGATTGATGAGTGAGAGATGACAGGGTTACCTGGTGTGCTCTCCTCTGGCCTCATATCTATTTTCTCTGAGGTGCCCAACAAGGGTGAGGTTATCATCCTTGTGAATGTGGTTGTCTCTGGTGAGGTGGGCATCTCTGCTGGGGTGGACGTCTCTGGCCTGGCACTGGATGGCAGTGTGGACATCTCTGGTGTGGCGCTGGATGCCATTGGGCTGGTCATCTCTGTTGCGGGTGACGTCTCTGCTGAGGTGGACATCTCTTCTGAGGTGGGCATCACTACTGAAGTGGACATCACTGCTGAGGTGGGTGTCTCTGGCGTGCTGGTGGGTGGCTGTGTGCTGGTCGAGTATGTTGGGCTGGATGCTCCTGCTAAGGAGGTCATTAGTGCAATGGCAATGGACATGAAAAGCAGAGCTGGACAAATAATGGGAGAAGAGAGCATGGAACTCTCTCCTGTCATTTTGGGAGTCTGTCTGCAGTGCAGTCAGGTCTGGGAAGGAAGCCCAGGGGTACTAAAGAGAACAGTGAGTGACAGTGGACAGGGTTACCTGTTGTGCTCTCCTCCACTGTGCTGATCATATCAGGCAGTGAGTACGGCAGTGTTGGGGCAGAGGATGGCACTTCTGTCTCTGGTAGAGCAGACATCTCTCTCATGGTTGTTTGCCGTGAGTTGGGTGTGACTGCTAGGGTTGTCATTGGCACTGTGGTGGCCGTCTCCTCTAGGAAGAATTCCTCTGCTGTGGGGGATGATGTCACCATGGCGGTTGTCTGAAATGGGGTTGTCACATGAGGCAGAGTGGAAATTTTCCAGAGTAGAAATCCATTTTGATTTAGGTGAAATGTATATTTTTGAGTTAAGTCTGTGGTTAGAAAACATAGCTATTTAGCCTAACTGCAAAAGCCTAGTTTTTCTAGAAGGACAGAGATAAGGGGGAAGAGATAGAAAGTGATAAAGAGACAGAGATTGCTGTGAGATCAGGTCATCCTGACCTAGGAATTCTTTCTGATAAAGAAGAACTAGTGGCAAATGTCACACGAAATTTGTAAAAATGAATATGCATGAACCTATTGTGAAATTGTACGCATATGAATTTGAGAGGGGGATAAAAAGAGACTCCAAGTTCCCAGAAGTACGCATGTCATTTTAGGAAAACGATTCCCACATGCGTCCAGCGCTGTAATAAACATACCAGCTTTACAACTTTCACAAAAGTTGTGGAGTTTTGATTATCTCTGCAAAACGTACCTCCTCTATGTTGGTTGTTAATCCAGTTGTGGCCATCTCCTCAGGGGATGTCATCTCATTTGTGAAGACTCTTAATGCTGGCATTGATGTCTCTCTTAGAGACATCATTGGATCTATGGGTGTTGTCCCTACTGTGGAGGCTGTCCCCAGTGCTGAATCTGCTGTAGACGTTGGTATTGGCTCTGCTTGTTTTGAATCAGACTCCTCTGTGAAAAAAACAAAAAAGAAAAACACCCCACACATGAGCACTGTGCAATGGATATGTCTGTGTGGTAGCTACAAGGCCAGACCCTCAAGGATGAAGTGAAATCAAGAGCAATTACTCTTATGGCATGGTCTTTCTTATTTGGGGTCACTGGAGAGAATGGAGGTGGGTAACAGCCAATTTAAATTTTTTATTGGAAGTGGTATTTCCAGATGGTCAGCAGGGTAAGGTTCAGGGTGGCATCTGCTCCCAGCCCCTGGACTCCACAGCCCAGGCTCAGCCTGAGACTCCACAGGCTCCTAGCATGGAGGGGGGAGCTGTGGGGCTGCTGGCAGCAGCAGGGCTTGGGCCTGTCCCCATTGTGAATGCCCTTCTGTAGATGATCAGGACATCCCCTGGAACAGCCTGGGCAGTGGTCTTGGATGGTGCTTGGTGCAAGGGCAGGAGTGGACTGAATCATCTGTTGGATACATTCAGCCTGTAGAAGGCACTGGAGCTATGAATGCAGGCAAGAAATAAATGGCGTTTTAAAAGGCTCTGTGTGATGTGTTCACAGGTCTGGTAGAAATTTTTATTCTTTTCTTCTAAGGGAAAAACACTGGTGTAGCTAGCACTTCCTTCCAGTATGGATTTAGCTCTCCAGGCTCTTACTCTCTAAGGAAACATGGAAAACTGCAATATTGATACAAAACACCTGAACAATCTATTGTCATCAGCAATGCTTGGTTATTGATGATCAGTTGTTAATACATGAGAAAATAAGATACAAATAAATTCTCCTAAAAAGTAATGGGAAAGTAAAATGAACACAGCAAGGTGAAAGATACTCAAATTGGATGGGTATTTGCAAAGGAAAAAGGCATTAATGGACCTAAATGACTTGAAAAATATGGAAACAATCCAAAGTGAATTGTGAGCTATGACAATCTGAGCTGTGATTGTGAAATTATTATTGCCCATAACAAATCCATTAAGAATTCACCTAACCCCATTCCTCCTTGATAAACTTTGCTGATCAGACATAGCTTTGCCTCTAATTTTGAACCGTTTCCTTATTGCCACTGCCAGATGATTAGATGGAATAATTGTCCTTGTGTATCTGCAATGTATATCTAATCCTTGGGGTTTTTAATTGCTTTGCATGGATGAGCAAGCACAGGTTTTACATAACGAGAAAAACACAAATCTGTAGGGGGATAGAATATAAGAAAATAACGATAGTGTACAAAGTAATCTGACCCCTAAGGAGTGGCACCTGGGACAATTATCAAGGAGTAGGAACAGGCCTGTCTTTAACAGGCCACAGCTCTAAGCAATGAGAAGAAGAGTGCTATAAAAGAGTGGGGTGGCTGTTTGAGAAGGGAACTGGAGTCTGGTGGTTGCTTTGTGAAGGAGAAAGAGTCAGAGCTCTGAGGAGATGCCCATGAGAAACACCAGGAAGGTGCGAAACTTTTGTGATAGGGAAACAACAGTATGGGACCCCTTCAATAAGATGACAACACAAATCCATGCTGGTTCTGCAGGGTCAGTGGAATGAAAGGACAGGATTTGGGGGTGAAAAAGAGTGGGACTACCTGAACAGACAACAGAAGCATCTTCATAGTGGGCGCAGTTGTGGATCCTCCACCCCGTGTGGTTGCAGCGCAGCAAGGACGCCTCATTTCCACTGCACCTCACGTTGTCCAGCACGATGTCACCCGAGCCCTGCCCGAAGTAGGCACTTCCCAGAGCTGCAATGGCCCTGCCACAGCCCAGCTGCCTGCACACAACCTGGGCGTCAGGGAGGTCCCAGAAGTCATCACACACTGTCCCCGACCGTCCCCGGTAGTAGATCTCAACACGACCTTCACACCGGTGCCTTCCATTCACCAGCTCGATGTAGGGAGCTTTGGGAGAGAGGCAAGGGCACAAAACAGTCAAGGAAATAGGCTGGGAGAGAGAGGATGGGCACAAACACTCAGGGAAATAGGCTGGAAGGGACTGGAAGGAGCATCTATTCTGCCTTCTTCCCCTGTTGTCCCTAGAAGGTGTTGCCCAGTCCACTATTAAGTGCCTGTGAGGACAGAGGTGATTTGTTCCTTTTTTATTCCTGTCTTCCAGTTCTCAAAATCAGCCACGTGTGTTTTATGCAAGATCCCTGCAGTAAACTTAGGCAGCAGGCTAAGCACAAGCGGTTTAAGCAAGGAAAGAAATTTTTGGGAGAGGATTAAGGACTGAGAGTCCACACATCACGAAATCCTACAGTTTATAAGAGTAACTTCTGTGGAAGAATTTCACCAAATGTCCTACAGACTGGATGATGATCTCAACAGGATTATAAATATTTCAATAGGAGTTCAGTGGCTTTATTTTTTATATAACAGTAAAATTTATTACATTTTGAAATAAATAAATAACCTATCCTGTATACAGGATAACCTATCCTGTGTGCAGCTGATTACTGCATTTATTCAGGTAAAGCCCATCTGCTTTTCAGTTTTATGTCTTGTTTAGACATTGTGGTATGACCAGCATGAAAATCCTGATTTTAGAGATCCAGTTTTGGTGAACAAGTTTGTTAAAAGCTTTACTATCAAATGTAAGCAAGCAAATAAATGTTTTAACTTTGGATTTGCAGTATTTACACTCTGGAAATCAAACCATGCAGCTGCACTTGTTATATTTTACGTTGCTGCCAAGTATATATTTACCTTATTGTTAAACACTAAGTCATCCAGAGCAAAACAAATTTCAAAAGTTAACACCTCCAGGATTTCTTCACTGCACCTAATTCTTTGCTGTTGATCCAGAAGTACAGTCAAGATGGTGACCAAACTAAATTGGCTCTGGTTTGTATGACTTTCAAAGGCCAAAGCTATAAAAGTGCCCCTTGACTTATATCTGACTTGTTCCTTCAAATATCTACTTGAGCACGCACATTTTTGAGCCCTACTCACAGGGTTTTTGAGAGGTGAAACAGCAAACCTGGCAAAAAGTCAGAGTGGGATTAGGAAATTAAGCCAACCTAAGCCAGTTTTATTTGCTTTCATTCAAGGGCTGTCATTGCTGTGAGAGCATAACCATCAGCTGGGGATGAAATTGGATAGCCTGGATCCTTCCTCACACTTCAAAGTTATCAAAAAGACAAAAGCCTGTGATTATACAAATACAGCAAATACTCTGCTCTGGGACACAGAGCAGCCAGAGTGAGATGAGTTATCACCGGAAAAGCAGGATACAGAGGGAGAGAATTGATGAGGTGAATGGTGGCAATATAAATTATCAACGAAGCTTAAATAACTCATTAGAAAAGTCATCAGCAATTATTCTAAGACATACAGAGAACTATTAACTCAAAGTCACCCAAACCACTCAGGAGATAGAAAGCAATCATGGAAGGAAAAATTCTATGATCATAAAAAAAGTTGAACTAAAAATATTTAATCTCTCATAGTTTTTAGATGTCCATCCTTTAACCACAGTGCTAGAGTGTGGAAACCTAGCTTCATGTTATATTTTGTTAAATTGTGCATAATACCAAGAAGAACCAACTGATACAAGCAATATTAAATAGATAGAATATGTGTGCACACGTATACTCTGGAATAAAAGACTCATGGAAAAAAGTAAAGAAATAAATTTTTCAATGATTTTTGGATCAGATTTCTGGAACTGGAAGAATACCTCATTCATGACATACTCACAGACACAATTCTTGCAGTGATACAAGGCACTAATACGAGTAGGAACCTGTGGCAGCAAAATGAACCCCACAAAATGGTTCAAATCATTTTTATCATCCACTCGGATGATTAGTTCACAATTTTAGTAGAACAAAACTCTGCTCTTTCATCCAATTCGCAACCTTTTGCCCAAACCAATACCAGCCTGAATTTAATTTCTGCTCTTGGAACCAACAGAGAGGACTCCAAGCAGTCTTTATAATTTTTTTAATCTGCCCTGGAACAAGTCTAAGTCTTTTACCTGTTTTGGCCTCCAGAACTGCTGGACCCAACAAGAGAAGCCATGTCAAAACCATGGGGGTACCCATCTCACCAGGTGGTGTTGGTAAAGAGGACCTCACAATATATACTCTATTTCTGAAGGGGAGTGGCTCTCCAGGTCTCTTTTTCTTCAGCAGAACAATAAAACAACCACAGCCCTCTAATCTGAAACAAACATGTGTTTGATCTGTTATTTAATATTTTGTAACTTCCTGGGTTTTGCAAAAAGACAATATCTCAAGAGTAACATTTTCCATTGCCTGGAAGGAAGTATTTATGCTACCATAGGTTTCACAATCATCTCATTGTACCAAAAAAAAAGAGAGCTCCTGTCCAAAGATACCTTTCAATTCTGGCTGATGCATCTCAGCATTTTTCTTTCATGAGGAGGTTCCTGGTCAGGTATTGGGTTGGTAGTGGAATCTTGAAACTTAAATGGATTTCTTGCAGCAAAATAGCAAGAGACCTTTGCCAACTGATGTTGCAGATCTTCTTGGGGAGCATAAATGTCCTAAAGCTTCAGCAGACTTTAGATAAAGTAAGATCAGACCTGGTGGTCCTGTTTAAGTATAACTGGGGGGTCTCTGAAGAACCTTGCAGCTGAAGTCAACAGCTCCAGCCCTAATACAAACAAATTATTTTTGGAGAACATTAAAGTACAAGCCAAAATTCCAGTCAAAATTCACTGACAGACAGATTGCAAGGAAATGTCTGAGAATCAGGGTCAACTGATAACTTTTCGTGCAAACACTGTGGAAAAAATCTGTGGATTTCGTGCATGGTGAAGGAAATTACATAGATTTAAACTAATTTTGTTCTAAAATATCATATGATCCTTTGAACCAACAAATTGGAGGAAAAAAATGTCCTGATTTCTTCAGATTAAGAAAATGTCTTAATATATTCCTTGTTTAATTTTACATAGTGACAAAAACAGCAGTATGATTCTTTGAAGAATGAATCCAAGGTTTTTCTACAATATGAAACGATGCTTAATTCTCATTCATAGCTCTTTTGCCAGAGTGGTTATTTTCCTCTATGTTTCTAACAATTTAACAAGAAAATCTGATGATCATCCTAAAACTGAAGAGTCAGAACACTGTTCTCCATCTCATCCCTACCTCCACAGCCATCATGACTCGCATGGAATTATCACCAGTTAAAATTGTTGCCACATATGAATTTATTGCCTCCAGGGACAGCCATCAAGCAGGAAGACCAAAGCCCAGGGGGAAAAGAGAATGATCTAAAACATCTTTCCACACAGGCCAATATCATTGGAATGGAAGAAGGAAGTGAAAAATATAAGAGGCCAAAGATAACTTTGGAAGCCTTGAAAATGAACATTCAGAATAGTAAATATGTTTCTTCTTTATCCAAACAACCACATTTGCACATGAATGAGGATGTGTACACACCACCTGGTATTCACTATTCATATTCTGGTTTTGACACCCTGACAAGAATGAGAAATCCAGTTTATTTGAATGGCCAATCAAACACTGCAAGCAGTGAAGCAAGAGTGAGTGATGGATCACAGTTCTTCTTCAAACCTTTGTAATAACTGAAAAAGGGGAAGGAGGAAGGGGAACACAAAAGGAATTCCCAGATGGTTCAAGTGTAAAAAAAAGTCTTAAGCTGCCCAGGTAAAAGATCAATATTGATTGTTTAATTGATTAGTTCTTCACTACCTTCCTCATAAACAAATTATTCATTTAAAAAATCTAGATATTCTGAGAGATCGTTATTATCAGACAATCTCTGCACAATGGAAATGGATAAATAATTTGTTTAATTAACCTTAGTTAGTGAAATACCATACAGTATTTAACCCTTCCCCCTGGCTAGATAAATCTCTCGCAGTAACACATTTTTGTTCTCAAGGTCTTTTTCTGGCAGCTTGAGGCATTTTCCAGCTCTGAATGAAGCTACACTGAGCTTTGAAAACACCTTTTCTTCTGCTGACAATTGTGAGGGCACTTTGCAAACACACTGGGTTTTTAAAGGTAAGACTGGAAACCAGTGAAGGGACAAACAAGATTAATCAGCTTTCACCCATGACTGTAGGAAAGTATCTACACTGGAATAAGGATAACCACAGCCTTCTCCACAAAGGAGTGATAGTCTGAATCCAGGCAGGAGGGTTTGTGGCAGAGAGATCCTTCCCCAATCACATGACCCTTTCCTCATCATCAAACCCAATTTTCTTGAATCCTGCCTTTCTATAATGCCTGTGGATCAAGGCAGATAACAAGATATGAGGAGGAGTCTGAAACATCTACCACCTGAGCAGTTTGGCAACACTTGCTGCGGCAATATTTAATATGAAAACCAGTGAACTTGGTAATTCTAACTTGTATTTTTATCCAGCCTTGGTATTTCTGCATCTGGGAGCCCTGGCACTGACATGCTATGTAAAACCTCAGCTCTGAACAGCACAGGGGTGCTGAGGATTGGAGACACCAGGATCTAGGCCTGAGGTCTTTCTGCTTCTCTGCGAAAATAATATTGAGAGAATAGGAGAAGGGTAAAAAAGTGCCTGCAAGATGGTGTGGTAGGAACACCACAGCAGCAGGAAGAAGGAGAATACAGGTCTGGGAAGAGCACAGGGGAAGGTCCTGTTCTAAAGAGTAGGAAAGCCCAGCTCCAGGAGCGTCCTTGTTGTGCTGAGCAGATGGCTGCATTCCTCTGAGCCCAGACCATCTCTGGTCCAGAGAACAGGTGAAGGCAGTTCAGCCTTCTGAGGTGCTCTGCCCTCCAAAGGTGGCTGCAGGCAGAGGGGGGAGGAAGACCCTCAATCCTTGTTCCTCAAGTGTGGAAAACCCCTCTCACTTTCTGTGTGCAGTGCCAGCCCCTATCTGTGTGATCCCTTCTTTACATCATGGAGAGGTGATGAGAGCCCTGCCTGGAGCCATGAGGAGAAGGCAGCTTGAAGGAACAAATGGTCCAGGCTGTGGGGCTGGCTCCTGTCAGAGCTGCCCTCATCCTCCTGGTCAGGTCAGGATGTCACCCACGAGCACAGCTCACCTTGCTCACACGTCACCACTTTGGCTCACCTTGCACATCCGACACTGCGCAGTTCCAAATGAACTTGCCTCTTTCACACCTGGCTGGAGAACAGGAACGTCTCAAGAAGGGCATTTCTCAATCAATACCAGTGACCTTTCCACCTGTATCAAGCAGCTTCTTCCAAGAAATCCTTCCTTTTTTATTGTTTTTTAATTTTGTTTTCACATGGGGTAGGAGAGAGATCACACTTCCTTATGGGAACTTATCTACCTTTTCTCCTTCCCACCCATTCCAGGTGTAGAAATGTGTGAGAGCAGGAGCTTGGCAAAGTCACTTTGTCAGAAGCCACATTCTCAAACCCAGCATTGTGTTAGCCATGAGTACACACATACAAGTGGGATGTTTGCAAGTACACAAAAAAAAAAATTGCTCAAAAAACCATTTTCTTTCCTGTTGTTTTTAATTACACATTTATGTAATGGGATTGTATTCATCCTCCATACACAATCATATAAATGGCTTACATTTATTCAGAGAAATATGGATTTGGGAAGAACCGATCTGCCCAAAGTCAGGAATGCTGTACAGCAATAATTCTTCATATGCAACCCCTGAGCATATTTGTTTATGGCTCATTAGTGAGATTTTTTTTACTGCAAAGAAATATTTTTCTTGTACTACTTCCCAGTGTATCTATGGTGCTACACAGGTGTCTCATCTATGTATCAGCAACGGCCAAATAAATCAGTTCTTGTTTCTCAAGTCACCTATTTCAGTCTTCTCAGACAGACATTCAATGAGGAGCTCTACAGAAAAGCTTTGAAATGTCCAGCACTGAAGGTGCTTATTTGGATGCTGGGATGAAAGAATCAATCCTTCTTTACACCTCAGGTTTTAAAAATCAGGCTGCTTTATAAATTCAGTTCATGGTAACATCAGGTGTAATCTTGATTCTCCAAACATGGCCTGGATGGTGGAATAGCCAAGTAAGAGCTACCCTTCACACTGATTGCAAACCCAAATAACAAAGTAGGTGGCTGGTGAAAGTGTCCTTCCACCTCCATGCCTGGAGCTGCCTCTCACAGTCTCTGGTATGGGATGCCCTCCTGCTGTTTCCTCTTCCAAAGAAATCCTCCCACTGTGAGAGCAGCAGCAACCAGCACCACGATGGTCACAGCCAGAGGAATGTGGAAGCTGGCAGCAGAGTCTGAGCTCAGGGTCTCCCCTTCTGCCTGGATGTCAGAGGCCAGCCCTGTGCATAAAAGAGTCGGAGAGAAACTTACTGTTTTGGTTTTTTCCCCTGAGCTGGTTAATTGCAAAGATAATTAGGCAAAGAGAATTTGAGTTAAAAAGCTCTAATCTGGATCTGATTGGAAAACTGCACATTATTTCACAAATTATTCTGTGGCCATGCAAAACAAGTAAAGATTGTGGCAAGAAATTAAAGAGAAACTGGGAGTCTGTAATGATTGCACGGAAAGACCTTAAGATGTTGCTTTCTGGTAGTGGAAACAGCAGCTACACGACACTGAGAAACAGCATTTCCAAGAGGACCTAGAGATTGATTGTAAATAAATAACAGACATGCAAATTAGGCACAGACAGCTTTGGAAAATTAATATAAATGAGATTAGTTACATCTCATCCCTCTTCCCAGAGAATTTAACCAATTGCCACTTGATGTGTGCAGAACAAAGAATGGATCTAAACTATCATAGAAAGATCTAAAAGAACTTGTAAATCTAAAAGAACTATTTTATTTAAATAAAAAATAATCATCCCCCATAAGAATTACAGCCAAATTGTAAATAAACCAGCAAAAGCACATTTCAGAGCTGGATTTCCTGTCTGAACTGAAACGCAAACAGACAGTAACACACAGAGTCTTACGTTATTCAAGATATTTAAACTTACCAATGTTCCTGCTCTCAGCGTGAGCTTCCCGAAGCTGCACGGGTCCAACAACAACATTCACTTGCTCGTGGGAAGAATCTGCATTCCTCCTGAACCTGCTCACACAGCCTTGGTAGCAGCGGGAGGAGTAGTCACGGTACCTGCACACCAGCAGCTCGCAGTGCAGGAACACCGATGGGAAGCGGTTCACGAACGAGAAGGCGTTAAACCCAAACCGAGCAATGTCGCTCCGTGGTGAGGGGTAGAGAGAGTAGGTAGAGTCACTAGCACACCTGGAAGGACATGGAATCAACAGATTAGCTATTAACTCACAGCTTCTCATGAGCAGAAGCACCATTACAGCTGCTCTTTGCGTTAAACCCAAACCAAGCGATGCCGCTGTGTGGCGAGGGGAAGAGAGCGTAGCTAGGGTTGCTAGCACACCTGGGAGGACATAAAATCAATATTAGGACATAAAATCAACATAAAATCAACAAGATTAGCTATTAGCTCACACCTTCTCAGGAGCAGAAGCACTATTACATCCTCTCTTTGCAATGAATTTCAAGGCTAAGTATAAAACCAGGAAGTAAAAGAGAAATCAAAAGGCTTAAAAAAAAGTGCTTTTAGAAAGAAGAGAAATTACTTAAATGTGCACAGCACAGAAATTTCATGACTTAACAAGTTCTGTGTAAACATGAATAGCTGAAAAATGGCTAGTGGTTCTGCTGGTTTCTGTGTTTCAGGTGAGAGCCTGTTCTGCATTTACAAACAGGATTAACTGTATGAAAAGAGACCCTTGAAAGTTGTTGCAGAAAGAGAAAGTTCTCCTTTCTTCTCTGGAAACATAAAACTAATTTTAATATACCTTTTTTTAAAATAAACATTCTCTTTAGTGTTTCAATGTACTTTGGTATAAATTCAGGCAAAGTGGTTTAGGTTTCTAGAATAGTAAGAAAAGGCTAAGGAATTTCTCTTCTTTTTGAGTAGACAGTTTTGTACTCCAGTTATGATGCTGTAAAACTCATGATGTACAGAAGTGCAGAGCCATGGACATCCTTCCCTTTCATATGTCTATTTAAGAAACAAAGTCAGACCTCAATTTCCTCACTGCCTCTTTGGGTGGACTCTCAGTGCTTGACTGCAACTTCTGAATGACATTTGGTCGCCATTCTGAATTTTAGTCAAGCTTTGCCAAAAAGTTGTTCTTAGAAGAACATTTGCCCTGAGAATTACAGACAATGTACACTGGTCCTAAATCACCTCATTTCACAAATTAAGTTCTTTTAGAACAACACATAGAAATGCTTTTAAAGTAATTTTTTACAAAGTTCTTACCCACTCTTGCTCAATTCATAGATCAGTGTTCTAAAATCACTAGAATTAGGTGATGCCACACAGGTGTCCACAAATACGGTCAGATTTTGGTCAGAACTGTGAAGAGAAGCTTGGAGGAACAAATTCTGGTTCATGTCAACATAGTATGGGAAGTCATGCACTGGCCACTGGAAAGATGAGGAGTTGTAGAACGTCAGGCTCACTTCGTATCTGCCATACTGGGTTTTGTTGACATCGATGATATCATCAGCAATGTACATGACCTGCACCCAGGTGTTCTGCAGCATTTTGCAGCTGATGTGGAAGTGAAGGTCCTTTTTCCTCTTGATGACTGCGCCAGGAGCAGGCACTTTAATCACGTTGGAGTAGGTGATTGTTTCGTTGTTGCCCTGTTTGACACATTAAATGAGTGTTGAATTTCCACATGGGGTCATGTTCACTGTGAGTATTATGAACTAATGTATGTGCCAGGTCCTGGTGGTCAGAAAGGACCTGTCACACTGAAAAATCCCAAGCACCCAGGATGGGATTTCTCACTTCAAGCTCCCCTCTGTTTTTGTTCTCTAGAACGTCATTCTGAAATAGGTACCGGGAAGGATGTAAGTACCCTGGGAAGGATAAGTATAAATATTTAACCAAATTCAGCCTCCAGAAACACATGCTCCTTTTCTGTGTTTTGCATGCCTGTGGCCTACAATACCCTTTGCAATCCATGACAATTTTCTAAATGTCCAATAAATTCCCGTGCCCAGAGCTGTCCCAAATATCTTGACACCAACCTGTCTACTTGTACCACAGTCACTGTATGAAATGTTGAATATAACCTCAGTTGATGTAATTTCTGGTGTACACTGAGGGTCTGCCAGGCTGATGTTCCCCACTGAGTAGCCCTGGGACTGGAGATAATGTCTGTCTACCGCTGCATACATGTAGGTTGGCAAGCACAGAAGGGCTAGGGGGAAAAAAATATATTAATTATTAGTGATTTTGGGTACTTGATAATGCTTTCATATTGGAAGTCCAACAAATGCAATCACTGCTGCCATTTAGAGAAGAGAATTCATAAGCCAAACCACTTGTTTTTACACTTGAGACTTAGATATGGGAAAGCAATAGGACAGTACTGGAACAGGTCACCCAGAGTAGTAGCTTTCAATATTTCATCCTTTGAATATTTCTAGACATTCAGCCAGACCAGTTCTTAATGGATTTGACCTGGTGTTGGCAGTAGCTCTGTTTTGAATAGACTTCAAAAGTCCCTTCTAATCAACATTTCTATGACTCTGTGAAAGTTTGTCCACAAAAATACATATGAATTATGATGTTGTACAAAGAATATGAGTTTAGAAAATAACAGAAAACATCTAAAGGCAAATAAATTGAATATTTTTAAGGAAAAAAAAGTAGTTATTTTCTGAAAGTGAGCAGTCACAAAACTCAAACAGGAATATCATCTATGTAAGATTCCTTCAACAACATTAACAAATACTTATTTAGTAAAAAAAAAACAGTGTACAAAAGCTTTTGAGCAAAGCAAGCATTATTAAGAGAACAGAATTACAAATAGAATGGAAATTTACTGGTGTTCCGGTCTGCTGGCAGGGACTGATACCAAGCCCTAAAACTTCCACTGGAATATTCGGAGTAAAATCTCACAGACATGAAGTTTGAAGATGAGGTGTATGTGAGATGAGAACTAGAACAAATTCTTCCAAGTAGAGGAGAAGATTTGGGTGGCCCATCATAGATCTCAATATAGTCATTCTGGCATCCACCTTGCAACCTGAGGAAGAAATGAGAATGTATTAAAAAATGCATTTGCTAAACTTTGAGGTTTAAATGCTGAACAAACAATATAATAAGATTCTGTGCTCGCACATTTCCCATGTATATATATCATTCACTTATAGGATGGGAAATGTGCCCAGGAACTGTGGATGCAGTTGAGATTTGGAATTTTTTTATTGCCCAAGCATAAAGTGGTTTACTTACTGAATGTTATCAAATGTGAGTGTAATGAGGAAATTGTTTGTTACATGTATTTGCCACAAACAATCTGCTTCATCTGAAGGGTTCAAAGAAGGACTCTGAAATGTTCCAGAGGACTTAAAAAGTGTATCACCACAAATAATTTTTTGACCTGAAAAAGGAAAGAAAAGGAAAAGAAATTTAGGGATAGAAGTGATTAATTTAGATTTCCTTTGGATCAAATAAAAATATGTTCTATATACAGAAATCGTGGAAACACAAGGTTAAATCTCAAAAGAAACATAATGATTGTGCTCCTCTCAGTTAGGCTACAAGAGTGATGAACTCTTCAGAGAATTATGACCTGTGCTCGCAGTTATTAACTCTGTGGGCTTCAGGCACATGGGTATGAAATAAAGTAAAAGGTTGTCACCTAAATGCCATAAAATCAGAGAATGAACAAAAGAAAATCTCACATGTAATCAGCACACCATGAAATCCACCCCCAGCCATGGAATCACTCAAACACAAAAGACTAGTGTATAGCATATAACGAATTAAAAACAAAAAATTAAAACCAAAACATACTCCCCAACACACACCCGTATCCCCAGCCAAGAGGGGACACTTCCTGAAAGAGTCCCAGCATGCAGGCAGTCAAACCAGTGGTACCTGAGCACACAACACCAGCATCTTCACTGTGGCCACAGTTGTGGACGCCCCAACCATGGTGGCTGCACTGGAAGATGGATGATTCTGATCCCATGCAGTTCACATCGTCCAGGTAGATGCTGCCATTGCCTTGTCCAAAGGAGGCCCCTGATGTTGCAGAAACAGCATCTCCACATCCCAGCTGCCTGCACACCACCTGGGCATCTCTCAGGTCCCAGCCATCGTCACAGACAGTGCCCCGGCCCCCAGAGTGGGAAATCTCCACGCGACCCTCACAGCGGTTCCTGCCGTTCACCAGGCTGATGGTGGTGGCACCTGGGAAAGAAGGATATACAGATACTCTAGCACAAAGGCAACTCTTCTTGCCAGGGTGATGCCTTTCTCAATCTAGAAATGAAATAACAAAGCTTTGGGGATAATTTTTGTACAGGAAGTAATATAAAACAGGATCTTCATTGGAGGCCTGCAGGACAGATACGGAAACATATCCACAAAAGTCACAAAATATCCACAAGTGGTGATGAAACTCCCCCCCAGTCCAAGTCCCATCAAAGTCCTCTCTGCCTTCAAAGGGGACTGTACTTTGTTGATGAAATGTGTCTGAAGAGCCATCTTTTGGCATTTTCAGCCAGGAAGAACCAAGATAGCATAGGGATCCTGGAATGAGTTTTGACTTCTTGACTAGGAACATGCTGGTGCGATGTTACAATAAAAACCTACAAAGCTACAAATGTGTTTGAAAAGGATACAGAGAATATATAAAGGAAAAAAAGATAGTAACCAAGATGGCGTCAAGGCCTTGGATACACTCCATGAGTTTCAGGCCACCACAACACCCAGTCTTGGCTGTCATAAACTGCTTTTCCTGGCTTCTCCTGTCCCCAGAGAAAACTAAACACCAACCTCTGAGGCACTAATTCTTTCTGCAAAAACCTGCAGTCAGAAATCCCAGGAGAAATTCAGACCCACAGTAGGAACAGGGAAGGTGATGCTGGGAGCGGTTGTGCCTGTGCATGTGGCAGCTGTAGGGGAGGAAAGAAAGAGGGGAGGCCTGCTGGATGAAGGTGTGTGCTTGACTTTCTCCCTGTGCTGGGCACGTTGTTGCCAGCTTGGCACATGGGCAGTGGAGAAACCTGGGGTGTCAGCAGGATGGTTTCTCAGGGTGGGACCAAACAAAACCATGACCCTGCCCTCATCCCCAACAAATCATCTAAATCCAAATAACTCAGACCACTCTCTGAAAAAGTCAAGAATGCTGGCAGTCAAACCAGTGGTACCTGAGCACACAACACCAGCATCTTCACTGTGGCCACAGTTGTGGACACCCCAGCCATTGTGTCTGCACTGGAAGATGGATGACTCCCAGCCTGCACAGTTCACATCGTCCAGGTAGATGCTGCCATTGCCTTGTCCAAAGGAGGCCCCTGATGTTGCAGAAACAGCATCTCCACATCCCAGCTGCCTGCACACCACCTGGGCATCGCTCAGGTCCCAGCCATCATCACAGACAGTGCCCCGGCCCCCAGAGTGGGAAATCTCCACACGACCCTCGCAGCGGCTCCCGCCGTTCACCAGGCTGATGGTGGCACCTGGGAGAGAAGGAGGTGTGGAAAACTTGGGAAGAGATGTTAGCACAAAGGCATTTTCTCTTGCCACAGAGAGAAATCACTCTACGAATTTCAGGCTACCACAACTATCAATCTTTGCTGCGTTAAACTGCTTTTCCTGCCCTCTCCTCTCCTATAGAGAAAACAGGACATCAAACTCTGAGGAACTACTTGTTTCTGTAAAAAGCACCAGCTAGAAAAACCAGGAGAAAATCAGACTCACCTGAGGGAATGGAGATGGGGCTCTCTGTAGTTATTCTTGCAGCATCTGTTGGGGAGGAAAGGAAAGAAAGAGGCAGGTGAGGCCTGTTGGATGGAGATCCATGTTTGCCTTTCTCCCAGTGCTGGGCACGTTGCTGCCAGCTTCGCACATGGGCAATGGAGAGCCTGGGGATGTCAGCAGAATGGTCTCTCAAGGAGGGACCAACCAAAAACATAATCCCCATCACACACCCATATCCAGCCAGGAGGAGACACTGCCTGAAAGAGTCCCAGCCTGCAGGCATCCATACCAGTGGTACCTGAGCACACAACACCAGCATCTTCACTGTGGCCACAATTGTGGATGCCCAAGCCACTGTGGCTGCACTTTAAGGTGGGTGATTCTGATACGATGCAGCTCTCAGTCTCAGCTGTATTCTGCTGTGCTTTTTCCAGGCTCTGCTCTCCCTTAGAGGAGACTAAGCCCCAACCACTCAGGCACTAATTGTTTCTGCAGAAAGCACGAGCCAGAAAGCGCAGGAGAAATTCAGACCCACCTGAAGAATTAGAGATGAAGGGGTTGTCTGTAGTTATGTTAGCAGCATCTGTAGGGGAGGAAAAGAAAGAGGCAGGTAAGGCCTGTTGGATGAGGATCCAGGCCTGCCTTTCTCCCAGTACTGGGCCCATTGCTGCCAGCTTGGCACATGGGCCATGGAGAGCCTGGGAGTGTCACCAGAATGGTCTCTCATGGTGGGATCAACCAAAAACATGACCCTGCCCTCATCCCCAACAAATCATCTAATTCCATTTAACTCAGACCAGCCTCTGAAAAATTCATGGTATGCAAGCAGTGAAACCAGTGGTACCTGAGCACACAACACCAGCATCTTCATTGTGGCCACAATTGTGGATGCCCCAGCCGTTGTGTCTGCACTGGAAGATGGATGACTCCCAGCCTGCACAGTTCACATCGTCCAGGTAGATGCTGCCATTGCCTTGTCCAAAGGAGGCCCCTGATGTTGCAGAAACAGCATCTCCACATCCCAGCTGCCTGCACACCACCTGGGCATCGCTCAGGTCCCAGCCATCGTCACAGACAGTGCCCCGGCCCCCAGAGTGGGAAATCTCCACACGACCCTCGCAGCGGCTCCCGCCGTTCACCAGGCTGATGGTGGCACCTGGGAGAGAAGGAGGTGTGGAAAACGTGGGAAGAGGTTTTAGCACAAAGGCATTTTCTCTTGCCACAGAGAAATCACTCTATGAATTTCAGGTCACCACAACTCCCAGTCTCAGCTGTATTATACTGCTTTTCCTGGCTTCTCCTCTCTTATGGAGAAAAGCAGACATCAAACTCTGAGGCACTAATTGTTTCTGCAAGAAGCAATGGCCAGAAAAAACAGGAGAAATTCAGACCCACCTGAAGGAACGGAGATGGGGCTGAATGTAGTTGTGCTTGTGGCAGCTGTAGGGGAGGAAAGGAAAGAAGGTGGTGAGGCCTGTTGGATGGAGATCCATGTTTGCCTTTCTCCCAGTGCTGGGCCCATTGCTGCCAGCTTGGCACACGGGCCATGGAGAGCCTGGGAGTGTCACCAGAATGGTCTCTCATGGTGGGATCAACCAAAACCATGACCCTGCCATCATCCCCAACAAATCATCTAATTCCAGCTAACTCAGACCAGCCTCTGAAAAATTCATAGTATGCAAGCAGTGAAACCAGTGGTACCTGAGCACACAACACCAGCATCTTCATTGTGGCCACAATTGTGGATGCCCCAGCCGTTGTGTCTGCACTGGAAGATGGATGACTCCCAGCCTGCACAGTTCACATCGTCCAGGTAGATGCTGCCATTGCCTTGTCCAAAGGAGGCCCCTGATGTTGCAGAAACAGCATCTCCACATCCCAGCTGCCTGCACACCACCTGGGCATCGCTCAGGTCCCAGCCATCGTCACAGACAGTGCCCCGGCCCCCAGAGTGGGAAATCTCCACACGACCCTCGCAGCGGCTCCCGCCGTTCACCAGGCTGATGGTGGCACCTGGGAGAGAAGGAGGTGTGGAAAACGTGGGAAGAGATGTTAGCACAAAGGCATTTTCTCTTGCCACAGAGAAATCACTCTATGAATTTCAGGTCACCACAACTCCCAGTCTCAGCTGTATTATACTGCTTTTCCTGGCTTCTCCTCTCTTATGGAGAAAAGCAGACATCAAACCCTGAGGAACTACTTGATTCTGTAGAAAGCACCAGCCAGAAAAACCAGGAGAAATTCAGACCCACCTGAAGGAACGGAGATGGGGCTGAATGTGGTTGTGCTTGTGGCAGCTGTAGGGGAGGAAAAGAAAGAAGGAGGTGAGGCCTGTTGGATGAGGATCCACGCCTGCCTTTCTCCCAGTGCTGGGCATGTTGCTGGCAGCTTGGCACACGGGCAATGGAGAGCCCGGGGCTGTACGCGAAACAGTCCCCATGGTGGGATGCACCAAAAACACAATCCCACACCTAACCCCAGCCATGAAAGGTCACTTTCTGAATGAGTCCAAGCATGCAGGCAGTCAAACCAGTGGTACCTGAACACACAACACCAGCATCTTCACTGTGGCCACAGTTGTGGACTCCCCAGCCATTGTGTCTGCACTGGAAGATGGATGACTCCCAGCCTGCACAGTTCACATCGTCCAGGTAGATGCTGCCATTGCCTTGTCCAAAGGAGGCCCCTGATGTTGCAGAAACAGCATCTCCACATCCCAGCTGCCTGCACACCACCTGGGCATCGCTCAGGTCCCAGCCATCGTCACAGACAGTGCCCCGGCCCCCAGAGTGGGAAATCTCCACACGACCCTCGCAGCGGCTCCCGCCGTTCACCAGGCTGATGGTGGCACCTGGGAGAGAAGGAGGTGTGGAAAACATGGGAAGAGGTTTTAGAACAAAGGCATTTTCTCTTGCCACAGAGAAATCACTCTATGAATTTCAGGTCACCACAACTCCCAATCTCAGCTGTATTATACTGCTTTTCCTGGCTTCTCCTCTCTTATGGAGAAAAGCAGACATCAAACTCTGAGGCACTAATTGTTTCTGCAAGAAGCAATGGCCAGAAAAACCAGGAGAAATTCAGACCCACCTGAAGGAACGGAGATGGGGCTGAATGTAGTTGTGCTTGTGGCAGCTGTAGGGGAGGAAAGGAAAGAAGGTGGTGAGGCCTGTTGGATGGAGATCCATGTTTGCCTTTCTCCCAGTGCTGGGCCCATTGCTGCCAGCTTGGCACACGGGCCATGGAGAGCCTGGGAGTGTCACCAGAATGGTCTCTCATGGTGGGATCAACCAAAAACATGACCCTGCCATCATCCCCAACAAATCATCTAATTCCAGCTAACTCAGACCAGCCTCTGAAAAATTCATAGTATGCAAGCAGTGAAACCAGTGGTACCTGAGCACACAACACCAGCATCTTCATTGTGGCCACAATTGTGGACGCCCCAACCATGGTGGCTGCACTGGAAGATGGATGACTCCCAGCCTGCACAGTTCACATCGTCCAGGTAGATGCTGCCATTGCCTTGTCCAAAGGAGGCCCCTGATGTTGCAGAAACAGCATCTCCACATCCCAGCTGCCTGCACACCACCTGGGCATCGCTCAGGTCCCAGCCATCGTCACAGACAGTGCCCCGGCCCCCAGAGTGGGAAATCTCCACACGACCCTCGCAGCGGCTCCCGCCGTTCACCAGGCTGATGGTGGCACCTGGGAAAGAAGGAGGCGTGGAAAACGTGGGAAGATGTTAGCAAAAAGGCATTTTCTCATGCCACAGAGAGAAATCACTCTGTGAATTTCAGGCCACCACAACTCCCAATCTCAGCTGTATTACACTGCTTTTCCTGCCCTCTCCTCTCCTATAGAGAAAACCGGACATCAAACTCTGAGGAACTACTTGTTTCTGTAAAAAGCACCAGCTAGAAAAACCAGGAGAAATTCAGACTCACCTGAGGGAATGGAGATGGGGCTCTCTGTAGTTATTCTTGCAGCATCTGTTGGGGAGGAAAGGAAAGAAAGAGGCAGGTGAGGCCTGTTGGATGGAGATCCATGTTTGCCGTTCTCCCAGTGCTGGGCACGTTGCTGCCAGCTTCGCACATGGGCAATGGAGAGCCTGGGGATGTCAGCAGAATGGTCTCTCAAGGAGGGACCAACCAAAAACATAATCCCCATCACACACCCATATCCAGCCAGGAGGAGACACTGCCTGAAAGAGTCCCAGCCTGCAGGCATCCATACCAGTGGTACCTGAGCACACAACACCAGCATCTTCACTGTGGCCACAATTGTGGATGCCCAAGCCACTGTGGCTGCACTTTAAGGTGGGTGATTCTGATACGATGCAGCTCTCAGTCTCAGCTGTATTCTGCTGTGCTTTTTCCAGGCACTGCTCTCCCTTAGAGGAGACTAAGCCCCAACCACTCAGGCACTAATTGTTTCTGCAGAAAGCACGAGCCAGAAAGCGCAGGAGAAATTCAGACCCACCTGAAGAATTAGAGATGAAGGGGTTGTCTGTAGTTATGTTGGCAGCATCTGTAGGGGAGGAAAAGAAAGAGGCAGGTAAGGCCTGTTGGATGAGGATCCAGGCCTGCCTTTCTCCCAGTGCTGGGCCCATTGCTGCCAGCTTGGCACATGGGCCATGGAGAGCCTGGGAGTGTCACCAGAATGGTCTCTCATGGTGGGATCAACCAAAAACATGACCCTGCCCTCATCCCCA
Source organism: Ammospiza caudacuta (assembly GCF_027887145.1). Lineage (NCBI taxonomy): Eukaryota > Metazoa > Chordata > Aves > Passeriformes > Passerellidae > Ammospiza > Ammospiza caudacuta. The sequence goes on along the minus strand of NC_080601.1, from coordinate 34,816,593 downwards.
ACAAATCATCTAATTCCAGCTAACTCAGACCAGCCTCTGAAAAATTCATAGTATGCAAGCAGTGAAACCAGTGGTACCTGAGCACACAACACCAGCATCTTCATTGTGGCCACAGTTGTGGATGCCCCAGCCGTTGTGTCTGCACCGGAAGATGGATGACTCCCAGCCTGCACAGTTCACATCGTCCAGGTAGATGCTGCCATTGCCTTGTCCAAAGGAGGCCCCTGATGTTGCAGAAACAGCATCTCCACATCCCAGCTGCCTGCACACCACCTGGGCATCGCTCAGGTCCCAGCCATCGTCACAGACAGTGCCCCGGCCCCCAGAGTGGGAAATCTCCACACGACCCTCGCAGCGGCTCCCGCCGTTCACCAGGCTGATGGTGGCACCTGGGAGAGAAGGAGGTGTGGAAAACTTGGGAAGAGATGTTAGCACAAAGGCATTTTCTCTTGCCACAGAGAAATCACTCTATGAATTTCAGGTCACCACAACTCCCAGTCTCAGCTGTATTATACTGCTTTTCCTGGCTTCTCCTCTCTTATGGAGAAAAGCAGACACCAAACTCTGAGGAACTACTTGATTCTGTAGAAAGCACCAGCCTGAAAAACCAGGAGAAATTCAGACCCACCTGAAGGAACGGAGATGGGGCTGAATGTGGTTGTGCTTGTGGCAGCTGTAGGGGAGGAAAAGAAAGAAGGAGGTGAGGCCTGTTGGATGAGGATCCACGCCTGCCTTTCTCCCAGTGCCGGGCACGTTGCTGGCAGCTTGGCACATGGGCAATGGAGAGCCCGGGGCTGTACGCGAAACAGTCCCCATGGTGGGATGCACCAAAAACACAATCCCACACCTAACCCCAGCCATGAAAGGTCACTTTCTGAATGAGTCCAAGCATGCAGGCAGTCAAACCAGTGGTACCTGAGCACACAACACCAGCATCTTCATTGTGGCCACAATTGTGGACACCCCAGCCATTGTGTCTGCACTGGAAGATGGATGACTCCCAGCCTGCACAGTTCACATCGTCCAGGTAGATGCTGCCATTGCCTTGTCCAAAGGAGGCCCCTGATGTTGCAGAAACAGCATCTCCACATCCCAGCTGCCTGCACACCACCTGGGCATCGCTCAGGTCCCAGCCATCGTCACAGACAGTGCCCCGGCCCCCAGAGTGGGAAATCTCCACACGACCCTCGCAGCGGCTCCCGCCGTTCACCAGGCTGATGGTGGCACCTGGGAGAGAAGGAGGTGTGGAAAACTTGGGAAGAGGTTTTAGCACAAAGGCATTTTCTCTTGCCACAGAGAAATCACTCTATGAATTTCAGGTCACCACAACTCCCAGTCTCAGCTGTATTATACTGCTTTTCCTGGCTTCTCCTCTCTTATGGAGAAAAGCAGACATCAAACTCTGAGGCACTAATTGTTTCTGCAAGAAGCAATGGCCAGAAAAACCAGGAGAAATTCAGACCCACCTGAAGGAACGGAGATGGGGCTGAATGTAGTTGTGCTTGTGGCAGCTGTAGGGGAGGAAAGGAAAGAAGGTGGTGAGGCCTGTTGGATGGAGATCCATGTTTGCCTTTCTCCCAGTGCTGGGCCCATTGCTGCCAGCTTGGCACACGGGCCATGGAGAGCCTGGGAGTGTCACCAGAATGGTCTCTCATGGTGGGATCAACCAAAAACATGACCCTGCCATCATCCCCAACAAATCATCTAATTCCAGCTAACTCAGACCAGCCTCTGAAAAATTCATAGTATGCAAGCAGTGAAACCAGTGGTACCTGAGCACACAACACCAGCATCTTCATTGTGGCCACAATTGTGGACGCCCCAGCCGTTGTGTCTGCACTGGAAGATGGATGACTCCCAGCCTGCACAGTTCACATCGTCCAGGTAGATGCTGCCATTGCCTTGTCCAAAGGAGGCCCCTGATGTTGCAGAAACAGCATCTCCACATCCCAGCTGCCTGCACACCACCTGGGCATCGCTCAGGTCCCAGCCATCGTCACAGACAGTGCCCCGGCCCCCAGAGTGGGAAATCTCCACACGACCCTCGCAGCGGCTCCCGCCGTTCACCAGGCTGATGGTGGCACCTGGGAGAGAAGGAGGTGTGGAAAACGTGGGAAGAGGTTTTAGCACAAAGGCATTTTCTCTTGCCACAGAGAAATCACTCTGAATTTCAGGTCACCACAACTCCCGGTCTCAGCTGTATTATACTGCTTTTCCTGGCTTCTCCTTTCTTATGGAGAAAAGCAGACATCAAACTCTGAGGAACTACTTGATTCTGTAGAAAGCACCAGCCAGAAAAACCAGGAGAAATTCAGACCCACCTGAAGGAACGGAGATGGGGCTGAATGTGGTTGTGCTTGTGGCAGCTGTAGGGGAGGAAAAGAAAGAAGGAGGTGAGGCCTGTTGGATGAGGATCCACGCCTGCCTTTCTCCCAGTGCCGGGCACGTTGCTGGCAGCTTGGCACATGGGCAATGGAGAGCCCGGGGCTGTACGCGAAACAGTCCCCATGGTGGGATGCACCAAAAACACAATCCCACACCTAACCCCAGCCATGAAAGGTCACTTTCTGAATGAGTCCAAGCATGCAGGCAGTCAAACCAGTGGTACCTGAGCACACAACACCAGCATCTTCATTGTGGCCACAATTGTGGACACCCCAGCCATTGTGTCTGCACTGGAAGATGGATGACTCCCAGCCTGCACAGTTCACATCGTCCAGGTAGATGCTGCCACTGCCTTGTCCAAAGGAGGCCCCTGATGTTGCAGAAACAGCATCTCCACATCCCAGCTGCCTGCACACCACCTGGGCATCGCTCAGGTCCCAGCCATCGTCACAGACAGTGCCCCGGCCCCCAGAGTGGGAAATCTCCACACGACCCTCGCAGCGGCTCCCGCCGTTCACCAGGCTGATGGTGGCACCTGGGAAAGAAGGAGGCGTGGAAAACGTGGGAAGATGTTAGCAAAAAGGCATTTTCTCATGCCACAGAGAGAAATCACTCTGTGAATTTCAGGCCACCACAACTCCCAATCTCAGCTGTATTACACTGCTTTTCCTGCCCTCTCCTCTCCTATAGAGAAAACCGGACATCAAACTCTGAGGAACTACTTGTTTCTGTAAAAAGCACCAGCTAGAAAAACCAGGAGAAATTCAGACTCACCTGAGGGAATGGAGATGGGGCTCTCTGTAGTTATTCTTGCAGCATCTGTTGGGGAGGAAAGGAAAGAAAGAGGCAGGTGAGGCCTGTTGGATGGAGATCCATGTTTGCCGTTCTCCCAGTGCTGGGCACGTTGCTGCCAGCTTCGCACATGGGCAATGGAGAGCCTGGGGATGTCAGCAGAATGGTCTCTCAAGGAGGGACCAACCAAAAACATAATCCCCATCACACACCCATATCCAGCCAGGAGGAGACACTGCCTGAAAGAGTCCCAGCCTGCAGGCATCCATACCAGTGGTACCTGAGCACACAACACCAGCATCTTCACTGTGGCCACAATTGTGGATGCCCAAGCCACTGTGGCTGCACTTTAAGGTGGGTGATTCTGATACGATGCAGCTCTCAGTCTCAGCTGTATTCTGCTGTGCTTTTTCCAGGCACTGCTCTCCCTTAGAGGAGACTAAGCCCCAACCACTCAGGCACTAATTGTTTCTGCAGAAAGCACGAGCCAGAAAGCGCAGGAGAAATTCAGACCCACCTGAAGAATTAGAGATGAAGGGGTTGTCTGTAGTTATGTTGGCAGCATCTGTAGGGGAGGAAAAGAAAGAGGCAGGTAAGGCCTGTTGGATGAGGATCCAGGCCTGCCTTTCTCCCAGTGCTGGGCCCATTGCTGCCAGCTTGGCACATGGGCCATGGAGAGCCTGGGAGTGTCACCAGAATGGTCTCTCATGGTGGGATCAACCAAAAACATGACCCTGCCCTCATCCCCAACAAATCATCTAATTCCAGCTAACTCAGACCAGCCTCTGAAAAATTCATAGTATGCAAGCAGTGAAACCAGTGGTACCTGAGCACACAACACCAGCATCTTCATTGTGGCCACAATTGTGGATGCCCCAGCCGTTGTGTCTGCACCGGAAGATGGATGACTCCCAGCCTGCACAGTTCACATCGTCCAGGTAGATGCTGCCATTGCCTTGTCCAAAGGAGGCCCCTGATGTTGCAGAAACAGCATCTCCACATCCCAGCTGCCTGCACACCACCTGGGCATCGCTCAGGTCCCAGCCATCGTCACAGACAGTGCCCCGGCCCCCAGAGTGGGAAATCTCCACACGACCCTCGCAGCGGCTCCCGCCGTTCACCAGGCTGATGGTGGCACCTGGGAGAGAAGGAGGTGTGGAAAACGTGGGAAGAGATGTTAGCACAAAGGCATTTTCTCTTGCCACAGAGAAATCACTCTATGAATTTCAGGTCACCACAACTCCCAGTCTCAGCTGTATTATACTGCTTTTCCTGGCTTCTCCTCTCTTATGGAGAAAAGCAGACATCAAACTCTGAGGAACTACTTGATTCTGTAGAAAGCACCAGCCTGAAAAACCAGGAGAAATTCAGACCCACCTGAAGGAACGGAGATGGGGCTGAATGTGGTTGTGCTTGTGGCAGCTGTAGGGGAGGAAAAGAAAGAAGGAGGTGAGGCCTGTTGGATGAGGATCCACGCCTGCCTTTCTCCCAGTGCCGGGCACGTTGCTGGCAGCTTGGCACATGGGCAATGGAGAGCCCGGGGCTGTACGCGAAACAGTCCCCATGGTGGGATGCACCAAAAACACAATCCCACACCTAACCCCAGCCATGAAAGGTCACTTTCTGAATGAGTCCAAGCATGCAGGCAGTCAAACCAGTGGTACCTGAGCACACAACACCAGCATCTTCATTGTGGCCACAATTGTGGACACCCCAGCCATTGTGTCTGCACTGGAAGATGGATGACTCCCAGCCTGCACAGTTCACATCGTCCAGGTAGATGCTGCCACTGCCTTGTCCAAAGGAGGCCCCTGATGTTGCAGAAACAGCATCTCCACATCCCAGCTGCCTGCACACCACCTGGGCATCGCTCAGGTCCCAGCCATCGTCACAGACAGTGCCCCGGCCCCCAGAGTGGGAAATCTCCACACGACCCTCGCAGCGGCTCCCGCCGTTCACCAGGCTGATGGTGGCACCTGGGAAAGAAGGAGGCGTGGAAAACGTGGGAAGATGTTAGCAAAAAGGCATTTTCTCATGCCACAGAGAGAAATCACTCTGTGAATTTCAGGCCACCACAACTCCCAATCTCAGCTGTATTACACTGCTTTTCCTGCCCTCTCCTCTCCTATAGAGAAAACCGGACATCAAACTCTGAGGAACTACTTGTTTCTGTAAAAAGCACCAGCTAGAAAAACCAGGAGAAATTCAGACTCACCTGAGGGAATGGAGATGGGGCTCTCTGTAGTTATTCTTGCAGCATCTGTTGGGGAGGAAAGGAAAGAAAGAGGCAGGTGAGGCCTGTTGGATGGAGATCCATGTTTGCCTTTCTCCCAGTGCTGGGCACGTTGCTGCCAGCTTCGCACATGGGCAATGGAGAGCCTGGGGATGTCAGCAGAATGGTCTCTCAAGGAGGGACCAACCAAAAACATAATCCCCATCACACACCCATATCCAGCCAGGAGGAGACACTGCCTGAAAGAGTCCCAGCCTGCAGGCATCCATACCAGTGGTACCTGAGCACACAACACCAGCATCTTCACTGTGGCCACAATTGTGGATGCCCAAGCCACTGTGGCTGCACTTTAAGGTGGGTGATTCTGATACGATGCAGCTCTCAGTCTCAGCTGTATTCTGCTGTGCTTTTTCCAGGCACTGCTCTCCCTTAGAGGAGACTAAGCCCCAACCACTCAGGCACTAATTGTTTCTGCAGAAAGCACGAGCCAGAAAGCGCAGGAGAAATTCAGACCCACCTGAAGAATTAGAGATGAAGGGGTTGTCTGTAGTTATGTTGGCAGCATCTGTAGGGGAGGAAAAGAAAGAGGCAGGTAAGGCCTGTTGGATGAGGATCCAGGCCTGCCTTTCTCCCAGTGCTGGGCCCATTGCTGCCAGCTTGGCACATGGGCCATGGAGAGCCTGGGAGTGTCACCAGAATGGTCTCTCATGGTGGGATCAACCAAAAACATGACCCTGCCCTCATCCCCAACAAATCATCTAATTCCAGCTAACTCAGACCAGCCTCTGAAAAATTCATAGTATGCAAGCAGTGAAACCAGTGGTACCTGAGCACACAACACCAGCATCTTCATTGTGGCCACAATTGTGGACACCCCAGCCATTGTGTCTGCACTGGAAGATGGATGACTCCCAGCCTGCACAGTTCACATCGTCCAGGTAGATGCTGCCACTGCCTTGTCCAAAGGAGGCCCCTGATGTTGCAGAAACAGCATCTCCACATCCCAGCTGCCTGCACACCACCTGGGCATCGCTCAGGTCCCAGTCATCGTCACAGACAGTGCCCCGGCCCCCAGAGTGGGAAATCTCCACACGACCCTCGCAGCGGCTCCCGCCGTTCACCAGGCTGATGGTGGCACCTGGGAAAGAAGGTGGCGTGGAAAACGTGGGAAGATGTTAGCAAAAAGGCATTTTCTCATGCCACAGAGAGAAATCACTCTGTGAATTTCAGGCCACCACAACTCCCAATCTCAGCTGTATTACACTGCTTTTCCTGGCTTCTCCTCTCTTATGGAGAAAAGCAGACATCAAACTCTGAGGCACTAATTGTTTCTGCAAGAAGCAATGGCCAGAAAAACCAGGAGAAATTCAGACCCACCTGAAGGAACGGAGATGGGGCTGAATGTAGTTGTGCTTGTGGCAGCTGTAGGGGAGGAAAGGAAAGAAGGAGGTGAGGCCTGTTGGATGGAGATCCATGTTTGCCTTTCTCCCAGTGCTGGGCCCATTGCTGCCAGCTTGGCACACGGGCCATGGAGAGCCTGGGAGTGTCACCAGAATGGTCTCTCATGGTGGGATCAACCAAAAACATGACCCTGCCATCATCCCCAACAAATCATCTAATTCCAGCTAACTCAGACCAGCCTCTGAAAAATTCATAGTATGCAAGCAGTGAAACCAGTGGTACCTGAGCACACAACACCAGCATCTTCATTGTGGCCACAATTGTGGACTCCCCAGCCGTTGTGTCTGCACTGGAAGATGGATGACTCCCAGCCTGCACAGTTCACATCGTCCAGGTAGATGCTGCCATTGCCTTGTCCAAAGGAGGCCCCTGATGTTGCAGAAACAGCATCTCCACATCCCAGCTGCCTGCACACCACCTGGGCATCGCTCAGGTCCCAGCCATCGTCACAGACAGTGCCCCGGCCCCCAGAGTGGGAAATCTCCACACGACCCTCGCAGCGGCTCCCGCCGTTCACCAGGCTGATGGTGGCACCTGGGAGAGAAGGAGGTGTGGAAAACGTGGGAAGAGATGTTAGCACAAAGGCATTTTCTCTTGCCACAGAGAAATCACTCTATGAATTTCAGGTCACCACAACTCCCAGTCTCAGCTGTATTATACTGCTTTTCCTGGCTTCTCCTCTCTTATGGAGAAAAGCAGACATCAAACTCTGAGGAACTACTTGATTCTGTAGAAAGCACCAGCCAGAAAAACCAGGAGAAATTCAGACCCACCTGAAGGAACGGAGATGGGGCTGAATGTGGTTGTGCTTGTGGCAGCTGTAGGGGAGGAAAAGAAAGAAGGAGGTGAGGCCTGTTGGATGAGGATCCACGCCTGCCTTTCTCCCAGTGCCAGGCACGTTGCTGGCAGCTTGGCACACGGGCAATGGAGAGCCCGGGGCTGTACGCGAAACAGTCCCCATGGTGGGATGCACCAAAAACACAATCCCACACCTAACCCCAGCCATGAAAGGTCACTTTCTGAATGAGTCCAAGCATGCAGGCAGTCAAACCAGTGGTACCTGAGCACACAACACCAGCATCTTCACTGTGGCCACAGTTGTGGACACCCCAGCCATTGTGTCTGCACTGGAAGATGGATGACTCCCAGCCTGCACAGTTCACATCGTCCAGGTAGATGCTGCCACTGCCTTGTCCAAAGGAGGCCCCTGATGTTGCAGAAACAGCATCTCCACATCCCAGCTGCCTGCACACCACCTGGGCATCGCTCAGGTCCCAGCCATCGTCACAGACAGTGCCCCGGCCCCCAGAGTGGGAAATCTCCACACGACCCTCGCAGCGGCTCCCGCCGTTCACCAGGCTGATGGTGGCACCTGGGAGAGAAGGAGGTGTGGAAAACGTGGGAAGAGGTTTTAGCACAAAGGCATTTTCTCTTGCCACAGAGAAATCACTCTATGAATTTCAGGTCACCACAACTCCCAATCTCAGCTGTATTATACTGCTTTTCCTGGCTTCTCCTCTCTTATGGAGAAAAGCAGACATCAAACTCTGAGGCACTAATTGTTTCTGCAAGAAGCAATGGCCAGAAAAACCAGGAGAAATTCAGACCCACCTGAAGGAACGGAGATGGGGCTGAATGTAGTTGTGCTTGTGGCAGCTGTAGGGGAGGAAAGGAAAGAAGGTGGTGAGGCCTGTTGGATGGAGATCCATGTTTGCCTTTCTCCCAGTGCTGGGCCCATTGCTGCCAGCTTGGCACACGGGCCATGGAGAGCCTGGGAGTGTCACCAGAATGGTCTCTCATGGTGGGATCAACCAAAACCATGACCCTGCCATCATCCCCAACAAATCATCTAATTCCAGCTAACTCAGACCAGCCTCTGAAAAATTCATAGTATGCAAGCAGTGAAACCAGTGGTACCTGAGCACACAACACCAGCATCTTCATTGTGGCCACAATTGTGGACTCCCCAGCCGTTGTGTCTGCACCGGAAGATGGATGACTCCCAGCCTGCACAGTTCACATCGTCCAGGTAGATGCTGCCATTGCCTTGTCCAAAGGAGGCCCCTGATGTTGCAGAAACAGCATCTCCACATCCCAGCTGCCTGCACACCACCTGGGCATCGCTCAGGTCCCAGCCATCGTCACAGACAGTGCCCCGGCCCCCAGAGTGGGAAATCTCCACACGACCCTCGCAGCGGCTCCCGCCGTTCACCAGGCTGATGGTGGCACCTGGGAGAGAAGGAGGTGTGGAAAACTTGGGAAGAGATGTTAGCACAAAGGCATTTTCTCTTGCCACAGAGAAATCACTCTATGAATTTCAGGTCACCACAACTCCCAGTCTCAGCTGTATTATACTGCTTTTCCTGGCTTCTCCTCTCTTATGGAGAAAAGCAGACATCAAACTCTGAGGAACTACTTGATTCTGTAGAAAGCACCAGCCTGAAAAACCAGGAGAAATTCAGACCCACCTGAAGGAACGGAGATGGGGCTGAATGTGGTTGTGCTTGTGGCAGCTGTAGGGGAGGAAAAGAAAGAAGGAGGTGAGGCCTGTTGGATGAGGATCCACGCCTGCCTTTCTCCCAGTGCCGGGCACGTTGCTGGCAGCTTGGCACATGGGCAATGGAGAGCCCGGGGCTGTACGCGAAACAGTCCCCATGGTGGGATGCACCAAAAACACAATCCCACACCTAACCCCAGCCATGAAAGGTCACTTTCTGAATGAGTCCAAGCATGCAGGCAGTCAAACCAGTGGTACCTGAGCACACAACACCAGCATCTTCATTGTGGCCACAATTGTGGACACCCCAGCCATTGTGTCTGCACTGGAAGATGGATGACTCCCAGCCTGCACAGTTCACATCGTCCAGGTAGATGCTGCCATTGCCTTGTCCAAAGGAGGCCCCTGATGTTGCAGAAACAGCATCTCCACATCCCAGCTGCCTGCACACCACCTGGGCATCGCTCAGGTCCCAGCCATCGTCACAGACAGTGCCCCGGCCCCCAGAGTGGGAAATCTCCACACGACCCTCGCAGCGGCTCCCGCCGTTCACCAGGCTGATGGTGGCACCTGGGAAAGAAGGAGGCGTGGAAAACGTGGGAAGATGTTAGCAAAAAGGCATTTTCTCATGCCACAGAGAGAAATCACTCTGTGAATTTCAGGCCACCACAACTCCCAATCTCAGCTGTATTACACTGCTTTTCCTGCCCTCTCCTCTCCTATAGAGAAAACCGGACATCAAACTCTGAGGAACTACTTGTTTCTGTAAAAAGCACCAGCTAGAAAAACCAGGAGAAATTCAGACTCACCTGAGGGAATGGAGATGGGGCTCTCTGTAGTTATTCTTGCAGCATCTGTTGGGGAGGAAAGGAAAGAAAGAGGCAGGTGAGGCCTGTTGGATGGAGATCCATGTTTGCCGTTCTCCCAGTGCTGGGCACGTTGCTGCCAGCTTCGCACATGGGCAATGGAGAGCCTGGGGATGTCAGCAGAATGGTCTCTCAAGGAGGGACCAACCAAAAACATAATCCCCATCACACACCCATATCCAGCCAGGAGGAGACACTGCCTGAAAGAGTCCCAGCCTGCAGGCATCCATACCAGTGGTACCTGAGCACACAACACCAGCATCTTCACTGTGGCCACAATTGTGGATGCCCAAGCCACTGTGGCTGCACTTTAAGGTGGGTGATTCTGATACGATGCAGCTCTCAGTCTCAGCTGTATTCTGCTGTGCTTTTTCCAGGCACTGCTCTCCCTTAGAGGAGACTAAGCCCCAACCACTCAGGCACTAATTGTTTCTGCAGAAAGCACGAGCCAGAAAGCGCAGGAGAAATTCAGACCCACCTGAAGAATTAGAGATGAAGGGGTTGTCTGTAGTTATGTTGGCAGCATCTGTAGGGGAGGAAAAGAAAGAGGCAGGTAAGGCCTGTTGGATGAGGATCCAGGCCTGCCTTTCTCCCAGTGCTGGGCCCATTGCTGCCAGCTTGGCACATGGGCCATGGAGAGCCTGGGAGTGTCACCAGAATGGTCTCTCATGGTGGGATCAACCAAAAACATGACCCTGCCCTCATCCCCAACAAATCATCTAATTCCAGCTAACTCAGACCAGCCTCTGAAAAATTCATAGTATGCAAGCAGTGAAACCAGTGGTACCTGAGCACACAACACCAGCATCTTCATTGTGGCCACAATTGTGGACGCCCCAGCCGTTGTGTCTGCACTGGAAGATGGATGACTCCCAGCCTGCACAGTTCACATCGTCCAGGTAGATGCTGCCATTGCCTTGTCCAAAGGAGGCCCCTGATGTTGCAGAAACAGCATCTCCACATCCCAGCTGCCTGCACACCACCTGGGCATCGCTCAGGTCCCAGCCATCGTCACAGACAGTGCCCCGGCCCCCAGAGTGGGAAATCTCCACACGACCCTCGCAGCGGCTCCCGCCGTTCACCAGGCTGATGGTGGCACCTGGGAGAGAAGGAGGTGTGGAAAACGTGGGAAGAGATGTTAGCACAAAGGCATTTTCTCTTGCCACAGAGAAATCACTCTATGAATTTCAGGTCACCACAACTCCCAGTCTCAGCTGTATTATACTGCTTTTCCTGGCTTCTCCTCTCTTATGGAGAAAAGCAGACATCAAACTCTGAGGAACTACTTGATTCTGTAGAAAGCACCAGCCTGAAAAACCAGGAGAAATTCAGACCCACCTGAAGGAACGGAGATGGGGCTGAATGTGGTTGTGCTTGTGGCAGCTGTAGGGGAGGAAAAGAAAGAAGGAGGTGAGGCCTGTTGGATGAGGATCCACGCCTGCCTTTCTCCCAGTGCCGGGCACGTTGCTGGCAGCTTGGCACATGGGCAATGGAGAGCCCGGGGCTGTACGCGAAACAGTCCCCATGGTGGGATGCACCAAAAACACAATCCCACACCTAACCCCAGCCATGAAAGGTCACTTTCTGAATGAGTCCAAGCATGCAGGCAGTCAAACCAGTGGTACCTGAGCACACAACACCAGCATCTTCATTGTGGCCACAATTGTGGACACCCCAGCCATTGTGTCTGCACTGGAAGATGGATGACTCCCAGCCTGCACAGTTCACATCGTCCAGGTAGATGCTGCCACTGCCTTGTCCAAAGGAGGCCCCTGATGTTGCAGAAACAGCATCTCCACATCCCAGCTGCCTGCACACCACCTGGGCATCGCTCAGGTCCCAGCCATCGTCACAGACAGTGCCCCGGCCCCCAGAGTGGGAAATCTCCACACGACCCTCGCAGCGGCTCCCGCCGTTCACCAGGCTGATGGTGGCACCTGGGAAAGAAGGAGGCGTGGAAAACGTGGGAAGATGTTAGCAAAAAGGCATTTTCTCATGCCACAGAGAGAAATCACTCTGTGAATTTCAGGCCACCACAACTCCCAATCTCAGCTGTATTACACTGCTTTTCCTGCCCTCTCCTCTCCTATAGAGAAAACCGGACATCAAACTCTGAGGAACTACTTGTTTCTGTAAAAAGCACCAGCTAGAAAAACCAGGAGAAATTCAGACTCACCTGAGGGAATGGAGATGGGGCTCTCTGTAGTTATTCTTGCAGCATCTGTTGGGGAGGAAAGGAAAGAAAGAGGCAGGTGAGGCCTGTTGGATGGAGATCCATGTTTGCCTTTCTCCCAGTGCTGGGCACGTTGCTGCCAGCTTCGCACATGGGCAATGGAGAGCCTGGGGATGTCAGCAGAATGGTCTCTCAAGGAGGGACCAACCAAAAACATAATCCCCATCACACACCCATATCCAGCCAGGAGGAGACACTGCCTGAAAGAGTCCCAGCCTGCAGGCATCCATACCAGTGGTACCTGAGCACACAACACCAGCATCTTCACTGTGGCCACAATTGTGGATGCCCAAGCCACTGTGGCTGCACTTTAAGGTGGGTGATTCTGATACGATGCAGCTCTCAGTCTCAGCTGTATTCTGCTGTGCTTTTTCCAGGCACTGCTCTCCCTTAGAGGAGACTAAGCCCCAACCACTCAGGCACTAATTGTTTCTGCAGAAAGCACGAGCCAGAAAGCGCAGGAGAAATTCAGACCCACCTGAAGAATTAGAGATGAAGGGGTTGTCTGTAGTTATGTTGGCAGCATCTGTAGGGGAGGAAAAGAAAGAGGCAGGTAAGGCCTGTTGGATGAGGATCCAGGCCTGCCTTTCTCCCAGTGCTGGGCCCATTGCTGCCAGCTTGGCACATGGGCCATGGAGAGCCTGGGAGTGTCACCAGAATGGTCTCTCATGGTGGGATCAACCAAAAACATGACCCTGCCCTCATCCCCAACAAATCATCTAATTCCAGCTAACTCAGACCAGCCTCTGAAAAATTCATAGTATGCAAGCAGTGAAACCAGTGGTACCTGAGCACACAACACCAGCATCTTCATTGTGGCCACAATTGTGGATGCCCCAGCCGTTGTGTCTGCACCGGAAGATGGATGACTCCCAGCCTGCACAGTTCACATCGTCCAGGTAGATGCTGCCATTGCCTTGTCCAAAGGAGGCCCCTGATGTTGCAGAAACAGCATCTCCACATCCCAGCTGCCTGCACACCACCTGGGCATCGCTCAGGTCCCAGCCATCGTCACAGACAGTGCCCCGGCCCCCAGAGTGGGAAATCTCCACACGACCCTCGCAGCGGCTCCCGCCGTTCACCAGGCTGATGGTGGCACCTGGGAGAGAAGGAGGTGTGGAAAACGTGGGAAGAGATGTTAGCACAAAGGCATTTTCTCTTGCCACAGAGAAATCACTCTATGAATTTCAGGTCACCACAACTCCCAGTCTCAGCTGTATTATACTGCTTTTCCTGGCTTCTCCTCTCTTATGGAGAAAAGCAGACATCAAACTCTGAGGAACTACTTGATTCTGTAGAAAGCACCAGCCTGAAAAACCAGGAGAAATTCAGACCCACCTGAAGGAACGGAGATGGGGCTGAATGTGGTTGTGCTTGTGGCAGCTGTAGGGGAGGAAAAGAAAGAAGGAGGTGAGGCCTGTTGGATGAGGATCCACGCCTGCCTTTCTCCCAGTGCCGGGCACGTTGCTGGCAGCTTGGCACATGGGCAATGGAGAGCCCGGGGCTGTACGCGAAACAGTCCCCATGGTGGGATGCACCAAAAACACAATCCCACACCTAACCCCAGCCATGAAAGGTCACTTTCTGAATGAGTCCAAGCATGCAGGCAGTCAAACCAGTGGTACCTGAGCACACAACACCAGCATCTTCATTGTGGCCACAATTGTGGACACCCCAGCCATTGTGTCTGCACTGGAAGATGGATGACTCCCAGCCTGCACAGTTCACATCGTCCAGGTAGATGCTGCCACTGCCTTGTCCAAAGGAGGCCCCTGATGTTGCAGAAACAGCATCTCCACATCCCAGCTGCCTGCACACCACCTGGGCATCGCTCAGGTCCCAGCCATCGTCACAGACAGTGCCCCGGCCCCCAGAGTGGGAAATCTCCACACGACCCTCGCAGCGGCTCCCGCCGTTCACCAGGCTGATGGTGGCACCTGGGAAAGAAGGAGGCGTGGACAACGTGGGATGATGTTAGCAAAAAGGCATTTTCTCATGCCACAGAGAGAAATCACTCTGTGAATTTCAGGCCACCACAACTCCCAATCTCAGCTGTATTACACTGCTTTTCCTGCCTTCTCGTCTCTTATGGAGAAAAGCAGACATCAAACTCTGAGGCACTAATTGTTTCTGCAAGAAGCAATGGCCAGAAAAAACAGGAGAAATTCAGACCCACCTGAAGGAACGGAGATGGGGCTGAATGTAGTTGTGCTTGTGGCAGCTGTAGGGGAGGAAAGGAAAGAAGGTGGTGAGGCCTGTTGGATGGAGATCCATGTTTGCCTTTCTCCCAGTGCTGGGCCCATTGCTGCCAGCTTGGCACACGGGCCATGGAGAGCCTGGGAGTGTCACCAGAATGGTCTCTCATGGTGGGATCAACCAAAAACATGACCCTGCCATCATCCCCAACAAATCATCTAATTCCAGCTAACTCAGACCAGCCTCTGAAAAATTCATAGTATGCAAGCAGTGAAACCAGTGGTACCTGAGCACACAACACCAGCATCTTCATTGTGGCCACAATTGTGGATGCCCCAGCCGTTGTGTCTGCACCGGAAGATGGATGACTCCCAGCCTGCACAGTTCACATCGTCCAGGTAGATGCTGCCATTGCCTTGTCCAAAGGAGGCCCCTGATGTTGCAGAAACAGCATCTCCACATCCCAGCTGCCTGCACACCACCTGGGCATCGCTCAGGTCCCAGCCATCATCACAGACAGTGCCCCGGCCCCCAGAGTGGGAAATCTCCACACGACCCTCGCAGCGGCTCCCGCCGTTCACCAGGCTGATGGTGGCACCTGGGAGAGAAGGAGGTGTGGAAAACGTGGGAAGAGATGTTAGCACAAAGGCATTTTCTCTTGCCACAGAGAAATCACTCTATGAATTTCAGGTCACCACAACTCCCAGTCTCAGCTGTATTATACTGCTTTTCCTGGCTTCTCCTCTCTTATGGAGAAAAGCAGACATCAAACTCTGAGGAACTACTTGATTCTGTAGAAAGCACCAGCCTGAAAAACCAGGAGAAATTCAGACCCACCTGAAGGAACGGAGATGGGGCTGAATGTGGTTGTGCTTGTGGCAGCTGTAGGGGAGGAAAAGAAAGAAGGAGGTGAGGCCTGTTGGATGAGGATCCACGCCTGCCTTTCTCCCAGTGCCGGGCACGTTGCTGGCAGCTTGGCACATGGGCAATGGAGAGCCCGGGGCTGTACGCGAAACAGTCCCCATGGTGGGATGCACCAAAAACACAATCCCACACCTAACCCCAGCCATGAAAGGTCACTTTCTGAATGAGTCCAAGCATGCAGGCAGTCAAACCAGTGGTACCTGAGCACACAACACCAGCATCTTCATTGTGGCCACAATTGTGGACACCCCAGCCATTGTGTCTGCACTGGAAGATGGATGACTCCCAGCCTGCACAGTTCACATCGTCCAGGTAGATGCTGCCACTGCCTTGTCCAAAGGAGGCCCCTGATGTTGCAGAAACAGCATCTCCACATCCCAGCTGCCTGCACACCACCTGGGCATCGCTCAGGTCCCAGCCATCGTCACAGACAGTGCCCCGGCCCCCAGAGTGGGAAATCTCCACACGACCCTCGCAGCGGCTCCCGCCGTTCACCAGGCTGATGGTGGCACCTGGGAAAGAAGGAGGCGTGGAAAACGTGGGATGATGTTAGCAAAAAGGCATTTTCTCATGCCACAGAGAGAAATCACTCTGTGAATTTCAGGCCACCACAACTCCCAATCTCAGCTGTATTACACTGCTTTTCCTGCCTTCTCGTCTCTTATGGAGAAAAGCAGACATCAAACTCTGAGGCACTAATTGTTTCTGCAAGAAGCAATGGCCAGAAAAACCAGGAGAAATTCAGACCCACCTGAAGGAACGGAGATGGGGCTGAATGTAGTTGTGCTTGTGGCAGCTGTAGGGGAGGAAAGGAAAGAAGGTGGTGAGGCCTGTTGGATGGAGATCCATGTTTGCCTTTCTCCCAGTGCTGGGCCCATTGCTGCCAGCTTGGCACACGGGCCATGGAGAGCCTGGGAGTGTCACCAGAATGGTCTCTCATGGTGGGATCAACCAAAAACATGACCCTGCCATCATCCCCAACAAATCATCTAATTCCAGCTAACTCAGACCAGCCTCTGAAAAATTCATAGTATGCAAGCAGTGAAACCAGTGGTACCTGAGCACACAACACCAGCATCTTCATTGTGGCCACAATTGTGGACGCCCCAGCCGTTGTGTCTGCACTGGAAGATGGATGACTCCCAGCCTGCACAGTTCACATCGTCCAGGTAGATGCTGCCATTGCCTTGTCCAAAGGAGGCCCCTGATGTTGCAGAAACAGCATCTCCACATCCCAGCTGCCTGCACACCACCTGGGCATCGCTCAGGTCCCAGCCATCGTCACAGACAGTGCCCCGGCCCCCAGAGTGGGAAATCTCCACACGACCCTCGCAGCGGCTCCCGCCGTTCACCAGGCTGATGGTGGCACCTGGGAGAGAAGGAGGTGTGGAAAACGTGGGAAGAGGTTTTAGCACAAAGGCATTTTCTCTTGCCACAGAGAAATCACTCTGAATTTCAGGTCACCACAACTCCCGGTCTCAGCTGTATTATACTGCTTTTCCTGGCTTCTCCTCTCTTATGGAGAAAAGCAGACATCAAACTCTGAGGAACTACTTGATTCTGTAGAAAGCACCAGCCTGAAAAACCAGGAGAAATTCAGACCCACCTGAAGGAACGGAGATGGGGCTGAATGTGGTTGTGCTTGTGGCAGCTGTAGGGGAGGAAAAGAAAGAAGGAGGTGAGGCCTGTTGGATGAGGATCCACGCCTGCCTTTCTCCCAGTGCCGGGCACGTTGCTGGCAGCTTGGCACATGGGCAATGGAGAGCCCGGGGCTGTACGCGAAACAGTCCCCATGGTGGGATGCACCAAAAACACAATCCCACACCTAACCCCAGCCATGAAAGGTCACTTTCTGAATGAGTCCAAGCATGCAGGCAGTCAAACCAGTGGTACCTGAGCACACAACACCAGCATCTTCATTGTGGCCACAATTGTGGACACCCCAGCCATTGTGTCTGCACTGGAAGATGGATGACTCCCAGCCTGCACAGTTCACATCGTCCAGGTAGATGCTGCCACTGCCTTGTCCAAAGGAGGCCCCTGATGTTGCAGAAACAGCATCTCCACATCCCAGCTGCCTGCACACCACCTGGGCATCGCTCAGGTCCCAGTCATCGTCACAGACAGTGCCCCGGCCCCCAGAGTGGGAAATCTCCACACGACCCTCGCAGCGGCTCCCGCCGTTCACCAGGCTGATGGTGGCACCTGGGAAAGAAGGTGGCGTGGAAAACGTGGGAAGATGTTAGCAAAAAGGCATTTTCTCATGCCACAGAGAGAAATCACTCTGTGAATTTCAGGCCACCACAACTCCCAATCTCAGCTGTATTACACTGCTTTTCCTGGCTTCTCCTCTCTTATGGAGAAAAGCAGACATCAAACTCTGAGGCACTAATTGTTTCTGCAAGAAGCAATGGCCAGAAAAACCAGGAGAAATTCAGACCCACCTGAAGGAACGGAGATGGGGCTGAATGTGGTTGTGCTTGTGGCAGCTGTAGGGGAGGAAAGGAAAGAAGGAGGTGAGGCCTGTTGGATGGAGATCCATGTTTGCCTTTCTCCCAGTGCTGGGCCCATTGCTGCCAGCTTGGCACACGGGCCATGGAGAGCCTGGGAGTGTCACCAGAATGGTCTCTCATGGTGGGATCAACCAAAAACATGACCCTGCCATCATCCCCAACAAATCATCTAATTCCAGCTAACTCAGACCAGCCTCTGAAAAATTCATAGTATGCAAGCAGTGAAACCAGTGGTACCTGAGCACACAACACCAGCATCTTCATTGTGGCCACAATTGTGGACTCCCCAGCCGTTGTGTCTGCACTGGAAGATGGATGACTCCCAGCCTGCACAGTTCACATCGTCCAGGTAGATGCTGCCATTGCCTTGTCCAAAGGAGGCCCCTGATGTTGCAGAAACAGCATCTCCACATCCCAGCTGCCTGCACACCACCTGGGCATCGCTCAGGTCCCAGCCATCGTCACAGACAGTGCCCCGGCCCCCAGAGTGGGAAATCTCCACACGACCCTCGCAGCGGCTCCCGCCGTTCACCAGGCTGATGGTGGCACCTGGGAGAGAAGGAGGTGTGGAAAACGTGGGAAGAGATGTTAGCACAAAGGCATTTTCTCTTGCCACAGAGAAATCACTCTATGAATTTCAGGTCACCACAACTCCCAGTCTCAGCTGTATTATACTGCTTTTCCTGGCTTCTCCTCTCTTATGGAGAAAAGCAGACATCAAACCCTGAGGAACTACTTGATTCTGTAGAAAGCACCAGCCTGAAAAACCAGGAGAAATTCAGACCCACCTGAAGGAACGGAGATGGGGCTGAATGTGGTTGTGCTTGTGGCAGCTGTAGGGGAGGAAAAGAAAGAAGGAGGTGAGGCCTGTTGGATGAGGATCCACGCCTGCCTTTCTCCCAGTGCCGGGCACGTTGCTGGCAGCTTGGCACATGGGCAATGGAGAGCCCGGGGCTGTACGCGAAACAGTCCCCATGGTGGGATGCACCAAAAACACAATCCCACACCTAACCCCAGCCATGAAAGGTCACTTTCTGAATGAGTCCAAGCATGCAGGCAGTCAAACCAGTGGTACCTGAGCACACAACACCAGCATCTTCACTGTGGCCACAGTTGTGGACACCCCAGCCATTGTGTCTGCACTGGAAGATGGATGACTCCCAGCCTGCACAGTTCACATCGTCCAGGTAGATGCTGCCACTGCCTTGTCCAAAGGAGGCCCCTGATGTTGCAGAAACAGCATCTCCACATCCCAGCTGCCTGCACACCACCTGGGCATCGCTCAGGTCCCAGCCATCGTCACAGACAGTGCCCCGGCCCCCAGAGTGGGAAATCTCCACACGACCCTCGCAGCGGCTCCCGCCGTTCACCAGGCTGATGGTGGCACCTGGGAGAGAAGGAGGTGTGGAAAACGTGGGAAGAGATGTTAGCACAAAGGCGTTTTCTCCTGCCACAGAGAGAAATCACTCTGTGAATTTCAGGCCACCACAACTCCCAATCTCAGCTCTATTACACTGCTTTTCCTGCCTTCTCGTCTCTTATGGAGAAAAGCAGACATCAAACCCTGAGGAACTAATTGTTTCTGCAAGAAGCAATGGCCAGAAAAACCAGGAGAAATTCAGTCCCACCTGAAGGAACGGAGATGGGGCTGAATGTAGTTGTGCTTGTGGCAGCTGTAGGGGAGGAAAGGAAAGAAGGTGGTGAGGCCTGTTGGATGGAGATCCATGTTTGCCTTTCTCCCAGTGCTGGGCCCATTGCTGCCAGCTTGGCACACGGGCCATGGAGAGCCTGGGAGTGTCACCAGAATGGTCTCTCATGGTGGGATCAACCAAAAACATGACCATGTCCTCATCCCCAACAAATCATCTAATTCCAGCTTACTAAGACCACCCTCTGAATAATTCATAGTATGCAAGCAGTGAAACCAGTGGTACCTGAGCACACAACACCAGCATCTTCACTGTGGCCACAGTTGTGGACACCCCAGCCATTGTGTCTGCACTGGAAGATGGATGACTCCCAGCCTGCACAGTTCACATTGTCCAGGTAGATGCTGCCACTGCCTTGTCCAAAGGAGGCCCCTGATGTTGCAGAAACAGCATCTCCACATCCCAGCTGCCTGCACACCACCTGGGCATCGCTCAGGTCCCAGCCATCATCACAGACAGTGCCCCGGCCCTCAGAGTGGGAAATCTCCACACGACCCTCGCAGTTGCTCCCGCCGCTCACCAGGCTGATGGTGGCACCTGGGAGAGAAAGAGGCGTGGAAACCTTGGGAACAGATTTTAGCACAACGGCGTTTTCTCTTGCCTCAGAGAAATCACTCTATGAATTTCAGGCCATCACAACTCCCAATCTCAGCTGTATTACACTGCTTTTCCTGCCTTCTCGTCTCTTATGGAGAAAAGCAGACATCAAACTCTGAGGAACTACTTGATTCTGCAAGAAGCAATGGCCAGAAAAACCAGGAGAAATTCAGACCCACCTGAAGGAACGGAGATGGGGCTGAATGTAGTTGTGCTTGTGGCAGCTGTAGGGGAGGAAAAGAAAGATGCAGGTGAGGCCTGTTGGATGAGGATCCACGCCTGCCGTTCTCCCAGTGCTGGGCATCTTGCTGCCAGCTTGGCACACGAGCAATGGAGATCCCGGGGTTGTCGGCAGAACGGTCCCCATGGTGGGATGCAACAAAAACATGACCCTGCCATAATCCCCAACAAATCACCAAATTCCAGCTAACTAAGACCACCCTCTGAAAAATTCATAGTATGCAGGCAGTCAAACCAGTGGTACCTGAACACACAACACCAGCATCTTCATGGTGGCCACAATTGTGAACACCCCAGCCATTGTGTCTGCACTGGAAGATGGATGACTCCCAGCCTGCACAGTTCACATCGTCCAGGTAGATGCTGCCACTGCCTTGTCCAAAGAAGGCCCCTGATGTTGCAGAAACAGCATCTCCACATCCCAGCTGCCTGCACACCACCTGGGCATCGCTCAGGTCCCAGCCATCATCACAGACAGTGCCCCGGCCCCCAGAGTGGGAAATCTCCACACGACCCTCGCAGCGGCTCCCGCCGTTCACCAGGCTGATGGTGGCACCTGGGAGAGAAGGAGGCGTGGAAAACTTGGGAAGAGATGTTAGCACAAAGGCATTTTCTCTTGCCACAGAGAAATCACTCTATGAATTTCAGGCCACCATGTCTCCCAATCTTTGTTGTGTTAAACTTTTTTGTTCTCCCCTTTCAGGGAGGAGACTAAACACAAACCTTTGCCCCTCTAACTATTCAGTAAATAGAAGTCGCCACAACTATGTGGAGAAGAAAAATATGAAGGAGTGGCTATCTTTAACTTGGGTGGATCTTTGGCTGTTGCATCTCTAGGGAAGAAAGAAGTAGCAAGGGAGCTCCTGGCGGATGAAGGAACATGGCCAGGTTGCTCCCAGGACTGGGGTTGTTGGTGCCACTGTGCAACACGAGAAATTGAGAGCTTTAGGGTGTCAGTACAGTGGCCTTTCATTGTGGGATCAACCAGAAACATAATCCTACACTCATTCCCAACACACATCAAATTCCAGCCAACAAAATCAAAAGCAGGTACCTCTCCTGGTCGCACCCTGGGCAATGCTCTATGAATTTCAAGCTGCTACTACTCCCAGTCTCAGCTGCATTCTGCGTTGGTTTTCCAAGGCTCTGTTCTGCCTTGGAGAAGACTAAAACCCAAACTCTGAGGCGCTAATTGTTTCTGCAGGAAGCAGCAGCCAGAAAACCCAGGAGAAGCTCAGACTCACCTGAAGGAGCAGAGGCAGTCAGGCTGGCTGCGGCACTGGTGGCATCTGCAGGGGAGGAAAGGAAAGAAGCAATTAGGGCTCTGTTGGATGAAGGAGGATGGCCAGGTTTCTCCCAGTGCTGGGCATGGTGCTGCCACCCCGTCACATGGCAGATGGAGAGCTTGGGGTTGTCAGCAGGGTGGTTTTTCATTGTGGAATCAACCAGAAACATAACCATGATCCCATTGCCAAATTCCAGCCAGCATGCAGGCACCTTCCCTTGTTGGGACCTTGGCCATCTACAAGTTTCAGGCCACCAGGAGTGCCACCCTTGGCTTCAATTATCATGTGCTTTTCCTGGGCTCTACTGTCCATGGAGGTAACCAAACCCCAAACTCTGCAGGAATTATTGCTTCCTCAAAAGCACTGGCCAGAAATTTCAGAGATTCAGACTCACCTGAAGGAATGGAGGGCATTAACATGGAAGTATCAGTGCCTGTGGCATATGGAGAGATGGGAGATGAAACAGGTGAGTCCCTGGTGGGTGAAGAACCATGATGAAGGGCCTTCCAGTGGTAGGGATTTTGGTCCAACCCTGACAAATTGGAGATGGAGAGCAATGTGTCAATCTCAAGGCTGATCTTTTGTGGAAGGAGTAAGGAAACCAAGAATTTTTGGACATGTATTCAAAACACTTTTTTCCCTATAAAATGAGTCCTAATTTTTTGGTTGCCTGGAGATGTTGTGGATTTCCCTTCACTGGCAACTTGCCAGGTCAGACATGTCTCTGAGCATCTGTTTTAAACTGTCTCTTCTTCTTTTTGGAGGTTTAAGCCAGAGGATTATTAAAATTGCCTTGTAACTTGTAAATAAATAATTCTATAATTCTTTGACTGCATGAGTGCATTACTTTCAGATTCTTGTTGTACATGGCTGCTTTCAGAGATTTAATTTACAATACATCTGACAAACAAATTCATATCGGGTATGTTTTTCTCTAGAGAGCTGCATCTTCTCGGATGCAGAGCGAAGATCTGGTCTCTGTGAAATAAGAGATAATTAGTAATTTCATATTCCACAAGGGTGTGGTAGCCTCACAAAATTATCTTTTCAATTAATAAAAGGATGCAAATAGAGACAACTGAAGGGAAACCTCCCAACTAGCAAACCTGCTTTTTATACATGCATGCTTGGATTAATGTCTGGTCAGACTAAAGAGAATAATTTGGATTTTTGACTAATACTTTAATTTTTTAGTTGCAATTCTTAATGTGTATTTGCTAGGAATGGACAGAATTTGCTGGGAGGTCAATAAACCAAGCATTAAAGTCTTACTGATAACATGATAAAGTGAAATGCTGAAAATTTACAGGAAGAGGTGCCTGGGCATGAGTAATACAGATTATGTTTGGAACTCCCTTAAAGATGTGCTTCTAATTTGAAATACCACAGTACTTTCAGTTGTTTGTATACACAGGTTTATCTGTAAAATTAAATGAGTAATAAAAATCCCCAAAACAAGAACAAAGAAAACTTTCATAAATGTATTCATGATTTTAATGCAAAAATAAATCAGTGACCTGCTTATTCAGAGCAAATGATCTGATACAGCATTATACAAGTGCTGTGTCTTTCTCAGGCCTCTTTTATCTGAGTAGCACACACAAAGTACTTGGTAATTCCCAGATATATAGAAAGTGACTTTATGCAGTGAGACAGATATCAGACCCTTTTGGTTTCTCTGTTCTATGATTTCATTGTTTTAAATGTCTCTTATTTATTATTTAAATGTCTCTTATTCTAATTTACATGGATTAGTTTTCATTTGTTTCTCTTTTTATAATTCAAGTCTTTTGAAAAGCAGTGGGCAAAATTAGCATTGCACGCTCTATCACCAATATTCCCATGGACATAATGAGGGTTTTTTTTCTTTTTTATAGCTACAAAAACAATGAACGAAGAGGTGTCTGAGTCAGAAGAAATTCCTAGCAGGAACATAAGACTTCAGATATTTTCTGTGAAAGAGGAGTGAGAGTCTTACCTTTTTTATTAATTTGTTGGGTTTTTGTTGTTTTAGCTTTTTTTAAACACTAATAGTGTTTAGAAAGTCCTTAGAAATACTAAATATTGGTTTCTGTGGAAACCAAACACTGTTTTATACTTTTACACATGCAGGCTGGATTGTTACAGTCCCCAGATTTTTATTCCACCTGCCTGAAAGTCCCAAGTTAGTAAAATGCACACACCTGGGGCTTCCTGACACCCTACAGCACAGCAACTGGCTTTATGTTGCACTCCCATTAAATTATATAAAGCTAAATAAGTATTTCCCACTAAATTATATCAAGCTAAATAAGTTTTGAGTGGTTCCATGTGCATTTGCAAGGTGGAATTTGTAGTACTACAAAGCAAATATCCATTATAGCCGAAGAAACTGCAATCCCTCATAATTCCATACTGGAAGCCATAGATTTATAAGAACAAGGTCTCTCAGTCCTTTCTTGTCAGATTTATTTTTAAATTTGATTCAAACTTAGCTGCAAGACACTACTGCAAAACAATGATAATTTCATCGCATTAAATTCACTTCAACAAAAATAATACTTAATTGTGGCATTGATTGGTTTGTATTTTTAATAAGACAACCCGATGTTATCTAATTTCAATCTGTCTTCCTATCTTTCCAAAGGGTTGATTAAACTGGCCTCTGAGTGCCATGTATAGACCCAGAGTAGCAAAGTAACACACCCTTTTTCCTACCTTTTTGGGAAGAATAATTTTTGGGTTGATTAGGTGAGCTGGCATCCAGGAGTGCTGCATTTATCAGGAATAACCACAGCAGGTCCCTGGTGGCACCCATCTTGTCAAGAGACCCCAGTAAAACTGAGCATTAGATTTTATACTCTGCTAAAAACTGGGGCTCCCAAGGTCAGCCTGGCCCATGCTGCGTCTGATTTATTAGGCAATATTTTTTATGATTAACTGATCTTTGCAGAAGGATTACATAGGAGCGATAAAGTTTCAATTTCCTAGATAATTTGTGTTGCTAGGAAGAAAAGAAACTCTATGCCAGCCATTTATTATACATTATCTTCAACTGTATGTGCTGGCCCAGAGTTACCTTTGGAACCAGACTGGTGAATACATGTGTTTCTTTACCTCAACCATCCCAATTTTATTTATTTATTCTTAATAGGTAATTGCTTGATTATGCAGACTGTAAGGTATTGCAGGATGAAGCAGCAAATTCACAGTAGATTTTCTGATAAATTCTTCAGCAAAGAGTCCAGGTCTCAAAAATCATTATATTTTAGTTCTCCATTTGAAACTGTAGGTTTTTTCCCTGCTGTCTGTACACAAAAAAATCCCCACATCATAAATGGGATTAAGTCAGGAATAAAAAGTAAATTCATGCCATTTTTTGTAACCTCACCTGCAGGGCTCTGTTGAGCTTGCTCTGGTTTACCAGGGTCTTCCCTCAGTCTACAGCTTTGGTCCTCAGATGCATCTGCCAGCAGGACCCCCTTCAACCCCTTCAATCACAGAAAATAAGGATGAACTGAAATCAAAAGTCCTGTTGGGCTGGTTTCCTTGGTTGGTCTGTGTGAAGTCTTAATGGAGTTTATGATGACTTAGGGGAATGACA
Source organism: Ammospiza caudacuta (assembly GCF_027887145.1). Taxonomy (NCBI): domain Eukaryota; kingdom Metazoa; phylum Chordata; class Aves; order Passeriformes; family Passerellidae; genus Ammospiza; species Ammospiza caudacuta. The sequence goes on along the minus strand of NC_080601.1, from coordinate 34,791,078 downwards.
AGTCCTGTCTGCTGGGGTAATTTTATTGCATTTCTACTCTTTCTGCTCACCTGATGAGGAGAAATAGAGCTCAGCTAGAAACAGGCCAGTTGTTGGTCTAATATTCTTTTCATTACACCCATCCAGGATGTATCTCTCCGTTTATTTTGGCTACCAGACCAGCTACAACCAAACTGCAGTAGTTGGACATAACTCAATATTCTTGCTGGTGTGTTCCAACCCTCTTTGTGTAGAAAGGCACAGCTTGGGTCTAGAACAAGGGGAATAAAGAGTGCTCTTCCTGCAAAGGGTCACAGTGCTCAAATTGAGGAAAGAAAGACAAAAGGCCAGAGTCCAGAAACAGAATCAGAAGCTGTTAAAGCTGTTTCTGAGAAGAGCAAACAAACTGGAGGACAATGCTAAATACAACCGATTGTACTCATATGTTAATAAAGAAATGGAAGCCTGAGCATTGCTATTCACAGCTCTACTGCTCCTGACTGCCCGACAAGAGCAAAAACAATACCATGTGCTCAGTGGAGTCATCACACACTGTCATTGGGAGGGGCTCATGAGGTCAATTCTGGTTTAAGATTCTTGAAAAATGAACCAGACTTGTCTCAGTGGTGCCTGGTGGCAGGTTGAGAAGCAATGGGCATAAACTGAACTACAATAAACTCAACATGAGGAAAGAGAATTTCACTGTGAGGCTGGACAACCAGTGAAATAGGGTGCCCAGAAATTTTATAGATTCCTCAATATATTATTCAAGATATTCACACCAACTGGGCAGTCCTGAGCAGCTTGTTTTCCTTGACCCTGCTTTGAGCAAGGGGATGGACTTGAGGGTCTCCAGATTGTCCAGCCATAGCTGCTATGAGACAATGTGAACAGAAAAGCTATGGGTGTTATCAAGGACTTTCAGAAACAGACTGAATGTTAAATTAATCCACAATAATTAAATCTGCTAGCAAGGTTCATGAACACATGAACGTCAGGCTACTTCCTGGATCTCACCAGTGCATTTCTGGCACTTCCAGTAACCGTTTTTTAACTTATATGAGGACCTATGCCTTAATAACAGGCACCTTTGATTTGTAGAGGATAAAATTCCAATGTAATCTACAAATTATGCCTCAATTATTTGTCTTATCTATTGCACATATTGAGATTAGAGCAGCAGGAAGTTTTGTGAAAAATGAAGTATTATAAAAGTCCACAAAAAACGCAAGTTATTGAGACTGCATTCCTGGTAGCAGAACACATATGTGTGTGTGTGTGTATATATATATATATATATATATATGTTATTTATTATTTATTATATATATTATTATATATTATTTATTATATATATTATATATTATTTATTCTTGAGGTTATATATATATATATATATATATATATATATATATATATATATAACCTCAAGAATAAATAAAACTTTTGCCTTGGCTCTTGACCACTGATTAGTGAGATAAAATACATGGGATCAAATTTGTCTTACTGTGGTCAAAAGCCTTGAGACACAGGAAACTTTAAGACATTTGTCTAAGAATATCAACCTCAATTAATGCATAACCTGTTTTTTCAGAGGTCAGTGGCTTTCTGGAGCAAGTGTTCAATATAATATATTGAACATATAATATACTGAACATAATATATTGAACAATATAATATACTGTTATAGTTGGATTAAAAACCAAATATTTTTATGCAATTTCAATCAAAATGAAGCAACTGTTGAATTTTTCAATCACAGTTGTCATTTTTAGTGGCTCAGAGCTGTTAAACGCTATAGAAAGCCCTGCTGTGTTCATTGATCAATCATTTTCTTTCAGTTTAACAGAGAATAAGAAGACTTACTTACAATAACACTCTGTACTGGTTTCCTGTCATTTGCTTCTTGCAAGAGGGAACTTGAACAAAATCAGTCTCTGTATCTGCCTGGGAATGCTCTGCAGGACTTCAATTCCCATATCTGTCCCTTTTCATTTTGTGTTGCACCAGATGGGCCATACCCCATCAGGGAAGCACCCAGCACTCAGACTTATCTTAGTCTCCTTTGCTTTGTCCCCACAAAAGGAAAACTGTTCAGTTTTAAGCCTAAGAAAGAGGTAAAAATAAATATCAGTTGTTTTATGAAAAGCCACATTCAGGTGAAATCTATCTGTACACCCCCCATGCCTGTGTCTGACATTTGGGTGGTGTCCTGGGTCTCACAGCCTCAAAACCCCTTGTATGAACAGACCTGCACTTCCCTTGGGACATGACACGTGCATTTTTGTCACGTAGTGAATGAATGTCCCCAGCAGCCAGAACTGCCTGTATTTGAAGGATTTCTGGTAGAGAGTGTGAGAATAACTTTGGTGGATGCTCCTTATTGGGCCATATCTGCACCTGCCTTGGTGACCCTGCAGCTGAATTCTTTCCTACTGTGTTGACCCTCAAACCTGGCTCTTAACCTCCACTCCCTTTTTATACTCCTCTATTCAAATCACCCCTAATTCTTTTAAGTGTTTTTAGCTGTAGTGTTCATTAAATGTTTCAGTTTCCTTTCTGAGTTTTACTCAGAGAAAAAACACCTGATTGGGGGAGTCTGGGACAACTGGCTCCTGAAAGAGGTGGTGTGAACACAGAAAGCAACTTGGCTCCAAGACTTCCAGCTCTCTTCAGTGTTAATCTGTTCACCTTCTTGCCCTGACTTTAGGCCAGCAGGACCAGCAGGAAGGAAAGGATGCTGCCAGTTGCCAAAGGGAGTGGCTCAAGGAACGTCAGCTCTCCACATGCAAAAATGCCTAATTGCAGGAAAAACCACTGGGGCTCAAAAGAGAGAATCCACCAGAGGTGTTGTGCTGCTGCTGGGGGCTTTGTGGTGGACATCTAAACCTAAGGGAGGTATAGAGGAAAGGAATATGCATTATTGTAGGAGGATACAGTATGGGTAAATGAAGGTGGTGTAGAATGTAATCTTATCCCCCAAAGAGTTGCAGCTGAACCAATTAGCAAAGATTAGGAGCAGGCCTGATGTAAACAGGCCACACCTGTAGCAAATAAGAACAGTGTTATAAAAGAGTGGATTGGTAGGAACTAGAATCAGATGGCTGCTGCAAGGATCAGGAGCAGTCAGTGCTTAGAGGAGCTGTCTGTGAGAAACTTTGAGGAGGTGGGAAACTCTGAGGCCATGGAACTCTTGCACTATAATGATAACAGAACTCTTGATATATAAGACAACACCTTCCTGTCTGTGTGAAAGGTATTTTCAAAGCAAGAAACAGAAAAGGAATCAGTCATTTAACAGTTCCACAGTAATTACTTCTCATCACCAATCAGTTTATAATCTCTTGCTCAACTTTTATGATACTTTAAAGCTGGTACAATCTGATAAACTTCAAAGTCCTTCTCCAGAAAGATAAAACTCACCTTATATACACCATTTTGTCTCAATGCTTTTGCCTGTTCTTTTACCTTTCCAAGAGTGTGTTTCTATGTCTGCCTTGAGCCAGCCTCATTATTTCTTTCTTTGTTCTCACAGCTTGGCAAGAATTACATATTTCTGAAGCCTTTTAATAACCCGTGAGTTTTGAAAATGTATTTGAAACTAATTCCTTGGCCACAATATTACATCTTTGTCAAGGATTTCTGTTCATCCTATATACCTCCCAGAAATTAACAAAATTAAAAAGAAGTCATCTTAAAGCAATATTCCTTCTGCTTAAACACAGAAATGCAAAAAAAAAGCTGAATTAAACTACTTTAAAAATAATAAACTGTATTTACTTGGAGTGTTAGTGGATTAAAAGAAAACTTGTTACTAAATTTCTGTATATATAGTGTTTAAGGACATTTAAAAACTAATACAGTACAAATTACTTTTTGTGACATGTGGTGTTATGTATCACAGTACTTTTGTTTCATGTCTATTTATGTGGAGAGAAACACCTGTGGTCCTCAGGGAAAGAAAAGCTACATTAAATTTACATAATATTCTTTATCCTAAAGAAGCCAACTGCACTGAAGGTCGTGATTCCCAAACATGTAAGTCTACGTTTCTAACCAAGAGTGGATTTGATAATTTCCCCACTCAGCCCAGCTTCTGCAAAGTCTTCCCAGGAATTCCCTGGACAGCAGATATCTATGTGTGCTGCCCCATGCTTTGTCTGTTCTAGGAACATTTTCTTTCAAAGCTCAAAAACCAGGAAAAACCCCGAAGAGCCAAAACGAAAAAGGCAGGATTACTGGTTTTGTATTTTTTCTAATCAAGGCCCCAGTAATTTATATCCTTTGTGTAAATTATGTGTGTCTTGATTTGTCATTTAAAGTAGAACTGTAGATTTCATGTTTTTCTTTGCTGATTTATGACCGGAGATAGCTCAGGGATGGCCTTGAAGAGCCCGGCGCTTCAAAGGACGAGGAGAGACTCCTGATCTTGTCTCAGTGTTTATTAATTGTTTATCTAAAAGATTTCCTTTCAGCCCGACAGAGGTCTGCACAGCAAGTCAGCCATGGGCACACTCCACAAACCCCCGGGGCAGTCACTTATCTTTATACCCGAAGTTACGTGTACAATATTTATCATTTTTCCCCAATACCTTCTACCCTTATTAACCGGTGCACTTCTAGTAATAACCAATCCCAAAGTGCCACCATCACCACAGAAGATGGAGGCCAAGAAGAAGAAGAAGAACAGGACACGCCCCAATTCCTCCATCTTACTTCTTTAGACCCCCCTGTACCAAAATCCTAAACCCTGTGTTTTACACTTTAATTAACTTATCCCTTCACCATACACCCAGTGAAACCTTCCCAGTCCTCATACAGGCGTCGTCTCCTGTGTCGGATCAAAGTCCAGCCACCAGACACTTCTGGCAACATTCCAGGACTCCCGAGCCCCCCAAGGGTGTTCTCGGCCACTCTGCACCTCCGTCCTGAGGTGCTGAGATCCCACATAGAACTAGATTTTTGTTTGTATCTGTCACAAATCTTTAAACTTATTAATATTTTTTACATTCTTCCTTGCAGTAACCAAAGATCTAGAAGAATCAAGCAGTTTATCTTTGGAATGTGCAGCTCTAATAATCAAAATCTGCACCAAAGAAAAATTACCAATGAACAAAAGAAATTTCTATCTGCAGTCCAATACTCAGTGCAACACAATCTAGTTTTCTGTTTTGCATGTTTTATTTTCTCTGAATCATACAGGTAGCAAGATGGAAAACAAAGTGCAGTATGTGCCATTTCCATTCACATTTACATTTTTTTTCCCACCTAACTGGGCAGATAATTTCTGCCAGGGTGCTTTTTATGGTGTGAGGGATGCTGTACACCTGACCATGTGAGGCAGCAGTATTTACTGAATGAGTGGGCAATGACAACTGGAAATACATTTCACCTTACCCCCACTTTACAAGGCATTCTGTAACAATTCATAGACTGGGAAGAGAAGTTAGTTAATTTTGCCACAGCAAAGGAAACCAGTTTTACACATATATTGCTTATTAAATATTGCATGATGGCAAATATGCATTGACATTTAACTGTGAGCCAAGAGAAACCATTAAAATAAAATATTTGAATTAGCAAATGTTTAAACAAGTTATGTGCATAACTTTACTATGACTAGTTTCCCAAATTCTTTGTAAACCACTGGGGCAGCTAAGTGTTTGCCCTAACCTCTGCATGATCAGGCCTCCAACACACTTCTGGAAATCCATCCTGAAGATATTTGCTGAACTACTCACTGCTCGAGTGAAGCTCTCAGTTGGCAAATTTCACAATGATGGTACATATTGAGGGCAAACATACCTCAGCCCCCCACACTGGAAAACTCCCCAAAACCAAGTCAGAAACCTGTGTCACACCCTCCCGCACAGTGCACAGCCTGGCACAACCAGGGCATGGCCAAGCAGCAGGTTTTGTTCTTTACCATTCAAAGTCAGAGATGAGGTCTGTTCAGTGGGCTCCATGCTGTGTTTGCTGTTATATAAATAACCAAGGATTTGTGGCCCAGAATTTGGCTGCACCATAATTCACGGGCAGGCAGTGGCTGTCCAAGGGCTCACAGGCTGCTGGAACAAACTGGCAAGACTTGCTTGCCTAAGCCAGGCACTTCAGCGAACATCTCTTGGTCAGAGAAGATGAATTTTGTATTGGTCTATTTATCTATATACAATGGAAAGAACAAAAGGGGGAAAGGTGGTGGAGACATCTTAAAATGAGAGGATATAGAATATATTTTTATGACTTTTGCTGATATTCAGATATATTAGACTGACTTCAAGCTCAACAAATATGGACCCAGAACAGATCAGATCCACAGAAATGTTCAAAGTACTCTGGAAAGATTCTGCATTGTGTTTGCAAATTAGAATTTAATACATCTCATCTCTTGCTATATCCTATCCTCATCCCTGACCTAGATGTTTTTCTTGAGGATTTCGCTGTGCTGCAGCTCTGGCTTTGGTGTTCCCTGGTTCATGTGAATACAACAACACAATGAACCTACTCTGTCCTTCATAAGGATGGGTGAGTCATCCCTTCCAAAAGAAAGAGACAATAGCCATTGACTTATTCCATTGTTCTCTTTGTAGCTGCCACCCTACAGTGTAGCAAGATTGGTGTAGTTTTGAACCAAGAACTTGAGCTAAGAATAATAATAACGTGGGCTTTTACTGAAGTGACCAGAAATAAATGTCAGTACAACCCTTTTCAAATAAGATTTGGTGGAGCACTTGAGGGAAGCATGCTTAAAAAACAAACATATGAGAGTAGATGTAATTTATTAATAATCATCATTTACATTAACTAAGAGCACTTAAGGGCTACACCATTTGCCCTAAACTTAAGATTTTATATAGGACTGGAGAAGACTTATACATAGTCGAGGAATGGTGAGGACAACTTCAGGCCTTAATGCCAATGTGACAGGGCAAATACCTCTTTGGGGACATTGATATATTTTCTATTCATTCACCAGTATTTAATAGAGGGGGAAATTATGGAGCTGTGTGGGGTTTTGCTGCAATTTTGTAGGCTGTGGTTGCATGATAACAGAAGGTAATCAGAAACCATTAGCTACTCCACTGGCTTAAGTCACAAATATGAAACCCTTGTGTGTCATTAAACTTCCATCCGGTTCAGTCCTTAGTCCATGATATCTCCCAGCCCTCTTCCCCTTCAGGACCCTTCCACTGAAAAATTTCCTCCTGCTGTGGTGCAATTACTTCATCACTGTGGCACACGAAAAGTAAAAGGCACTGCCGTCTGATCTAAGCTTTTTTCCCTTGGGAAGTTTTGAACACATTTCCAGCTCCCACTCCTTATGTGGTGCAGACCCTTCCCCAGTTCCCTGCCCTTCTCTGGACACACTCGAGCACCTCAGTGATAGTTTGCAGTGAGGGGCCCAAAACTGAACCTGGGGTTCAGGTGCCACAGCAGTGCTGGCTCCCTGTACATGCCACATGATGGCACTCAGGATTAGGTGTTGCAGGCACAGGGTGTTGTGCTGTGCTGATCTCACAGTAGATCAGGTTGTATTTTTCACTGGCAGAACCAAGATATGCATCTTGAGAAGAGGGATTTTATGGTTCATGTGCTGTGATTAAATAAGAAAGCCTAATATTGCAGGGTAGTGTCCTGGGTTGACTATATGATGCTTTTATCCCCAATTGTCTAGTTTTGTTATGCTGAATAGTAAGTTTTGTATCTTTAAGACTTGTTGCAGAGAGTGAAGGGGGCAGAGAAGAAGCGCACAGTTTTTTTTTCAGACACTGCTCTCATTCCTCCACATTCCTGCTCCTGACTGTGTTGTCTGCGGATGGACAGACAGTGGGACAGAGCTCTTTTTTGTTTTTAGTTAGTTTATCTAGCTGAGGCAAAGAAGTTCCTTGGACTGTGGGGTTTTTTCCCTTTTCTTTGGAGCTGCTCAAACCTGCTCTTGCCTGAACACCCAGGGGAGCACCGGCAGCTGCACCTGAGGCCCACCAGGCCAGGCCTGGCCTGCGACATTGCCAGCCCTGAGGGACTGATCAGAGACTGAGTGAGCTGAGCTGCAACCCTGTGATGGGGTTTTCTCAGTTTGTCATCTCTTTTGGAGCAACAAGGGGTTTTATTGTTTCATATTGTTTTGGTTTTATAGTTTAATAAACAGTTTTTTTCCACTTTTCTCCAAGGAGGTATATTCTCCCGGACCGGTTAGGGGGAGGGGCCGATTGAATTTGCTTTCCTACCGGAGCCCTTTTGGGGGTTCTCTCCCAAATTTGCTCTAAACCAGGACAGGTGGCAACCTATCTGTGGGTTGTTAAACTTTCCCTGGTCTTTTGGCTTCTTCAATGTTGAGTTAGGTCAAGCCCACCTCTTTTCATGAAGTGAGCCTCCACCAAGGAAAGCCACACAAGCTTGGATTTTAATCTTGAATCATCAATTATATTACTCAGTAATATAAAATTTCTCAAACCACCAAAACTACTCAGACATTGTGACCAGGTGTTTAGCAAGGTTTACATAATCTGGTATGGAATCACTTTCTTCATTTTCTGCTTCAAGAGAAGCCCATCCAGAGTGAGAGCAGTGACTGAGGGGAGCCCTCATCATGGTCTGAAGCTTCTTTGTGAGGGGAAGTGAAGGACAGCACCAACTCTGGTGGCCAGTGACAGGGCTCAAGAGCATGGCCTGAAGTTGTGGCAGGGAGGTTTAGTTGGATTTCAGGGAAAGGTTCTTCCCCCAGAGGGTGCCGGCACTGCCCAGGCTCCCTAGGGAATGGGCACAGCCCCGAGGCTGCCAGAGCTCCGGGATCCTTTGGACAACAGTTCCAGGGATGCCCAGGGTGGGATTGTTGGGGTGTCTGTGCAGGGACAGGAGCTGCACTCATTGATCCTTGTGGATCCCTTCCAACTCAGGATATTCTGTGATTCTATGAACTGCCAGGGGCTGACAGCAAAAATTAAATAATGCTCAGGAAACGTCAGATGGAACAGCAGTCAAATTCAGGTTTTCATGAATGACAAATGAATTCAGGTCTGGGAGAGATTAAAAGACTTGGTCATGTTTTATCCCTCATTGTGTTATGTCCCAAACCTTAAAAAATGCTGGAAAATACTGTTCTAGATTAACAGATTTCTTGCACTCTAACACATCCAGACTCAAGTGTATATTAATAGAGCTTGTTTATAGAGCCTAAACTGCAATTTCGACATTCCAGGTTTTCCATTACAAAAGCAAACAACAAACCAAAAGGTTAAAAATCACAAATTTCACTCCCCACGGAACTGCTGAAGTAGCATTTCTGTTATATGGGGACGACTGATGTGAAGTGGGATTAACAGGCATGAGTCAGAGAGCACATTCCTAATATTTATTCTAGAGCTTTTGGCAACCCTGCAGCATGGTTTCTTACAGAATTCAATTGGCATTTAAAGATGCTATCTGTCAAAGGAGACAGTTTTACTCAGACCCAAGTTCATCCATTATCTCAGGTTTCCAGAGCTGTATTGGGCCAGCAACAACAATCACACTTTCTTTGTCAGAGCTGGCCTCTCTCTTGGACCTTCGAAGACAGCCTTGGTAGCATCTGGAGGAATAATCATAGGCCCTGCAGACCACCAGCTCACACTGCAGGTAAACCTCTGGGTTGCTCTGAATGAACTGGAAGGCATTGAATTTAAACCTGAGGGTGTGTCTGAAGGGTGAGTAATACGTAGCATAGGTGGGATCTTTGGCACACCTAAAAAGAAACAAAAAAAAAAAAAACCCTCTCATGAATACACACTGCAGTCAGTCATTTACATGCAATAAAACACACATGAGAAGTGATTTTTAAGCATTGTGAGAACAGTTCAGAAAGCTGCAAGCTGGAAAACCAAAATGCCTTTTTTTGGCATAATTCAAGCACATTGCCTTTCCTCAGCCTGTTGTGTGTCTGATACGTGGTGTTTGTATGATTCTGTGAAGGTAAATTAACCTTACCTGAGGCATTTCACTATTACCTTATAAAAATTAATATTTATAATAATTAATAACAAATATATAATAAAATTTAATAATTTATAATTTAATAATGTAATTTAATAATTAGAAATAAAGTAAAAAATAAAAATAAAATATTATACTTACAAAGAAATAATAATTATAATATCCATCGTGAACTGGCCATAGCCATTTAGTCTACTTTTTATTTTAAGCTGTGGTGTGTTTGTTATATTTTGGGTCAATGCATCTCCCTTTTCCCAGTAAACCCTGAATGCTCTTGTCCATTAATTAATTAAAAGCTGCCATTATCGTATGCTATATTCACACTATTCCATTAAATTAAAAAATAAAAATTAATAGGAGATGCAGAAATTTGAAGGCAGTTTTATCTGTAATTGTAATTCATAAGAACTCACCCATTCTCGATTATAGGATAGGACTTTGTTGTAAAATTGTGGTGAGTGGGAGATGCCACACAGGTGTCCAGAAATAACTGCAGGGATGGGTCAGAGCTGTGCAGGGAAGCTTGTAGGAACAAATTCTGGTTGATGCCAACACGGTAGGGTGAGTCATACACTGGCCTTGAGAAGCTTGAGGAGTCATAAAATGTGAGGTTGACATCGTATCTCTCATACTGAGTTTCATTCACTTCAAAGTTGTCGTCCGCGACGTACATCGTTTTTGCCCACGTGTTCTGGAGCATCTTGCAGTTGACATGCAAGAGAAGATTTCTATTTCTTGTGATTAACGTACCAGAAGAGGACCCTCTAATAGTGTTGGAATAGCTGATTGTGTCATTGTTCCCCTGTTTGGCACATAAAATATAAAATTAACTCATATATTCAGGTACCCTACTATACATTCTGAACTTTGCTGTATCCTTACAGCAATGTGCACTGTAAAAACATTATTTCCCAGAAAGTCTGATGTGGAAAAGTCTGAATCTAGTAATTTCTGTTCTCAAGATAAGAATCTTCATGTGATATTCAGTGCCCACAATTTTGATCTAGAAAACTACTCACAATAAATGCAGACATAACAGAATTAAATACTACTTGTACAACATTAAGTATGTGAAGGTTCAGGTCTGGCACAATATTTAGCTGAAATCTGGCTATGACATTATTAGTCACATTTAGTGAAAGCTTTGAAACTTTTATAGCTATCACACTCAGCCTGGGACCTTGAAAATGCCAAGTATTTGTATCCTTCCACAGCTTATTCCTTTGGAGATGAATGACGGGCTGTAAGGGAATGCTCTGTTAGCAGAGGCAGGAAATGCAAGTGCAAATATCCTTCAGGAGAGAGGGAGACAACCCACAATCACCAGGACACTTCCAGTCCCTGCAGGTCTCAGGTAGCTTTCAATTTGGGCTGGTTTCCAAAGCAAATTCTCCTGTTTGAATTTTTATATCCTCCCGTTTTTGGCCACTTTGTTGAAACGTTCAGCCCTACCTCTCTGACAGTGCCACAGCGAGTGTACGGAATATCGAATGACACAGAATTTGATGTGATGTTGGGTGTGCAAAGGGGGTCGTTCAGGGTCAGGTTCCAAGCAGAGTAGCCGTGGGACTGAAGGAAGTATCTGCTCACAACCACATGCATGTAGTCTGGCAAACACAGCAGGGCTAGTGGATGGCAAAGAAAATATGTTACAAGCTCAGTAAAGTGACCAAAAAAGGTTGTAAGCAGTGGATTAAATAAACACCACCTTTTGCAGAAGCAGCTGATTTGGCGGAAGGAGCTCAGAATCCAAACCATGGACTTGAACCTCCACAAAACCACTACAGATCTAACTTAAATTTTAAAAATTTAATTTAAAACACTAACAAGATTAACAACCAGCGAACTAGATAATAATTGAAAAGCATGTTTCTGCTTTAAAGATGAACTTACTGGTGCTGTCATCAGCAGGAGTGGAGTGATAGCTGGCCTGGAAGCCTCTGTATGTGTATCGGGAGTTGCTGTGGAAGCGGACGCTCAGCAGGTTGGAGGACGATGTGTACGTGGGGTAATAACCAGAACAAATCTTCCCAAGGAGAGGAGAGCCGTGCAGGGGCCCATCGTAGATTTCCACATAGTCAGAGAGGCATCTGCCACCTTCCATCCTGGCAAGCGATGAAACTATTTAGTTTTATGCTTAGTTTTTACGTTCTTTGGTTTTGTTTGCCTGTTGGTTTGGGTTTTTAGTCAGATTAGCTCTTTATAGCAGAAGAATACATTTGATTGATATGACTGTCAAACCTTTGGAACGGAAACTACAGCCTCCACTTTCTGTCTCAGTAAATGCCAGCCATGTTTTTTGACTAAATAAGCAAAAATCAATACATTTTCCCTCTCCAGATATACTAAAAGCTTTGATAAAGATTCTTGAAATCAAGTAGGTTTTTGCTTAGTAAGTCCAAGTTGTCACTCCCATATGTTCATCTTCTCAAATAATGAATTTCTACTTACTGAATATCTGTAAATGTAAGCGTGACACGAAAGTTGCTTTCTACTTGTATTTCCCACACGCAGTCAGCATTGTTTGGATAATTTCTAGGGTAAAATGGGCTCTGTAAGGTACCAGATGAAGAGGAGAGCAAGCCACCACAAGAATAATCTTCTGCAGAGAAAAATACAAGAAGAAAAAGATATGTATGCACCTTTAGGGTTGCGTTTGGAGTACATATGTGTGAAGTTTATGTCTAAATGTAGAGATAGTGACTTCAATCAGCTCCAGTGGCCTCTCCATTGGGTTCATACACATCTGAAAGCAGGTTAGGAGATGCTAAACATGCTGAACAGATTTTATAATGCTGATCTGCAGTGCCTGCACTAGCAGGACACAAATATTTTCCACAGCACTGGACAATTTTGAGGCTGGATTTGTGGAGATCAGCTCTTCCTTGAAAAAGGATCCCCTATTACATTAGCTAATGACCAAAGGGAGGAGGAAAAAAAATAAAATAATTTTGTTTTAAAAGCAAAAAGTTGATAAATATCCAATTCATAAACTTACCCAAGTCCTCTAAACCTACCTGGGGTTGGTGATGCAGTAGAAGTATTGGGAGCTGTAGAGAGAGCACAAGGTGATAAGAAATACAAAATACACTCAGCATTTTGCCTAAGAGAAACAGCCCTCTGGGGGTCAGCCCTCCCCAGAAGGGCTCCTGAAGGGACACTGCAACACCAGACCCACAATCACTGCCTGGACACACGGGGGGTCCCTGTGTGGCTCCAAGCCCTCCCTCTCCACCCACCTGCCCAGGGTCTTGATCTCCTCTGTTAAAGGTCAGTAGGGTGGGATGGAGTGCACCCTCAGCATCTCTGGGACCCTCAGCATCTCTGGGACCCTCAGCATGTTTGTGGTGACACCAAACTGGAAGGAGGGGATGGTCAAGCAGATGGTGCTGCTGCCATTCAGAGGGAGCCTGGCACTGCAGACAGAGCAGCAGCCAGCCTCAGCTGCCAAAAGGAGTTCTCTGCACTGTGGCTGAGCACATCAGCTGCCTTTATTTTGGAAAAACAAGAAGCAGCCTTTGGCCTCTGCAGCAATAATTTTGCCAAGGCTGATCAATTCCTCTGCCTACAGCATAGAGCAGGAAAATTGATGATAGCTCAGTGGCAGCACTGGGGGAGTTGGAGAGAGTCCCATTCCTGCCCACCAGGCAAAGAAACAGTGTCTGGCAGCAGCTTCATGGCCATCCTCTCCTGAAAACCACCCTTGAGCCAGGATACCTCTAAGTGTCCCCTCTAAGAGGGTCTGGATGCCCACAAGGTGCTGAGAACCACCAGAAGCTCTTTGTGATTGAGCTTGAGCCCCTGCCCTGGCGAGGAGTAGAGGACGGCTCCAGTCTTACCCATGGTGGTACTGAAGGCAAGAAATGAGGAGTAGTAGGCGTGGAAGCCCCTCCTGGTGACGCTGCCGTCGCTGCGGAACAGGACGGTGAGCTGGTTCCCAGAGGAGTTGAAGACACGATGGTCGTTCCAGCAAACACGGCCCAGGAGCCTGCTCTGGGGGGAGTCTCCATCAAACACCTCAATGGCATCGTAGGAGCAGCTGCTGTCCTCCAGCCTGCAGGGAGGAGATGTGGCCTCAGCTCTCCTCACAGAGAGCAGCGTGTAGGAAAGGCATTTTGTACTGTTCTTGTGAGCCAGAGAAGGCCTGCTGAAGATCAGGAAAGCCCCGTATCTCTCTTGAGGAAGACACCAAGGTTGTCACCTGTTGGACCCCAGGAAACTCCTCTGGCTGCCCTGGAGGACTCGAGCCCCTGCCCAGGAGGCTCGGAGCCCAGGACCCCTGTGCCTTTGATTGAGCCCTTAGAAAAAGCAATTACCAACTTTATATGAAGAATTACAAGCCACAAAAGTTTAAGTAGAATGATAGTGAATTTTTCACAGAGTGAAAAATAGATTTTTGGGGTTTTTAGAATGGGGATTCAGGGGGCAAGATGGAGGAATCTGGGTGTGTCCAGCCTTTCTCCTTCTCCTTCTTGGTCTCCATCTTGTGCTCTGATGTTGGCACTTTTGGATTGGTTTAGAGTAGAAGCTCACTGTCTAATATAGGTGATAGGTATTGGAAAGTAATTGTAAATAGTGTACATGTAGTTATTAGTATAAAAAGATAACACCACCTGGGGGCAGGCAGAGTGCCTCTCTGTCTGTCTTGCTGAGAGGACCTCGTCTGGTCAGGAGAAAAAAATTTATAGACAAGGAACAGTAAACAACTTTGAGACCAAGAAATTAGGAGTTCTGACTCCTTCTTCAACTGCCAAGCTGGGAAAGGAGACTTTCTAACACATCTTGGCATCACTCTAACCAGCTAGAGACCCCGAGAGTCACCATGACAAGCTGATGAAAGGAAGAAAGTTAAAAGATACAGACTCTAGCTGGCTCACAGAATGACGTGGCTCCTTGTTCACATATTGAGAACTTTGTTTCTTTCTTATGACCAACGGGCAGTGAATGTGTCTGTTAAGTAAATTTAAATATCTTGAAAAACTACAAAAGCAACCTGTTGCTGTAATAAATCTCTCTTATACACCCTTCTAATGGAGTCTTAGTGCTTTGCATCATGTCGTGCTCTGTAGCGACAGCAGCAGGCACAAAATCCCCAAGGAGTTTTCCTGGGGAAGGAAGTGAGAACCTCAAAGGAGAAAACAATTCTTATATCTAGTCACTGCTCCTGTTTTTGCACGTGTGGAACGTGTTATGGAGATTGTTTACCCAAAGTGATTTGGTTAATTGGACATGGGTGAAAGTTGTTTTGAGTGATTAGCCAATCACTCAAAGCTGTGTCCTGGCTGTCTCAGACATGACTGTCTGTCTGGGTTTTTTTTAGTATTCTTTAGTATAATATCTCTTTAGCATAGTATCTTTAGTAGTAACGTATCTTTAGTATCTCTTTTAGTTATAGTATTAATGTAATGCAATATAGTTTTAATGAAGCAATTTGTTCAGCATTCTGAATCATGGAGTCAGAGCACGTTATACCCTGGCCTGTCTCTACTATAAGAGGAAGATCTCTCTGGGCACAGCTGCAAGGCCCAGCAGCCCCATTGCCACCTCGCCCCAGCGCTCGGGCTGAGGCTGCCAAGGTCCCACAGTGGGGACAAAGCCACCCCAGAGCCTGGCTGGACTCACTCCACATCCGTAAACTGGAGCTGGATCCTGCGGGCCGGGTCCCACGGACGGATGTTCCACACGCAGTAGGCGTTGTTGGAGTAGGAGTTGGGGTATCCCGGGCTCTGGAGGGTGCCAGACAATCCCTGCAGTAAGCCACCACAGGAGACGTTCCCTGAGGAAAAGAGCAGAGCCCGGGCATGGGCAGAGAGATCTTATTCCATGGCCAGAATCCATCAGAGAAGGGCAAGGCCCTGCCAAGGAGGTTCTGCCACAGCCCCACAGAGACCCTCCCTGCCAGGCACCCCAAAACATCACCCCTGCCTCCCCCCAGCCCAGCTCATACAGAAACCCAGGTCCATGGGGTTGGCTGTCCAGTGGGACGCCTGGGGAAGGAGAAAATCAGACCCCTCAACTCCTCTGGACCTCAATGGAAATAAAACCTGCTGGGAGCCAACCCTCTGCAGAAGCCAGGCTCTTTCCGGTGGTGCCCCTCAAGAGACCATGGACACAAACTGAAACACAGGGAATTTCCTCTGAACATCAGGAGACAATTTTTTCCTGCAAGGGTGACTGAGCACAGACACAGGTTGCCCACAGAGGTGGCAAATAGGCAAAAGCCCTCTGGATATGGTCTTGGGAAGCCAGCTATGGCCGATCTTGCTTTCAGCCAGGGGGTAGGAACAGTTGTACTCCAGACATCCCTTCCAACTTCATCATCCCATGGTTCTGTGAGGAATAATGGAGGGCAGAAGCCAGTCCAACCCCACAGCTCCTCTGCACATACCTGTGGCATTCCATGGCATGGTGGCCATCAGTCCGAAGACAGCTGGTTCTACAGGGAGAGAGCAGCAGGTGAGCAAGCAGTGCTTTGCCCAAGAGGATCATCCTGCTGGGAGTCCCCCCTCTCCAATAGGAACCTCACAGAACCCCAGTGAAAGCCAAAGCCCACAGTCAGCACTGCAGTGTGGCAGGACTGAGATGGCTGCAGTGCCGACAGCACCAGCGCTTACCCAAGGGCATCCCCACTGCAGCACCATCAACACCAGTGCCAAACCTCTCCCACAGAAAAAGTGGCTACTCAATCCTAAATGATCCCAAGCAATCCCACATCTCCCTCAATGTTAGGGACATTAGCCAGGGTCTGTGAGTGCAGCCTACACAGAGAATCCCAGAGAAAGAAAACCCCATGGAAAACCCACATATGAACAGAAATCTCTGGTTACCTGTTGTTGGAGTCACTGTCATTCCCGAGTCTGGAAGGAGAAAATCAGAGCGTGTGAGGCACTAGAACTGCTTGGCTTGCCATACATGTACTTAATTTCATGGAAAGTTATGGAGGAACCCACGGGGAGGAAGGCCTGACTAAAAACCACCCCTCTCTGTCACTTGTGCGCCAGGGTCAGGGCAGGGACAGGCGAGAGCCAGGATCGTAGAAGAGGCAAAGAAGGCTTTATTCAAAAGAACCACGTATTTTTCATAGAGTGGTACAAGAGGTTCTATTCTATTGCCTAACTAACAGAAACATCTTTCTCACTCACGGTCCCTGAGAGGAACAGAAAAATTAAGTAGAAAAACAGCACCTGCAAATTGTTTATAGTGAACAGGTTATCATATATTTCCAGCTCCCTAAAATTTCTCACAAGCCGCTGTGAGAAACGCTTGCCGTTTCTCTCTCTCTGTCCCGTGGCATCCACCCCTGTCCTCACACCCTGCTCTGTGCAGGAGTGATGCCCAAACCCCACATTTCCCAGCTACAGTCTGCAAACATGAGATTGATGTTCCCTCTGCATCAGGCTTGTGCACCCACGACCTGCTGCTGCCCTGAGCAAGGAGCAAGGGCTGGGCAGCCTTCATCCCACCTCCATCCAGACTGATTTTCTTCAGGAAAATGGCACCAAAACACGGACACCCACCTGAGCAGACGACAGAAGCAGCTCCATGGTAACAGGCATCATACTGGTATTCGTAGGGGCAGTACCACAGGAACTCCTCATTGCCCATACAGTTCATCTCAGTGAACAGGTAGGAGGAGTAGGAGTCGCTCGGAGGGAAGGGGTGCATGATGGCCTCAGGGAAGCCACAGCCCAGCTGCCTGCACACCACCTGGGCATCCTGCATGTCCCACAGGTAGCCACACACCTTCTCCCAGGCTCCAAAGTAGTAGATCTCCACATTGCCTGCGCACCTGTTGGGGCCGCCGCTCAGTCTCAGGTGGATCTCTTGGAGAGACACAAACCCCTTGGTCAGCACAGTGGTGCTCTGGCTCCAGGGAATGACATCCCACAGCCTTCCTGGGCATGGCTGCATCCACCTGCAGCACAGCCCAGGGCTGGAACCCTGCTCAGCTCCCATGCTGTGGGATGGAGAGGTTGGGGCAGGCACATCGCATCCCCGTGCCCAGGGCTGGGACAAGAACCATGGCAGACAGACTCACCATCAGCTATGATTGGAACTGTGGAGGAGAACAAGCAGAGAAAAAAAAGACGCAGAGAGCAAAAGGATTAGGACAAAATTCTTTGGGAGTTGTGAGCGCTTTCTACCCTTCCTCTAGTGAGTCAAGATCCCACTGAAGGGCACAAGTGAAGAAGACCTTTTTCATTCTATCAAGGAGGCTGGTTGCTGGAGAGCAAAGCCATCCCCAAATTCCTCCATCCCAGATAATTTACTTTTCATGTACATTCCCATCCCCACCCTAAAGAAAATGTGAGCTTTTTAATTATACTGATTTCTTCCCAACAAAAAATACTGTGACAAAAACATAAATCTATCACTATTACATAAAGTAACAATCTGATAAATTGTACTTACAAGTTGTGGAGTCAGTAGTTGTGGGAGGTCTTCTTGTCACTAGAGAAGAAAAAGATAAGATAGCATATGTGATGGTCAAGAAGGCAAATTTAACATGAAACTTCCTCAAATCCTGTTTCAGTCTCAAGCAATTTGCAGCCAACAAACTTGAGATCCAAGAGATTTCTCTCGATTTTAGTCAACTTCAGCAGTGTTTTCTCCCATTAACCATCAACACTCCTTGTGAGCCCACCAGAACCTGCAAGTGGCCCAGAGAGTGCCTTGAAGTGGGACCAGTTTTCTCAGGTCCCCCAGCCATATGAGCTGGAAGAGAGGGACAGAGCGCAGAATGAATCCCCCATAATCCAGGGAAAACCTGTAACCACTTGGATATTCACAAATCTGTGGGGATCCACTTAAGGGAGCTGGGGGGTCTCAGCCTGGAGGAAAGAAGGCTCGGGGGGACCCAATTGCTCCCCACAGTTACACTGAAAGGAGGTGGCAGCCAGCTGGGGCCAGTCCCTTCTCCCCTATAACAGGACAAAGCCTCAAGCCAGACCGGAGATAAGGGGAAATCTTCTGGAAAGAACAGGCTGCCCAGGGCAGTGATGGAGTCACCATCCCTTGAGGGGATTTTAAAGACATGTAAATGTGGCTCATGGAGACATGTAAATGTGTGGGGCTGCTGGCTTAATGATTGAACTGATGATCTTAAAGGTGTTTTTCAGCTGGAACAATTCTTTGATTCTGTCTGTTGGTTTCACTTGACCTGATCAGGAGATGATGGCTCTGCTACCGATATGAGAATAGGCTGTGACAAACTGCCTCTTTCTCCAAATCAAGCAGGCAAAACCTCAACAGAAATGAAGAGGACATAAAATATCTGGGGAGGTGGTCAGAACAAGGCCAGTGACAAGGGAGGCTGCACATCTCATTATTTTCATTGGGCACAGCTGCAGGTTGAAAGGGAGTATCCAAAAGCTCCCTGTCCCAGGTTCTGCTGACATTCCCACCACATCCAAGCTCCCTCTCATTCCCTTCCATCCCCAACACCACTCATTCCGCCAACACCAAGCTGCTGGTTTCACCAACTGGGTCAAAGCAGGTTTTCCCTGCCAGGGCTGATGGAAAGCCTCCAGGTGGCAGAAAGGGATCAGAGGTGTCCTGCAGGACAGGGCTCTGGTACGCCCAGAAACGTGATTGATCTCTATCCCGTTGTTTTTTAACTGGGTCACAAATTTATCACTATTATATAAAGTAACAATTTGATAAATTCTACTTACTCGTCGTGGTCTCAATAGTTGTTGTGGAACCTCCTGTTGTCACTAGAGAGGAAAAAAAAAAGAAAAATACAAGAGGAAGAAGGTATTTATGCACCTTAAGTATTTTGTTTGGAGTATGTATGTATGAATTTAATGTCTAAATGCAGAAATTGTGACTTCTATCAGCTCCAGTGGCCTCTCCATTAGGTTCATACACATCTGAAAGCAGGTTAGGAGATGCTAAACATGCTGAACAGATTTTATAATGCTGATCTGCAGTGCCTGCACTAGCAGGACACAAATATTTTCCACAGCACTGGACAGTTTTGAGGCTGGAATTGTGGAGATCAGCTCTTCCTTGAAAGAGGAACCACCTATTACAATAGCTAATGACCAAAGGGAGGAGGAAAAAAAATAAAATAATTTTGTTTTAAAAGCAAAAAGTTGATAAATATCCAATTCATAAACTTACCCAAGTCCTCCAAACCTACCTGGGGTTGGTGACACAGTAGGAGTACTGGGATCTGTAGGGAGACAGCAGCAGGTGATAAGAAATACAAAATACACTCAGCATTTTGCCTAAGAGAAACAGCCCTCTGGGGGTCAGCCCTCCCCAGAAGAGCTCCTGAAGGGACACTGCAACACCAGACCCACAATCACTGCCTGGACTCCAAGCCCTCCCTCTCCACCCACCTGCCCAGGGTCTTGATCTCCTCTGTTAAAGGTCAGTAGGGTGGGATGGAGTGGACCCTCAGCATGTTTGTGGTGACACCAAACTGGAAGGAGGGGATGGTCAAGCAGATGGTGCTGCTGCCATTCAGAGGGAGCCTGGCACTGCAGACAGAGCAGCAGCCAGCCTCAGCTGCCAAAAGGAGTTCTCTGCACTGTGGCTGAGCACATCAGCTGCCTTTATTTTGGAAAAACAAGAAGCAGCCTTTGGCCTCTGCAGCAACGAAAGTGCCAGGGCTGAGCAGCCCCCCTGCCTACAGCATAGAGCAGGAAAATTGATGATAGCTCAGTGGCAGCACTGGGGAAGGTGGAGAGTCCCATTGCGGCCCACCAGGAACAGTGTCTGGCAGCAGCTTCATGGCCACCCTCTCCTGAAAACCACCCTTGAGCCAGGATGACTGTAAGTGGGGCCAGAGGGTCTGGATGCCCACAGGGTGCTGAGAGCCACCAGAAGCTCTTTGTGATTGAGATTTAGCCCCTCCCCTGGCGAGGAGTAGAGGACAGCTCCAGTCTTACCCATGGTGGAACTGAAGGCAAGAAATGAGGAGTAGTAGGCGTGGAAGCCCCTCTCAGTGATAACGTAGTCGCTGTGGAACAGGACGGTGAGCTGGTTCCCAGAGGAGGTGAAGACACGATGGTCATTCCAGCAAACACGGCCCAGGAGCCTGCTCTGGGGGGAGCCTCCATCAAACACCTCGATGGCATCGTAGGAGCAGCTGCTGTCCTCCAGCCTGCAGGGAGGAGATGTGGCCTCAGCTCTCCTCACAGAGAGCAGCATGTAGAAAGGCATTTTGTACTGTTCTTGTGAGCCAGAGAAGGCCTGCTGAAGATCAGGAAAGCCCCGTATCTCTCTTGAGGAAGACACCAAGGTTGTCACCTGTTGGACCCCAGGAAACTCCTCTGGCTGCCCTGGAGGACTCGAGCCCCTGCCCAGGAGGCTCGGAGCCCAGGACCCCTGTGCCTTTGATTGAGCCCTTAGAAAAAACTATTACCAACTTTATATGAAGAATTACAAGCCACAAAAGTTTAAGTAGAATGATAGTGAATTTATCACAGGGTGAAAAAGAGATTTTTGGGGTTTTTAGAATGGGGGTTCAGGCGACAAGATGGAGGAATCTGGGTGTGTCCAGCCTTTCTCCTTCTCCTTCTTGGTCTCCGTCTTCTGCTCTGATGTTGACACTTTTGGATTGGTTTAGAGTAGAAGCTCACTGTCTAAATTAGTATAAAAAGATAACACCACCTGGGGGCAGGCAGAGTGCCTTGAACTGTCTTGCTGAGAGGACCTCGTCTGGACAGGAGAAAAAATTTTATACACAAGGAACAGTAAACAACTTTGAGACCAAGAAATGAAGAGTTCTGACTCCTTCTTCAACTGCCAAGCTGGGAAAAGAGACTTTCTGACACATCTTGGGGTCACTGTGACCAGCTAGAGACCCCGAGAGTCACCATGACAAGCTGATGAAAGGAAGAAAGTTAAAAGATATGGACTCTAGCTGGCACACAGAATAACGTGGCTCCTTGTTCACCTATTGTGAGCTTGTTTCTTTCTTATGACCAACAGGCAGTGAATGTGCCTGTAAAGTGAGTGTAAATATTTTGAAAATCTATAAAAGCAACATGTTGCTGTAATAAATCTCTCTTATACACCCTTCTGATGGAGTCTTGGTGCTTTGCGTCGTGTCGTGCTCTGTAGCGACAGCAGCAGGCACAAAATCCCCAAGGAGTTTTCCTAAGGAAAGGCAGTGAGAAACTCAGGCAGTGAGAAATTCTTGTCTCTATTCGCTGCTCCTGGTTTTGCACGTGTGGAACGTGTTATGGAGATTGTTTATGCAGAGTGATTTGGTTAAATGAGCCCAGGTGAAAGTTGTTTTGAGTGATTAGCCAGTCACTCAAAGCTGTGTCCTGGCTGTCTCAGACAGTCACGGGTTTTTCTTTAGTATTCTTTCATATAGTATATCTTTAGTATAGTATCTCTTTAGTATAGTATCTTTAGTTTCTCTTTAGTTATAGTATAGTATTAATATAATATAATATCATATAGTTTTAATGAAGCAATTTATTCAGCATTCTGAATCATGGAGTCAGAGCACATTATCCCCTGGCCTGTTTCTACTACAAGAAGAGGATCTGTCTAAGCACAGCTGCAGGGCCCAGTAGCCCCATTGCCACCTCACCCCAGCGCTCGGGCAGAGGCTGCCAAGGTCTCACAGTGGGGACAAAGCCACCCCAGAGCCTGGCTGGACTCACTCCACATCCGTAAACTCAAGCTGGATCCTGCGGGCCGGGTCCCACGGACGGATGTTCCACACGCAGTAGGCGTTGTTGGAGTAGGAGTTGGGGTATCCCGGGCTCTCAAAGGTGCCAGACAAACCCTGCAGTAAGCCACCACAGGAGACGTTCCCTGAGGAAAAGAGCAGAGCCTGGGCATGGGCAGAGAGATCTTATTCCATGGCCAGAATCCATCAGAGAAGGGCAAGGCCCTGCCAAGGAGGCTCTGCCACAGCCCCACAGAGACCCTCCCTGCCAGGCACCCCAAAACATCACCCCTGCCTCCCCCCAGCCCAGCTCATACAGAAACCCAGGTCCATGGGGTTGGCTGTCCAGTGGGATGCCTGGGGAAGGAGAAAATCAGACCCCTCAACTCCTCTGGACCTCAATGTGGTCAGTGAGAGGGGAAGTTGAGCTGGAGGCACCCAGTGCTGCAGGGAGAAATCAGCAGAGTTCACTCCCAGCATTTTTCCCAAGAGATGCAACCTGCTGGGAGTCAACCCAATGGTAAGCTAAGTGAAATAGGCTATGGAAACAATCCCACATTGAGCTAGAATGTTTGGTCCAAAAAACTTCCCAAGGCAGCATCTGAACCCCAAGAATTGGAAATCCTTAGTTCTTTCACAATGGATTTTTGCTTTGCCTTCATAGCTAGTGCTTGGCAAAAAGGTGACCCTCCAAAGTACAATGTTACTCCCCATTATTTTGCATACAGAATTTTTTTAGTGTAATTTTTCAAACAGTTAGGATGTGCTTTCTGAAGCTGACCAATATCCATGACAATTACCCAAGGGATATAGGTTTATTTGTAGAGACAGGGCTTGGCAAGGCATTCCAGCACACCTTGAAGGTGGCCCTTAGTAGCATTAGGATGCTCACTGTAATTGTGCCTTCATCTGAAGCAGTCATGAAAAAAAAACAAAGGAGAACAGGAGCTGTTCCTCATTATGAGGAGAACTGTGAGAGTGATTTCAAGCCTTAGAAAGCTGCAAGAAGAGTTTCAGCAATTATATTTTTGCCCCAATTGGCTTCAACACTGGCATTGAAACAATTAGATCTGGTTAGATGAGCAAACAAGCTAATGCCACATCCTCTGCAATTAGTGATATGTTAATCGATGTTGATAGTGTTAGACATGCTACCCTTCAAAATAGAGCAGCAATTGATTTTCTTTTACTGGCACAAGGGTATAGTTGTATGGAATTTGAAAGATTGCATTGTATGATCCTATCAGATCATTCTGAATCCATTCACAAAAGCATACAAAACCGGAAAGATTTGACAGCCCAAATTAAAGAGGATAGTGGATCCTGGTTAGATGATCTGTTCCAAGAATAGAGCTTTACACCTTAGCTAAAGCAACTTTGCAAGACAGGTCTCTATATATTGGGTGTTTTGGTAATGATATTGACAGTAATCCCCTGCATACTTCAGTGGGTGTGACAAATGATGAACAAAACAACTAGAGAAGTTTTTGTCCTACAAGAGAGAGAAGTAGGAAGTAAGAAGCACAGAGAATGTTTGAAATCTCACGGAAATGACAGATGAAAGAATAGAAATAGAAGAAAGTTTTGAGTTAAGACCCTAGAATCGACAAGAATTTTTTGAACAATGACTTGTAACTATTGTCAGTCGTGATTCATATCTTTTTCACTGACTGAGCCTTCACAGCATTAAGTTGCTGTGCTGTAACATAGCAATGCTTAGCGTCAGCAAGAACAAGCCTCAAGCAGATAGTAAGCAACAATACTATAGTAGAGCTATGAAATGCGAGTAGCAAACGACACAGTTACGAAAGTTTCTTTTTAAGTCACCAGAGAGGGGGAATTGTGGGAATTCATGAAAATCAGAGGGTTTAGAAAAGTGGTAAAAAAGACAGGCCTTAACAGCAGAGTTTTGAACAGTGCTAAGGCAGCAGAAATAAGATTTCTAAGCTGTAGCGCAGATGTGAGAAATAGAACAACAGGCCTATGTAATTTGGCTTTCTAAATTGCAAAAAGTATATTTAATTATATCTTTAGAAGGTTAAATATGAATGAAGCTCTGTGCTTTTGCTCTATGTGATTGGCTGAGACTGAAATTGAGACTGTCTTATAGTATGTTGTAACGCTAACTTTCTTTGGCTTTCTGCCAGATCAGAGAGCTGGCGCATCTTTCCTCTCCATTGTCACAACAATGAAATGAGATTGATGCTGGAAAAATAAAAGCTCGATACGCTAGTTCCAGTTGCCCCATCCTATTCGTGTCTGTATATGAACTGCCGCTGCGCCAAATGTGAGCATTTTAATCATACCAATTTCTTCCCAACCATAAATACTGTGACAAAAACATAAATCAATCACTATTACATAAAGTAACGATCTGATAAATTCTACTTACAAGTCGTGGGAGGGGTAGTTGTTGTGGGAGGTGTTGCTGTTACTACAGAAGACAAAGATAAGATAGCATATGTGAAGGTCAACAAAGCAAATTTAACACGAAACATCCTCAAACCCTGTTTCAGTCTCAAGCAATTTGCCACCAATGAACTTTAAATCCAGGAGATTTCTGCCTATTTTAGTCAACTTCAGCAGTGTTTTCTCCCATTAACCATCAACACTCCTTGTGAGCCCCCCAGAACCTGCAAGTGGCCCAGAGAGTGCCTTGAAGTGGGACCAGTTTTCTCAGGTCCCCCAGCCATATGAGCTGGAAGAGAGCAACAGGGAGCAGAATGAATCCCCCATAATCCAGGGTTAAACCTGTAACCACCTGGATATTCAGAGATCTGTGGGGCTGGATGGCTTTTAACACCTTAAAGAGGAAGGGGTGGAAAGACAGCAGCTGTGGCAACACTTTTTGATGTTTTTTGCATCCCTGCATAGAGAACACAGCAGCAGCTGCTGAAAAAGAAGGGGTTTGTCTCTGCCAGCACCCTGCTCATTCAGGGAGGTCTCACCTGGAAAGGGGGAAAGTGATTTTGGAATAGAAAAAGCCTATTTCACCCCGTTTGAAATATCCACCCTCCCATCAGACCCACCAATATTTGTATTGGTCGCTAAAGGGGTGGAAGTGGCTGGGCTGATCATTGACTCTGCAACCAAATTAAATTACACTCCTAACAGGAATTTGTCTCTGGGAAATTAGACTAACAAAAATTACCATTATAATTTCCATTATAATCTAATCAAATACAAACCACATGGTTTGTACACCTCACCCCCTTTAAAATAAACATGTATATATAGTCCAGAAAATACTTTTTAGTCTTTAAAGCCATTATCCCAATAAAAACGATAGGAAAATGTTATAATTGGCTTTGCAGTATATTCATTTTAATTTCCTTTACTAGGCTCTTTACAAAAAATAATGGGAAAGAAATGAAATTCATTAAGCAGTTTTGATGACATTGATTTGCTCAGCTCATAGGTTTGCCCTGCTCATGGTTTTCAAGAGAGCTGAGCCATGCTGGTAAATCCTCTTTTACCATTAAATCCCAACGTTAGCCCAAGGTGAAATAAAGCTACAAAGGAGATTGGAAGTCTTTACCTGCATCCACCTGCATGTGAAGAATTACCATCAGCACCCAGGGCAGGATCCTGGTGGCAGCCATCTCCTTGGAGCTGCTGGAGCAGGAGGACACCACAATTTATAGGCAGAGTCCCCAGAGGGTGCAGCTCAGCAGCCCAGCCTCTCCTTTCTGTAGCTCAATATCACATTCCCCTCTGCTCGCACTTCCCCGGCTTCCATCGCCACGTGTTTGATTTGTAAACCAATATTTACAGGTTCCTGGTTCCACAGCAGGACAACACCTGGCATCTGATGCAGGGAAAGCAGAGATCAAAGGGGCTGCAGTAGCTGCTGTTTTTCCAGCCCATCCTTCCTTGGCTGTGGTGTTCTCTTGCTGTCACTTATGTAACCTGTCCCTTTATTTGAGCTGTAACTGACCCAAAGCTGCTTTTTAGGCTGTTGCAAAATGTGTTTTTCTTTTTGTGACTGAACACAAAAAGTGGAAGGGTGGGACTACAGTGGGAAACAACCTTTGCACCCTGTCCTGGAAGATGTCACAAAAACATGCAGTAAAAGTGAGTGCAATCTTCTTTTTCTGTTCATCCCTCAGTTTGCTCTATCCTCACCAGGGCAGCAAGAGTCAGGATTGCTTAAGCTCTGCAAGTTCATCAAAAGTAATTTTTTGACTTTTGACACAAACCCAAGCCAAACTTCAGTGGTCATACACTGATCATTGTTAAACAGCACAAAACCTTCCCAGAGAGCAAGAGTTCTAAGTCTGGGGATGGGGGCAAATATAGAAAACAAGTGACAATTCATCCCAAATTCTCTATTTCTGAAGCTCTTAAGAGCTTGGCAGAACTCTTTACACAGTTGTCCCACCGAGATTTACGAAAGATTTAAGGTAATAGAAAAGTAAAGGCACCCAATGGAACTTAAAATGGATTTTTACAAAGATAAAGTATCTCAGGCCATGATGAAGTTTCAGTGGATCTGAGTACTCATCAAGGAACCCACATTTGCACAGCAAATTTGGCAATACTTGAACTCTGTTAAAACCTGAGAATCACAGAGCTACTTAGCCTGGAAGAGCCCCTGATCCAAGACTCAATTCAAAGCAAGGTTATATTCAAAGTTCAATCAATCTTTAAAAAGTCTCAGGGTGGTAGTGAGTTGTGTAGCTCAGAATTCTGCATTTCCTTTTCTAGAGAGAATGTGCAGAAACTTCTAGCAGATAAGAATTTGACATCCTGGTTGTCCCTGCTGTTAGTTTTGGATTTATTACTGATTGGCAAACAAATTACTTCTCAGAAACTCAGGAACAGGTTTCTTGTGCCTCCTGAACCATGCAATGCAACTGTCCTGGACAGCAAATGACCAAACTCAACCTCACACAGCACAGGAGAGCCCAAGGAAGATGAAAAGGAGAAAGGAGGTACAAACTCCATGGTGAGGACGGGGGGAGAAATGAAAGGATTGGTTTGTTAGACATGCAAACAGTTTGTTGGCTCTGTAAACACAGGGATTCTTTTATTCTCATGGCTTTGCTGGGCCGGTGGAGGACGTGGTCTTTGGAGGGACTGGAGGAGGTTGTGGCTTGGTAAACACAGCGGGGCAGCTGCTGCAGACCTGGAGAGATGAAAGAAAAATACAACCAGAGTAAAACCATTCAAAAATCAATGAAAATTGTACTATTTGAACACAAAAAGAAACCATGTGAGACAACCCCACACTCAGGGTGACTGGTGCACACAGATCCCTGTGGCAATCATCACTGCATGGCCATCCCACCCCAGGAGTGGCATTCTCTGGGGAGCATCTCAGTTCCTCAGATAAAAAGGAATTGTGGTGAGTTGCCTTTGCTTGGCTGCAAGACGCCCACCCAGCCCCACTCTCATTCCTCCTGCTCAACAGGGCAGAAGAAAATAGGGTGAAGAAGTTCATGGGTTGAGATAAGGAACGGGGAAATTACTTATAAGAAAACAAGGAAAACAGATTCAGCTTATAGAAAAATAACTTGATTGCCAATTAAAATAGGCTTGTATAGTGAGAAACACATATAACTTGAACAACACCTTCCCCACTCCCTCTTCTGCCAGGCTCAAGGTCACTCCTTCACTCCCCTGCTGTACCTTCCCCCTCTCTGAGTGGCACAGGGGGCTGTGGTCAGTCCCTGGCAGTTTGTCACTGCTGCTCCGCCCTCCTCACCCTTTTCTCATGCTCATTTGTAGGCACTTCCCCTGTGCTACAGTCCTGCAGCATAAAACAACAGCTCATCCTTCAGGATAATGCAGCATCGGCTCTCCATGGCCACAGGTCCTTCAGGAAACGTCCTTTTGATCCAGCACAGGGGCCTCTGTGGATTGTGGGGATAGCTCTGGCACAAGGAGAACCTCCTCCTTCTCCATCTCCTCTAACTTTGGTCTTCACAGAGGCTGTTCCTCATGCTTTCCACCCCAAATCCTCATTTCCTGCATGGCATTTCATGCTTTCTTAGATACAGCTTAATAATTAAATACAACTCAGCCATGCCCTGAGGTGGGACAGTTGCAGAGCTGGCTGGAACACACCAAAGCACCAGAGCTGCTGGGTCAGTAGTCAAGACACCAGCTGGCACCTGTTGAACCACCCCCTCCATTTAATTTCATCTGCTTCATTTGCAGTGGTCACTAAAAAAATTCACAGAATTCACAGAATGAATTTACAGAATGACCAGGTTGGAAGAGACCTTCAAGATCATTGAGTCCCACCCAGCCCCAACAGCTCAACTCAACCCTGGCCCCCAGTGCCACATCCAGGCTTTGTTAAACACACCCAGGGATGGGGACTGCACCACCTCCCTGGGCAGCCATTCCACAACTTTATCACCTTTCTATGAGCAAAAGAGCCAGCAGCAAAATGGTGCTCTGCTACTGACCCATTTTGCACCAAATGACTTTTCTTCCCACCAGCTGGGATGGCTGGTGGAGTGGGGGATTTTCTTGACTCTTGGCTCATTTAACCAGAGCTGGAACTTGATGGGAGTGTGTGGAAACATGAGTTTCAGTTTGGATCCATGTTTTCTTTAAAAGTCAACTATGCAATGAAATGCTTGTCCTTTGGATAGGAGAAAGGATGCAAATTGCTCGCACTTTTAAATTAATTGTTATAAGCAGTCAGCTCCCACTAACTCCTTCAAATTCAATTGTTACCATAACTTCTATTCTAGCATCAGTGCTGCTTCTCCCCTACAAGGGGGCATGGCAAGGGCCAGAAAGCAGGTACCAACCACTCATCCCAAGCTGAAACAGCCTCCCTGGCACACAGTTCCCTGCTCCCTGTCCACTCTCCCCATCTGTTCACTTTCCTTGCACCTCTGTGCAAATCTTTGTTTGCACAAGTGACACCAAAGCAAATTGTGAGGCAGGAATGGTTTCATTGCATCAGGAAATCAAGATTTATGATTGAGCTATGTTTGCTTGGGATGGGGAAGATGAAATGATTTAATCTGGCACTGGACACAGCCTTGCTGCCTGGCCGTGGGAACACCATTCTCCTCCGGACAGGCCTCCTGCCATCCGTCATGATACTCAGGATCTATTGTTGGGAAGGACAAAAGTTGGACAAGAAAGTCTCACAGATATGTGTGCTTAGCAGAAAGATTTCTAAATGTGGAATCTGATGGAGGAATAGAGATGGAAGCAAGTTTTGATATAGAAGAAAAGAATTGCGGAGCCAGTCCTGCTGGATAACCAAGGAGGCAAAGGGTGTGTTAGTGAGAAAGGATTTTTATGGCTTAGAGCAAAGGATAAACCCACCCCAAACAAGATGTTTTTACCAAGTAGAAAGATTTCACAGGCAAACAAGTCAGCAAAGTTGCAAGTAGAAAAAAAGGTCTCAGAATTTTCCACTGCAAGAAAACTGAATAACAACTTCTAGCTTAAACTGTAATGTACTAACTTTTAGTGACTGGAGAATAGTAACATGAATATGGTAATTATAGCAGTTATGGTAGGCTATAGATAAAAGTTGAGGTATAGATTGGTTCTACTGCGTTAAGATGCTCAGCAAAGAAAAGTATATAATGCATTGTAACCAAAACCAAAGGGTCTCCAGGCCTGCCTGCAGCTGGAGCTGACAGCTGTGGGCACAGCTCTGTCACCCATGACCCTGGACTGCTGTAACCTCTTGGATGGAATAAACTGCATTTTGGAGAGCTGCCTGGAGTCCCACATCCCTCAATTCAGCTCTTACAATCTGTGACATTCCAGAGCAGTAACCATGCTCCAGCCAGGAGTAGAGTTGAAAAATAGGGAGAAAAAAGCACAAATTCAGGCTGAATTCAGCAAAGAATTGCTCCTTACCCCGCAATTCTCCATGCCTGACACTACAGAGGTGGAAGCAGAGACCTCTCCCACCCTGGCCATCTGGCAATCAAGTGTTTAGGTTGCTTTTCTGGGATGAGAGCGATGGATTTGACCTGGGGCATTTCTTTGCTGAACAGAATAACTCTTAAGCCATTTTAAGATGGGAACCACCTCTGCTCAGAGAGAAAATATCTTCTGCTTTCCTCTCTCAAGTAGCCTCATCTGGCACTCGCTGGTATCCACCACCATTTCTGACCTTTTTGACAGTTGCTAAATGTCCCAGTCTCAATAATTAAATTTAAATATCTCCAAGGTTGTGGCAACTGATGCCAGCAAGAGATAAGGGAAGGGCAGTTCAGCTCCTATCCATCCCAGATCTCCCCTGGATCTTGCTTTATGTTTGTTGAACAAATTTGATCTTTTACCTAACAAACCGCAGAAACTGAAAAATGCACTGCTGCGATTTCCAGGAGGAGGGTGGGTCTGAAAGATTTTATTGTTTGCTGAACCAAGAAAGGAAAATAATTGGAGGAATATAATTGGAGGAATGATCCATTAAACCACAATCCCATGAAATTTCACTGAAGAGTAAAAATGTTGCCATAAACTTAAGGATAACCAGAAGCACTTGACAACTATCACAGCTCAAAAATTCACATTTATTTGTAACTAAGAGCTCCAGACCCAAAGCTGGTGTTCATGCTCACAACCTGCCATGAGTTCCTTTACCCCCAAAATGCTAAAACATTTTGTTTTGCCATTAAATAAAGCTCAATGCTGCTATCAAACAAATATTGACAATCTTCCCACGTAGTCACCCCCTGCATAAAGAAACAGTGCTATGTATTATTAACACATACTTTTGCCTATACATCTTGGCCAGCTTCCTAAACAATCTGTCCCACCTGGTTTTGAGTTTAGGACAATGGTTTCATTAATTCAGCTGGGCTGGTTGCTGCTGGTTACAAACCTTGCAGCGCTGCCTCCTGTTCCCAATATGGCCTGAAATTGCATCAAACACTTCTGCCACCTTGATAAAATAAATAAGACCACAGCCAGACTAAAAAATGTCAAAGCCAAGGGCATATGTATTAAAAAGGAGACTGTATCCATAAAGTCATTTAAAAGACAAAAAGGAAAGGACAAAAATGCCCTTCATGAGGGGAACAGCTGTTTGACCAGCACAGACACGAGACTGAGTTCTGCAGTTGTATTTGGAGGTAAAACTCACTTCCAACACCAAATGTCAGAAATTCAGACATTTAAGGCAGATTCCTGGGAGCCTCCCACTCAGAGATCCAAGCAAGCCCCTTGGATAGCTGCAGCCTGGCACTGATGCTCCAGTGGAGACAGCCCAGCTCTCCCTGCCCTTCCACAGAGCTTTGGGATCACATCAAGGCTCTTTTCACCCTTAGGTTTCTGTGCCATTTCCCATTCCTTGTTCTTCAGAGACACTGCCCAGTGTCTGGAAGTCATTTTCTGTGGCCATTGTTGAAAATAAAACAATTCTATTTCTTTGCTGAAGCAGATTCTCCTGGAAGCACAATTTCCCTGCTGTGGCTGAGGTTTGGCGAGGATCTGATCCAGAAACAGAAAATGCCCTAAAGCAGATCCCAAACAGATTGCAAGACTGCAAGAATTACAACCTCCACTTTATAAAATACATACAGGCAGCTCATCACAATAATGAAGTGCCAGGCAAAACTTGGAGGCAAAATCCTCTCAGAAAACCACATTTCTTATCCACAGCCAGCCCTGCCACCTTCCCCAGTGCACCAGCCATCTGGTCAGCATCCTGCTGAAATACTTCACTTTCAATGACACCTGAAACAACAGGGCACATTTTCCACATTCCCATTCAGGATCTGCCACAGAATGGCTCAAACAACAGAAAAAGGAAAAATTCCTTTAATAATAAATACAAGGCTGTCTCACTCCTGCAAGCTCAGTGCTGGCCGTCCATCTTGTTGGCTTTCTGAGCAGCACCCACTTCCA
Source organism: Ammospiza caudacuta (assembly GCF_027887145.1). Taxonomy (NCBI): domain Eukaryota; kingdom Metazoa; phylum Chordata; class Aves; order Passeriformes; family Passerellidae; genus Ammospiza; species Ammospiza caudacuta. Next base: position 34,758,653 of record NC_080601.1, on the reverse strand, counting down.
TAGCAGACCCTAAATCCTCTTCTCTTGGACATGGGCTCACCTCAGAAATCTTCTATTCACCCTTCTGAGTCCCTGCGGCCCAGGAGAAATGCAGGCAAAGAGAACAGATTTAAGGAAATTAATTGTCATAGATCAGATTTTAATGTGGCCATCCCAAAATCCAGAAGCTTACCTCATCCGAAAGACTGCATTTTTGTTCAAAATATTAATAATTTTGTTAAGTGCAAATGTTTGGTAGGTTGCTGTAATTTTTCTCCTCTAATGAGTGCAAGTTTCAGGTTTAAGTAATAACAACATTATTAATGTAATATAATTTGTGTACGTCATTTTGGATCAAGGGGTTTGCACAGGCAATTATTATATTTGAATGTAATAAATAATGGTTGATTCTACTTAGCAGGATCTGCAATTACATAACAGGTGGTTAATAGCATGTTATAATCACTTGAAAGTTATATTAAATAGATGTAAAGATTTGCTTGTGGTAGGTAACACCTGGATAGATGACATCTGGATTGGGGTAGATGAAATAATCAACCCTTTCTATTTTAGAAACAAATCTCCTACCACTTCTGTTTAAACAAGTCTGAAGCACTTCAGTGATGAAGATGAGAAAGTAAATTATGTCTTAGTCAATCTTCAGGCTGCAATTTCAAACTCTCCCAGCCTGAAACCAGAGCTATAAAATGAATCTAATTCTATATAACATCACTCCATGCTAGTTACAGATAAATGAAGTGCTGAATCTCCTGAGTCTCCTCCATCTGCTGCAAGTGGTGCTGTGGCCAGGCTGGGCACCTCAAAAAGTACCTGGACCAACTGAAAAGATGTGTCCAGTAATGAGGACAAGGATAGAAAATACAACCTGAAAGAGAATAAAACAATCCCTGAGGACAATTGTCCTCTCTGTCTTCAGGACAATTGTGCCAAGAGTGGAGCTGCAGCATCCAGGATTTGGGTAACAAAGCAAATGTGAACAAACAAACATTAAAACCCTTTAGCTGAGGATAAATAAAAGCAAAATTATTAGACTGCAAAACAAACCCAAGATGTGTGTCATAGCTTCAGTCTATCATTATCTTTTACCTAGCTGTTCATGCAAATGTGACATTTTCATGGCTGTAAACCCTTACACGAGTAAAATATTGATCTCCCACTAACCACACAGGTGAAATGAAACATTCTTTTGCCAACTCCTCTTCTAAAGGAAGGTTTCCTTTCAGGATCCTGACTTCCAAGTCAAATGCTGATTGAGATATGAGGAAATGTAATTTATTCCTGTTAATTACAGCTGGGTTTTATTACAGGTTTGTTTTGCACCAGAGAGTGGCAGCTAGAGCTCCTTTTCTGTTATATTTCCCTATTTCTGGTTGATTTGCAGGTTGGTGAGTTGATTTCTTTTTCTTACAAGTGCAAAGAACTTTCAAGCAGTCACAGCAGGCAGAAACATTCTGGTTTTCCAAATCAGACAGTCGACTCTCCTTCCTTGCCAGACACATGAACTTACCAGAGATGAGATGCAGACAAAATCTACTTTTCCTTGCCAAAACTACCCAGTTCCTTGGAAATTGGGATAAATTTTTATGAGAACAGCTTTCAGCACTTCTTTCTGACCAGACACCAAGTTCAGGCTTCCATGGACATCTTCCTTTCCCCCTGCATCCCCCTCCTCCTGCAGGAGGTCACTCAAATCACAGCGACAGGTCCACTCAGCTCCCACAGAGGCTGGGAGGAGTTTTTAGCTTCAATTCGCCCTCTTGTGGACTTACCTGCCCACAGGTTCCTATGAACAGGTTGTCCTCAGAAGCTGTGGCTGCCCCTGGATCCCTGGCAATGCCCAAGGCCAGGTTGGATGGGGCTTGGAGCACCTGGGATATGGAAGGTGTCCCTGCCCATGGCATTAGATGGTCTTTAAGGTCCCTTTTAACCCAAGTCATTCTCTAATTCTATGAAAAATACATTTTTTTTTCCCCTGGAGGGCAGCAGCTGTGGGTCAGGCCTGAGGGCTGCTGAATCTCTCCCAGCTTTCAGGAGCTTTGGTAAAGGGGTTGTCCAGGCAGACACAGCAAATCCTACAGTCCCTGCATGGACACAGCCTGAATTACCATCAATAACACCCCACAAATGTACTTTCCTCTGTGGAGGGGTGGTCTGCACCACTAGCTCCATTTCAGAGGGGAAAGGCAGATTCCACTGCACTGCTGTTACCACAGTTCATCTGCCTCAAATATCCACATGGCAAACTTTCTGAAAATCACTGTGGTCTCTGCATAAACACTGAACAGAAAAGGAATGAGCAGAAAAAATATTTAATTTTCTTCTCCAGCATGCTATGCAATATTTTCAAGCTCCTAAATTGAATTCTTTACCACATTAAGTAAATTTGACTCGTATGCTTTAGCTCTGACTCATTTTTCTTCTAATCAGTTGCTAATTATTACCCACTTCCTCAGAAAGTTTTTGGGGACAGATGCTGCAGTACCATGACTACTAAACAAAACCCTGAAAATTGGAGGAAAACTTCCCAGCAGATGTAGATAGCTTAAATTGATGTTTCTTTCTTTGTTTTCTCTGCCCTGTTAGTGAATTTACATATGCACTGGTTTTAGCAGCAGTTTTATGCAACAAATAATCCTTAACTGATCTAGTTATTGCATATTTACAGAGGAATGGCACAAAGAGGATGAACTGGCTTAAATCCTGGGGCCAGAGTGTCCAGCTCTGGCTTCCCTGCCAGCATCTTGCACAAGAGATGGGGTTTGGGGATTGAGGGGACCTAAAAGGACTCACACAGTGACCCACCATCACTCAGACCTGAATTCCCACTGCTCTCATCATTCTCTGCTCTGGGTTGGTGACTTCTGCCTTCATCACTTCTGTTTCTCCTGGGTGTTTGCAGCTGCAGCTTTAATCAGTTTAATAGATAATCAGTACAGTCAGTTCTGCAGAGCTTTTCTGACATACAGTAAGAACCTGTTCATAATCTAATCATGCCTTACTAACGTCCCTCTCACCTCTTTGGAAAAATGTGGTTTTAAAAACATCCTCAGCTACCTTAGCATGAATACAAAATAGTTCTAGGTAAGGAGGGGAAAAGTAAAAGAAGTTCTCTGGCAATGAAATGACAGAATTTTACTTCTTGGCATCTAAGGCACAGAAACCAGACAATTGTTAGTCATGACCATTTTTTATAGCTCAAGACCTTTCCCTTATGGAATAAGTGAACTTGCATTTCAAAACCACCTCCAAGTGTAGCACACGTAGCCATCTACTCAGCATCACACACAGCAACTCCAGTTTCCATTTCAGAGGCTCCAAAATACTGAAAATCAAGCCAGAATGTTCAATTTCCCTGATATAGCGTCCAACACTTCATAAAACTTCCAGGAAACCGATATTTAAACAAACTGTGCCAAAGCTATTCTGTACAAAGTATTTTCAAGTGCATTTTGGAAAGAACTGTCTGCTGAAGCAACAAAGAATAGGAAACATTCCAGATCTATAACCCCACAATACATCAAAAATAAATGATAATCAATTGTATTTAAAGAAAAACTGTGCTTCCACATCTCTGCTAATCAGTAATCATAGTTCAAATATTTAATAATCATTTGGAGAATACTTTGTAAGAAACCATCTGGGTAGCTGCATGGTTGGATACAAGGAAAGCAAATTCAAAATATTTTCCATATGAAATTCATGTGGTTACCAATATCCACTGCACAGAAATTAATTACAAATTAAGAGAAGGTAAAATAGAAAACCACTTTCAAAGTGAATGGCTGCAATGTGAGACCATCTCACATCCCACTGGATGGTGCTCAGGGCTAGAATTCTGGTCAAATATTTCACTAATCCCAGTGACCCAGGAAAACCATTTGCAGAATTTCATTTGCTTCTTTCCTAATGCCCACACAAAGAAAATTAATGAGTTTGCATATTAAGAGACCACAACAACAAGCAACAGCAACAAAGAGAATCAATCAGCTCTGCAAATTGTACAAGCGCTTGTTTTGAAATAAAAAGGCAGATGAAAAATAACTTTGGTTTTACAAACAATTTCCTGGCTTTGGGGCTTTAGTTTAATTTTTGCTAGTTGGGTTAGGTGGAGTAGTAGAGAAGGCAGGTGATTTTTAAACTCATTTTTGCTGAGAGCTGTGTGTCACAGGGCACAAACAGACTGCAAAACACACTGGCACTTCAACTGTGAGCTGAAACAAAAATCAACATCAGCAACATGAACAAAGATGCTACAGAACACTTCTGCAAGGTCATTCTTTGCATTTTTGGGGATAGAAAGGATTGCAGACTGGCACTGCTTGGGCAGATTTTCGCATGTGTAATTTTCTACAGCCATGGCACAAGGCAGCAATGAGATGTTCCATCCTGTCAGGAGACAATACTGCACTGAAAGGCACACTGCAATTAATTAATGCCACACACTGTGTAAAATTACAGTGATCCAGGTGAGTAAGGGCAGGCGCTGGCAGCTGGGGATGGGAAGGCTCCTTAAATTGGGATAAACTGAACCAGAACTAAAATACAGCTGGGAGGAGAAGGAGCCCTGTCAGGAATCCAGCTCTCGAGGATTTATTGCTGCATTTGGGTGGAATACAGCCCTTTCTTTAAAAACCATGAACTGCCAGCTACCCAGCTGGAGAGGTTTACTAAAACATTCTTTTTCTAAAAGAAGAGCCTGTTGAGGAATGACAGTCACCAAAACTTGTCTACAGCCCTTGGATTTATTCTCTGAAATGCATGTTACAACAGAAGAAAGAAAAGCCTGCTTAGCCTATTATTTACCCAATGAGTAATTACCTTGTAATTAGGTGTAGCTGATTGTTCTCCTTCACAGCAAGACAAACCCACTCACCACCCCCAAGCTTCAAGGGCATCAATAAACATATGTATGAAGATTAATGCCTGTCAGAGGAATGCCCTATATCCCAGAGTCAAAACCAGGTCCACACACACACACCAGCACTCCAGATTTGGATAAACCAGGCCTGTTTTAAAGAGCTTAATGCCAGGTCTAAATGGTTACAGACATCCTGATATCTGAACCAGAATGGTATGAAATCTGTGACCCACCATGTGGCAATTTCTACAGTGGGCAAACAGATTCCAGGCATTGGTGGGGTTGTAATTGAAACAGTAAGGAAAATGCATTAACATCTGGAAGACAAAGGCAATACAATATGACAAATTCAACCCAGCCTTGCTGAGGAGAACAGATTGCACAAAAGCACAAACACAAATAAATTGTGATTAAATGATGATTAAAGGGAGACCACCAGGCAGATGTGCCATGCAAAGAAAACCACTCCATAAGGGGAAGCAAAATGAGTCACTCACAAGAGGTACTGTTGAATTCTTTTAATAACACTAGGAAAATATCATAGTATTAAAGTCCTGCACGGGGTCCTCGGGAGGTTATTTGGGTTGGGATTCCTTTTGTGTTTATAAACCAAACTTTATTTCCCAATTGTGTTTCCTTTTAGGCTGACTACTCCTTTACAATGGCATTTCCAGTTAAAACACAGCTAACCTATAAATACCTGAATGCCACAACACACACTGTGTGCGTGGGTTGTGTTTTGTTTAAGTCTTAGAGGAAATGACAGGAAATCTACTCAACACAGGGAAGCAAATGTTGTTCCGTTAAGCAGGGGGATGTAAAAGCCAGTAAAGAATACATTGCATACATAATACAGAAGGAAAAAAAAAAATTATCATCAGGAGTATGTGAAATTACGCTGATTTTGCACCTTAAACCTAGTAGAAGTTACTCTGTTGGCCAATACTAATCCACTGAACAAGCAGAATGTTGGTCAGAAGTCTAACGTTTTCCTGTACCAGCACAGAGAGAGTACAAGCAGTCCATTGCTGTTAAAAGAAAACATGAAATCCAGCTCATGTTTCTGGTTAGGGGTCGATTTCCTCGGGAACTACTGTGAGCATCACATCTTCGTTGCCCCTGCGCACCACCATGTGCAAGGTACTGTCCTTTTTAATGATGTCACTGACATCACTGGCTGAGCTTATGGACTGCCCATTGATGCTTATAATCACATCGTTGTCCTTCAGGCCACCACTGAAAACACAAAGCAGCAATGTGTTAGAATTGCAGTTTTATTTTTAGGGGAAAAAAAAAAATCTGGATTATTATTATTATTTCCCACCCAACAGCAGACATGGCAGCCGTGAGGAAAGCAATCAGAATTTATGAAGCAGTGAAGGTTACAATGAAGTGCAGAAACCTCAGGATCTGATGGATGTACTAGTTTGATGAATCCCATGTTTCACTGCCTTCAAAGGCATTCGCTGTTGCAAATAGCAGTTAATCCTGCAATAAAGATCTTAGGTGTTCATACCTAAAAATAATTCTAAAAATATCTAAAAAAAATTCTAAAATAATTGCAACAAAGCAGATTGATTTTAGAGGGGAGATTGCCCAAGCTTTTTTTCCTGAACACACAGAGAAGCAACCCGAGTGGCACTGTGTGCTACTGAGGGATTTCAGCCCCTGGCAGCCACTTCACCCACCCTTCATGGTTTAAACCTGAGCAGGGTAACACATGTAGCTAGCTATCTAGTTTGGTCAAAAAACTAAAAAATCAGATGTCACCTAAAATCAGATGTCTCCTTCCTCTGCTGCCCATAGCAGCCAAAATCCCTTTTTCTGACCTCCAAATTTGAACCTTCCTGACTCAAAGCAAGCCAGGGCAGAAGCAGGGCTGTGTCTCTCCCCAGGCTTGGCTGGAGCTGCTGCCAGCACCAAGAAATGGCTGGTGAGGGATGCCACAGACCACAACATCTTGCCCAGTCTTGCACAACGATCTGGCTGCAAGGGATGGAAAAATCAACCAAGACAGATCAGACATGATTCAACCCTTCAGAAGCATAATCCTTCACAAAACCACAGACCACTCATCGGCCTCTTCCACCCACAGAAGGCGCCTGACACGAGTGTCTCCTGCAAGCAGGGTGCCCTTGGCCAATGGTTGCAACAAATCTGGTTGCCTACAGGAGGAATGGCTGAAAACATGTCCCTAAAGGAGGCCATTGCATGGTTCTTCATGCAGCCTCTCCATGTGACTCACAGCCAGGACGGGTCACTGCAGCTCTGCTCCTGTGGCCCACCAGGACATCTGTGACACCGTGGTATTTTCTGAAAAATCCCTTCACCAGGATTTCTTCTCCTGGGAAGATGAGAAGCCTCAGCTTCTCCATGATTTGCTCCTCTGGAATGTGGTCTGGAGGTTGTTTATCCAAACACATGAATTGTTTTTAATTAATGACCAATCACCATCAGCTGTATCGGACTCTGTCAGTCATGAGCCTTCATTATCATTCTTATTAAGCCTTCTAATGTAACCTTTCTCTTTCTTCAGTATAGTAATATAATATAATATAATATAATATAATAATAATTCACCCTTCTGAAAACATGGAGTCAAATTCTCATCCCTCATCTCGTCCTGAGGACCTCACACCACCACACATCTACTCAACACGTGCTGGACAGATCAGCATAAGAAAGAAAACCTCTGGGCCAGGGACTGGGAGTGGGGGGACAGAGCCAACATGGGCTGCATTTTAACTGCCAGGCCATTCTTTGGATGGAGCACCTTGATTTGGGTCTCCCTTCACATTAGGTTACATTGCCTCACATTTCTTCTTCCTCTCCAAAGTCCCTCTCCCACTCTCTGCTATCATCCCCACTCCCAAAATGACTTTTCTGCACCTTCAGGCCGAACCTGAACACCAAGGCAGCAACTCCAGCCCCACACTGGAGCAGCCAAATCATTCCTACACATTCCTTCACACTGCAGACACTAACAAGGATCATCTACAAACACAGCAGAAGTTCAGAGAGCACACTGGACAGCTAGCTCTGTTATCTTACACCCAAACTGTCCCAAAAAACACCACCCAGCCATCCTTGCAGTCTTCCCAAAAGGCAATGTATGCCTGCCCCAAGCAGCTTTCTGCCTCCATGCCTTTGGTGCCACATAAGGCTCTTTGCTGCCACAAAGATTCACTCCTCTCTCAAATGATCCCTAGTTTCAGAAAATGAATAAGGTTTCCCATTTCCTGCCCTGGATTATTGAGCAGTTTCCTATCAGGCAAACCCTGAGAGAAAAGTGTCTCCAGCAGAAGCCAGCCAGAGCAGTGCCAGTGACCACAGCCCAGCTGCCAGGCAGGGGCACCAACCAGCAGGGCCAGCTTCTGAGCAAATCCTGACTAACAGGAACAGAAAAAGTCACTTCTCCAAACCCAAAAGCTCTTCCAGTAATGTGACTGCTGACAAAGCTCTCACATGGAAGAGTGCCTGCTGCCAAGGGAGGATTTCAGCCCCAAGGTGTGCCAGGGGAGATGGTGGGTTTGGCCAGCACTGAGGTGGACATTTCTTTCAAAGTGGGCCCAAAACCTCCTCATTTGCTGTCCTGCAGTGACCAGCAGGGCCATGGAGAGTGTGCAGGAACAAAAGTCTCTATTCAGCACTGGCGCTGGTACAGCAGATGCCTTGGAAGCAACTGCTGAGAAAAAGGAAAAAGGAGTTTTCACACCCCCTGAATGCCTTCCCTTGGGCCTGGAAGGCTGACAGGGCTTCCCTGCAATGCCCTGAGATACAGTTACAGGATTGCCCATCAGGGACCAGAATGAAACCACAAAGCCATTTCCAGCAGACAAGCTAACAGCAATCAGATGGGCACAGCCCTGTTAATTGAGCATAATGAAGAAAGCCAGTGAAGCAGGGAACAGCCTCCATCGTTACCCCCTCGAGTCAGTGGTAGTGGTTTGGAGAAAAAAGCACTTCAACCTACGCTTCAGCTGGTGTTTCTGGAATGACTTCAATGACATAGGCCCCAGAGACAACATCAGGGAAGTCTTTATGGCGATCCTTCAGCTCTCTAGCTTTGCTGAAAAATGAAGAAATAGCAAAAAAAATATTTTGTCAAGACAGGAAAAAACCCCCCCCATGCATTATGCTGAAGTCACTTAACACAAGTTGAGCTGTTTTACACACATTGGTCTGCCACTTCAGCATTCATTTTAACCCTTAGATGCATATTTCAGGAATTATTACATTTTTTTTTAGAGCATGCAGCTTTTTAATGTCTATTTCTGGTAAAGGCAACCATTTCAATAGATACAGACAATCAGAGTTCAAACATTTCAAAGCTTTAGAAACTGCAGATTGTAGAATCACAAACTGGTTTGGGCTGGAAGGGACCTTAAATCCCATCCAGTCCTCACCCCTGCCATGGGCAGGGATAACTTATACTAACCCAGGCTGCTCCAAGCCCTGTCCAACCTGGCCTTGGGCACATCCAGGGATCCAGGGGCAGCCACAGCTGCTCTGGGCAATCTGTGCCAGGGCCTGCCCACCCTCACAGGGAAGATTATTTTCCTAATATCCCATCTAAACCCACTCTCTGTCAGTTTGAAGCCATTCCCCCTCATCCTGTCACTCCAGGCCTTTTGTAAATAGTCCCTCTCCATCTTCCTGTCAGGCTCCCTTCAGGTCACAAAGCTCCTCTACTCCAGGCTGAACAATCCCAATTCTCTCAGCCTTTCCTCATGGCAGAGCTGCTCCACCCCTCTGATCATCTGTGGGACCTCCTCTGGACTGGCTCCAGCAGGTCCAGGACCTTCCTGTGCTGGGGACCCCAGAGCTGGATGCACAGCCCCAGCTGGGGTCTCCTCAGAGCAGATTAGAGGGACAGAATCACCCCCTGCAATCCTGAACACCTAAAACAGCCCCAACCCCACGTGTTTCAATGCTTTGTTCTAGCTGTGGATCCTGCACAAGGGAAAACCTCTGGTTATCTTTACAGGACATGGCACTACCTGCTCATGAGTGTCTTATAGCCAGAGCATGAATAAGCAAGTCCACACAAAAGCTTCATTTGACATTAAGTGAAGAGTTTAATGAAAATAACTTTATAGAAATGTAGGAGCGCATGTGGCTGACGTAGGCCATGAAAACATACAACAACATGGATGCAACCCCAGGACAGAGCCACAGTCACCAGCTACTCTCTTCTGAAGCATTAAGGAGAAGAAAAAGCCAGGAGTTGTTTAAGAGCTAGCTCACAGGAGAGTCTAGAGGAGAGTCCCACCAGGTGGCAGCCGCAGAGGAGGAGGAGGTGGCCAGGGCTGGCTGGGTTTGTCACCAGCACACATCCAAATCCACGTCCCCAGCTGGATCCAAATGCATGCAGAGACCACGCTGGGAAAGGTGAGGAGCCACCCTGGGTACTTACCTGGGGGTTAGGGACATCATTCGTATGCCAATGTATTTCTTTTTGGTTACAGCTTTTCCTGCAAAAGGGAAAAGGGGTCGTGATCAGTTGCCCTGACCCAAAGAGCCTCTGGCTTTCAAAACTTTATCTTCCATTTTTTCAGACTGTCACTATATGAAACAACATGAGCTCACACACTGCTGCTCTCAAGGTGAAAAAAGGGAATTTTTTTTTCTGACTCCAACATTTATAGATTTCCAAGCGTGACCGTGGATTGGAGGGTGACAGTGCCACCTCTCCCATGGCACTGGACAAACCAACAGTGCATCAAATTTCTCTTCTTCCATAAAAGAATGCAAAACAATAAGTTATTTACAGAAAGTGTGTGAGAAAGTTTGTTACAAGAATGTAAACATCAGAAGGCTTAGAGAATCTTAAAAAAATCAAGGTGACAGTTCAGAGTTTTGGTATTTATATTTTTTTTTCTATTTTTTATATGCTTGGCTTGCTTGATGGTAGCATATGTTTTATAGTTATGGATAACTTGAGAAATACTGTTTATGGTTAAATTTACTTTTTGATTTTGTGTTTACTTATAGCTGGCATTTTTATTTTGATCGTCTGAGGTATTATGAGTTTATTGAGTTAGGAATAATTTTTTGTGTGCATGTTTTTAATTTAGGTCTATTTTTGACACTTTTGCAGTTTGGTTAAATTGCTTATTGTTTTGGTGCTTTTTATTAGCTTTACTTTTGGGGATATGAGCAGTTATATGGCAGACTTTTACAAGTAGTTTTTTTTATTTTGCTAGCGATATTTTTTTACTCTTCAGCAGCTTAAATTTTTTGTTTTTTTACACTGCTAGTTAGCTTTTTTAAACTTTTTTAGCCATCCTTACAGAGTGTTGGCTACTATTTATGAATTAGTGTAGAAATAGAGTTTTGGCTACTTTTTTTTTTTAATCTTAATGCCAGCCAGGCTGTTGGCTTTCTGGTTTATCACTGTTTTCACAGAATGGTTTGGGTTGGAAGGGACCTTTAAGGTCATTTATTTCCAACCCCCTGCCACGGGCAGTGATGCCACCCTCTAGAGCAGGTTATTTTCTGGTTTTCCTGTTCCCAAGTACTGTACCTTTAGCTTGTCTGTCATGGGATTCAGTTAGGAACTTCTTTATTTTATCAGATGGGATAGCAAATGAGATTCCTGCTGTAACTTTTAATGTGTTAATGCCAATGACTTCACCATCCTGGAGGAAAAAAAAAAAAAGCTATTATTGTCAAATATGGAACATCTCAAAGAGAAATGAGAGAAATGGATTGTCTCATCTGAGCAGTCACAAAGACAAATTCACATTTTGTAGCTGGTCTTCAATTTTCTTTAAGTTTTAAGTGTAATTTTTTGAGTCTATTGATAAAACACTACCTAGGAATTTTGGAAAATCAGTGTGATTATTCATCTTGCTGCAGAACAGATAAAACTGGGCAATTCTTATGCTTGCAGCAGATAAGCAACACATTCTGCAGCTATTCTGTGTATATTTCAGCAAGCATCATATAATGCCTGGCACCGACTGCTCCTGAGACACTTACATAATAACTTAAAGAAAAATACAGTTTGCCAAAATCAAACTGTATTTTCCTGGCAATAAAACTCCAAGAGCTTTGGACGAAACATCTCTGATGTCATTTCTTTTGAAACCTCAGCAGTTTCATTCTCTGGTTCATCCCAGACAAAAACTCTCTAACTACAGGTGGTTTTAAGTGAATGTGTGCTGTGAATTGGGTGGGAAAAAACATTGCCAAATCTCCTCCAAGGCAGAAACTCTGAGTAGTTCTGAGTTTCAGTCTGTGCCATGCCTCCTGAGGACTCAACCCCATGCACCCTCAGGAGACATGAGAGCTCTCACTCAGTTTTGCAATTGCTTCAGTTCATTCTACAGTATTGGCAAATAAACCCTAATATCCTGAAAATATAGGGATTTTTTGGTGAATCCAAAATGAAAGGGTAGACACATTTTGGAAATATTTAGCTGAGTTTCTGTGTGAAAAGAAAATAATTGCCAGCTGCAGGGTAAACAGCAAGGGCAAACACCTCACTGTAAAATGTGTTTTTTTCCTTTTTGCAGGGCTTGAGCAAAAACAACATTACACTTGTTTGAAACTATGCAAACTATAAACATCCTAAATATTGAAATCCAAATGTAGCTTTTTGCCAACATAAACACAGACAACTGATTAGTAAGAACCATGTGAATTTTGTGTAGTCAGCCAGATATTGAAAGCTGCAAATCCCACATCTGGTGGGGGGACTTTGCTTTTTTTTTTTTTGTTGGTTTGGGTGGGGTATATTGTTTGGTTTCATTTTTTAAATTAAACAGAAGTAAGCTTGACACTAAGCAAACTTAGAGAAACTCTTACCAGATTTACTAGGGGTCCTCCAGAATTCCCATACTGAAAATAAACATAAATTAAGAACACATTTTAGTATTTAGCTCCTAATTTGTTGCAAGCAAAATACAAAATAAATTTTTGCAATATTTCTGTAGTACTGCTTCCATTGTCTATTAAATTCATGCAATAGAAGAGTTTTAAATAAACCATAAACCACAGTTTAACATCACTCTTTTAGCTGAGCTTTGCAAATACTTTTGTTTTCCTTCTCCTGCCAGAGTAAGTTAAGAAATCCAAGGTTTTCCTTTTGTTGTTTTAGTGCCACACTAGAAACTGAGAGGATTTTAGGACAGCTCTGGGAGCTGTTAGTGAAGATTTCTTACAAGGCAAAGATCTGAAGTACAAAAACTATTGTTTTGCCTTAATGCAGAAACAAACTTGAACCCTTAAACGAAGCTTGGCTTCTTCTTCAGAAAACAAGACGGATTTCCAAAAGATAGTTATTTGCCAGAGAACATTGCCTCCTCCCTTGCAATCTGCAAGGATTTTGAAGTGAAGGCAGATACTGTGCCTGGTGTGGCTCCTTGGGGGGATTTCTCCGTATCACCAAGCGCTGCTGTTGGTGCAGATGTCCAGGTTTACAGGGAGAGAAACGCTCCCTGCTCCTCAGAAGGGCATCCCAGGAGGGATTTCTGCTGGGGAAAGGCCAGGGCTGAGGGGGGCAGCCCCGAGGGGACGTACATTGATGATGGCATCTGTCTGGATGTAGTCCATGTCGGAGTTGCGCAGCCCCAGCTCCTTGCCGCCGCGCTGCGTGGTGCTGACGATGCCCGTGGTCACCGTGTTCTGCAGGGAAAAGGGGCTGCCAATGGCCACCACAAACTCCCCTGGCCTCAGGTCTGCAGACTGGCCCAGCAGAAGGACTGGCAATTTACCCTGAAAAATAAAAAAGTAGAAAAAAAAAAGAAAATTCAAACGTTAAGGCACTGCTCCACTGGCAGAACAAATGTTATGGAAGGGTGAATGCATTCACAGGGTAGAGGAAAAGAGGGAGAGAGGCTTTCATCCCTCAGGGATTTTGTTCTGTTTTCTTTGAGTATTTTGTGTGTGGGTTGGTACAGAAACATCCAGTGTGGGCTCTTTACACTGCAGACCTTTTTCCACAACAGGTACCCATTAAATGAAGAACAATTCAAAGACCAAAGGAATATTTATGCTCTGCTGTACAAAGCAAACATGTGATGATACTAGAAAGGAGCCACATCCAACACTTCTTGAAATAATTAGCAAACAGCTGCTGAAATAGAAATGATATTGTTTGAGAGTGAACACTAAAGAATCATGAAAGCAACAGCCCAAGAGTCTTAAACATGCATGTGTACAGTTAAAAGCATTTTATGTTCTGACAAGACACTAGCTAATGATTCATCTAAATTTCTTTTAATAAAGTATCTCTTCTAAATAATTATATTCCCTCCTACATACAGTGATGTCCTCCTCTGAAGATGTTAGGATTGAAGGACCTGATGTGATTTTTCTGTTATGACAGTGGAGGATACCATTATACTTTCCTTTCAAGATCTTATCACTAAACACAATAAATATTACATAGTTGAAGACATTCCCACTAAAACATTATTAAAATCCAGCAAACACTGCATTGTACAGCAATTAAAAATAAAAAAGGGGAGGGGAGGTTGGATCCACACACTTGTTAATGAATCAAGGGTGTTCTGAAACAGATCATAGTTCAAATAAATACTTTTTTTATTCATCACTTGCCTGTACAATACACATTGAGTGCCATTTCTCCCTTTCTTCACACTTTTAAAAGCCTATCTCTACACTTACAGTGATGTGACATGTTTTTAAATATTTTTATCTGTTGTCTAAATTATCCTGGTCCTCTCCAGGTAATTTAACCATATATTTAACCCATGGTCTTTAACCATGTCACTAGACTATTTCTATTAGCAGCAATGAACACGTATAAGTGCAGGTTTAGACTTAAGGATTTGGAGGATTAGGTTACTGAACCCAAAAATCAAAACAGAATTCTGGAGGCATTTATCTTTTGCTTGGCAAAGCTAACTTGAACCTAGCTTTCCTCTAAGCTTGACCTACTTCAAGTTTTGGCAAAAAGGGAAAATATTGAATGTTTAATTTGGAAACTCATTGCTGGTTCAGGTTTTGTTACCAGCAGTTTGAAAGCCTGACTCAATAATTCATTCATAGGGACAAAAAATTCAGTGTTATAAACTAACCCAAATTCCCATCACTTTGTGTTTTTCACCTACAGTTTATTTCAAATATCCTAAGAGACAGACAATGCCTCCAAATTAGAAAACAAAAAATAATGGCATCAGTTATCACTATATGCTGCTGCAAATACAGGAGTCATGGTTTTAATGTTTAACAAAACTGGTCTTGTGTATCCTTTATCCAGCTTTGTTACAATCCCACCAGGGAAGTTTTACCCAGATGAGCAGATTGTTTCAATAAAATTCATTGCCAGCTCCCAGACAGGGTAAGATGCTTTATGCAAATTTATCTTTCGGTCTCCAGACAGCAAGAAAATAATTAAACCAACAGAGTGAGCTGGGAGAGCAACAGAATAGGCAGCAGAGAAAGCAGAAAGCATTTCCATGTCTGTTTGCATTCAGAGGAAAGTTATCACAACCAGCAATGCCCTACTAATAAATAATAATAACGATAAAACACAGCCCTTATCAGTGCCACAGCCACAGATAAACCCAGCTGTGGCTTAGCTCTGGGAAGGATCCAGCAGCTCTGCCCTGTTTCCCCATCACTACTGCAGAGGCAGCAGCATCCCAGGGCAGCCCCTGATCCCAGGCACAGCTCCAGGATGATTCCAGGGCAGGGGAATCAGGCAGTTGGGCTCAGCTCACACAAACAGCCCCATCTGGGTCATGTTTGGACACAGGGAGCACCCTGGCCCTTCCTCCTCCCACCAGATGCTATTGAGCTTACGCAGCACGTGTTTGCAAGATGTCATTGGTCAAAGCCAGCATCTTCTTTTGGCACTGCTCTTCCTTCTTAAAAAAAACCAACAACCAAAAAAAACCAAAAAAAAAAAAACACACAAAAGACAAAAAGTGGCTTTTGTTTGTGTCTCAGTGCACTGAACACAGATACTTCGCAGAAAAAGGGGACATTTATCAGCAAATGAAACAGAGACAAGCAAAAGAAAACAGAATAGTTTTTCTGTTTCATTACCAGGAAAAAAAAAATTAAAGGCTGGTCGTGTACAAAGTTAAAATATTTATACAAAGTTCCTGAGTTGTAACAGTCACAAAGCCAAAATTGCATCTGGCAGCAGAGAGAAAGTACAGGAACGGCCTGTGACTAATACAATTGTGATTGTGCTGAGTTTTCAGGGCTGTGCCTATACTAGCCAGGCTTCAGTTCAAGCTCTGATGCTGTATGGATTGGCTGCAGGTCACCCCTGTGATTCAACATGCCTTCTGGAAAGTCTGGCTAACCTTTCCCTTGCTAGAAACAAAAATCCGTTGCAAAAACCTCCTGGTCCTGCAGACATTATGAAACACAGCTTTGGAAAACGTGTCCTGTATTCCCTGTGATTTCCTGGTGTGGGGCAGGACTGGCACACCAAAGGCACTGCATGTAAATGTATTGATGCCCCTACAAAACAATGCCATGAAGAATTGGTTATGGTAAATATATGTGCTGTCATGGCTTTAAATTTAAAGAATTCTCTCTAAAATAGCTTAAAACATTGCCACACTCACTATTAAATTTTGAGTTATAAAACAACAAAAACAAACTCAAGTATTTATTTACATTGTGCACGTGGTTTTGAAATGAAACCAGTATAAAACCTATGAAAATCCCATGATGGAGTGGGACAAACATCCTTTAGCAGCCCAGGAGGAGCCCTGGCAGTGCCAGGCAGGCAGTGCTGTACCAGGATCGTGTCAGAACATCCCCTCTGTGCCCTCACACCCTGCCCCTGGCAGGCTCATCCCAGGCAAGTTCAGGAATCCTGGTGAAATGAGTGTGAGTTCAGGGCTCTTAATAACTATACTTAATAAATGTGCATTCTTCAATCTTTACATAATGTCTGATGGCCCTCAGGATGACATAAGCACCGCTCCAACTCGTGATTCTCCTGCTTTGACTGCAGATTTGCCAGTGCAGTTAATTAAAAGTGCCAGGCAAAGGACCATGCCTTGCAGCACAGGCAGCAGGGAGCCGGGAACACCCAAACCCAGCTCTCCCAGTGACTCACTGCATGGCTTTGGGCAACATATAATACCTTTTCTACCCCTGTCTTTTCTAACTCTTGCTTTGATGAAGCCTTGGGGCTCTGCTGGATCCCTGTTTACTCAATAAAACAAATCTGCAGGCAGGCATTCTGCAAGCACACAGAAATAGGACCAAACATGCAAACCCCTAAGTGGCACATGACTCACTGTTTACACCCAGGCAGAGAAGGAGCCATTAATTAGGGTTAATATTTTAAGACATTCGCATCCCAAAGGGCTTCAGACGTTTTTATATATGGATTTGACTCCAACCCTGGATAAACACAACTCCCACGACATGGAGAGCTGCACACCACCGCAAAAAATGGCTCCAGCCAACAATAGGACACAGCTATTGTGGCATGAGAGGAGAGGTGGAGGTCAGCATCATCAGCCAGAGGGACTCAAAGAAACATGGAATCGTTTAGGTTGGAAAATGTCACAGACATCTTTTATGAAAAATTCTTTCCTTAGGATTTTTCCTCCTGAGAAGCTGGGAGGCCTCAGGAACAAAATGTAAACAATGGTTATCTGCTGCTGTGGAATGCAACAGGTGCATCTGGGATTGGTGTCATGTGGTTGTTTCTAATTAATGGCCAATCACAGTCAGCTGTTATCATTCATATCAATCACAAGCCTTTGTTATCATTCTTTCTTTGTCTATTCTTAGCTAGCCTTCTGATGAAATCCTTTCTTCTATTTTTTAGTATAGTTTTAATATAATATTTATCATAAAATAATAAATCAGCCTTCTGAAACATGGAGTCAGATCCTCATCTCTTCCCTCATCCTAAGACCCGTGTGAACACCATCACAGGAAAAGGCTCCTGAGATTATGGAGCCCAACCCCTAACCCAGCACTGCCAAGGCCACACCACTGCCCTGTGTCCCCAGGTGCTGCATCCACATGGCTTTTAGATCCCTCCAGGAATGGGGATTCAAACACTGCCCTTCTATGAGGAAATTTATCCCAAAATCCACCCTGGGCCTGCCCTGGCCCAACCTGAGGCCGTTCCCTCTCCTGTCCCTGTTCTCCTCCTGGCAGGAGCTGTGCAGAGCCACAAGGGCCCCCTGATCCCCCTTTTCTCCAGACTGAGCCCCTGCCCAGCTCCTCAGGGATTCTCCAGCCCCTGCCCAGCTCCCTCAGCCCCTCCTGGGGCTCCAGAGCCTTCCCCAACTCTGTTCCCTTCCCTGGACACCCTCCGGCCCCTCCATGTCCTCCTTGCAGTGAAGGGCCCAAAACCACCCCAGGATTCAAGGTGCAGCCCCAGCAGGGCCAGCACAGACGTTCCCCTGGTGTCCTTTAACAGCACAACTTGAGTCATATAAAATAAGTGAAATCTGGACAAAACAGCTCCAAAACTAAGAGAGGAGGAGGCAGAAAGGCACCACCAGGCACTGCCACGGAGAAATGGAAACCAGGAGACAGCCAGCCATAAGCAGGAGGTGTTTTGGTTTGAGCTTTTTCATCCATGAAATAAGTGAATGTGTCTCCATGCTGGCAGAGAAAGCAAGTAAATCCCTCCTCTGTTCTGTAATCCCCTTCATTTGTGGATGGAAAGTCAAGAATTTGCAGGAAGCACTTTGCAGTTCAATAAAGGGATGAAGAGAAGACAAAAGCTCTGAGTTCAATTTGTGTTAACCAGCGACAGATCTCCTTCATGCTTCTTATTTTTAGGTGGGAAAGGCACAGATGAACACTAACTCAGCTGTGAGTGTAACTCTGGCAAAACATGTAACTGTCCTGGGAATTGCATTTCTGTTCTGACTAATTCAGCTTTCAGAATACGTTATGGCAAAACAAAACCACCAGTCACGAGCACATAAAAATATAGAATATCATCTACAATCTAGAAACTGCTTGACAGAGAGTCAAAGAAAACAAAAAACCCAGGCTGAACACATTACAAGCCTCCAAAAGTATTTCATCTATAGTTAGAAAAGCAAAACTGAGTCTCCTTATCTAAATATGGAGCATGGGAATCTTGTAGGAAAAAAAAGAAGAAAAGGATGAAGTCTTGTTTTGATATGTCACCAGCTTTTCAATTGCCTGGCAAGAGATTGCTGTTCTCCCTTAAAAATAAAATACAAATGAAATTACAATTAAATAAAATAAAAATAGCAATTAAAAATATGCTGGTGCTGGCAGACCCACCCTGGAGATGTGAATATTTTGCTGCATGGGAAGTTGGACCAGCACATTGTCCCCACAGTGAGGGCTACTAGAAGCTGAAGATGGCAGGAAACCACTGCTGCCTAAACTGATGAATAAACTGGAGTTAAGATCCAAGCTTTTTACAAGATGTTTCATTCTTATGGGTCCTGAACACTTCTGGAAGCAATATGTGGGCTTCCTCAGCCTCTCAAGAGGAAGCAGCATATTACCCAGCCACAGATTTCAAAGTGAAATAGCATTTCAGAAAAGCCACTTACATCTGGCGTCCAAGTAGTTTGTTTCTTCAAAATGTGGGCTGTTAAAATATTGATGCACAAACAGGGAAGTTTGCTTTCCTGCCTCCTCCAGTTTGTACACACAGGGGAAAATCAAATCCCCTCTGACCACAAAGATACAGACGCTCATTGCCTCAGGAAACCACCAGGGCAACGAGGGCAGGAGGTCTTGTTGATTTAAAAGTGTCAAACAGAGTGTTTATTAGTAAGATGCAGGAGAAACCTTAAGCTGAAGGTTTCAGCTGAAGGGCTGAAATGTCACCACAAATTAGAGATGGGTCACAGCCCCACAGCTGCTGCACCATGCAAATGCCAAATCCTGTCTGGGGTGAAGAACCAGGAGCTGGCCACACTGAGAAGTAAAAATCTTCAGGGCCTGCCTTGTGTTCCCTGTGTGATTTCAGGGTCAGTATCTCATGGCTGGGTTTTGAGCATGTAGAAAGAAGAAACCTCTCAAAATAAAGCCATTCACCCTGCTCCCCCCTTCATTTTTGTGGACAGAGCTCTATTTCTAGGGCTGAAAAGGGTCTCCAGAAAAAGCCACCTCCACCTTCCACTACTTTGGGCTTCCAGTTTCCATTTGGGTTGGGTTCTTTTATAATTCTGCCCCCCATTAACCCTGACGTTGTCCATTAAACCACCCTGAGATTTCCTCCCCTCCTGCTGGTGTTTATTTGCCAGCAGCTGTATCACACACTCTGATTTAACAAGGTAGTTATTTGCCTCGAGATGGATCCCACAATGCAGGTCTGCCAGCAAAAAAGCATCTGCTCCCTTTGGGGTGTTGTGCAACAGTTCTGATGGGTTTCACACTCGCTGCAGTATCACACGTGTCACGCAAAACACATTATTTATTTCACCAGTCCCTGCCTATGCTGCCAAAATTCAGCTTTTTCTAAGGAAATCTTATGAATTTAGCATGTTCATATCCAAATTGTCTGCAACTGCACTGCTCTTTTCTAGTGATGTGCTCTCCTCGTTGCATTTGGAAGAATAGTTAGATTGGATTCATGGCTACCACATTGATTCCAATCTTACTTCCTGCTTTCAACACTCCAGCAAACTGCTCTGTGTCACCACAGACACGAGAAACACTGGTGCTCTCTTTTATAGACTGTAAAAACAAGCACATTTTAGGACTGGAACAACTGCTCCAAGGTTTCTGTTCCTCATTGACTGCAAGATGTTTTTCCACGGAGAAGAATTTAATCAGGGAAACGGTTCATCCTCAGTGCTGCCCAGATTTTACCACCCTTTTCATTTCCTACTGCACTCAGCAAAGCCAAATTAGTTCTGGTAATGTCTCTGACCAGATGTTCACACCTTAGAGGGAAACAGCATCCAGGCTGCTGCAAAATCTGAGCAGCTGTAGGAATACCAGCTGAGAGCCTGATCCCAGCTCTGTTCCTAATCACAGAGCATTCTTCACCCTTCAGATCCTGCCTTAACATGCCACACATAAAAAAGAAGAAAAAACCCTTTTGCATCTTTGATGTCACCTTCAAATATTTTATTCCAATTTAAGAACTTCGCCTCTTACTTCAGAAAAATTCTTAAGGATGGTTTCCATGCCATTTCCAGATTTTTAAGGGGTCATTTGTACCACCCTACTGACTTCTTTAACCAGCAAATACATTTCAAATTCAACAAATTATTACCCTTGTGATTTTAAAAAGTCTTTCATGCATCTGAATGACTGCAAGGCATTCCAGCACAAAAATGAAAGCTCAAACACTGAACTTGAAAGGGTGTACAAAAATGCCCCATAAAAGTTCAATCTGAGAATCGATTTCTCAGCTGACCACGTTTCCATTTTAACTTTTTTTTTTTTTTTTGTGAACACATAAAACATTGGTTTTAATTCTCAAATGCAAAGCAACACCTGTCCTGTGAACAGAGGTGCCTCAGTCCTCACCTTGGACTGGGATTGCCCAGTGCCATGTTACCAGAGCTGGCTGGAAATATGGGTCTCCCATCCCTTTAAATTTCCTCCCCAATAATTTTGATAATTCTCAAAATCATCCTGAGCTGCAATGGGGGAGGCCAGGAGGAGAGCACCACCCACGGTACTGCCTTGTACAGCTGATAAGGTGCTTCCAAGGGCAGCTCAGACCAATTCCAGCCCTGTTGAGCAGTGCTTTCCACCACAAGCCCATCTGGATGAATTATCTTTTCCCCAAGCTGCTTCCAGGTTCTCCCTTCCCACAAGCAGCTTCCCAGGACAACTAGGAGCCATTTCGTCAAGGTATCAACATTCAAGCCCATGCCTGCTCTTTTCCTGAGTCCTCAAACTGCCCATCACACCAGTTCAGTGTCTCCTCTCTGTCCCCTCTCTCCTCTGGAGTTCAGGTTCCTGCTGCTCCAAGTCCTCTCCTTCTCACCACATCTGCTCTCCCCTCCACCTTGTACTTCCAATTTTAAAGCATTTTTCTGGCTGCCCTTCACTCCCTGCCCCATCCTGCTCACCCCAATGCTGCCAGTGCTCGTGCTTTCCCTTTGTTTCTTACTGCTTTTTCTTATTTTAAGATAAAAATGAGAAAACAAGCGACGTCATGAAAACAGAGAAAAAAACAACACGGCAGAAATATTATTGGTTCTGTTTGGTTTTTCTGCCTGGTTGCTGTTCAGAAGCTTTTAAAAAAGAAGGAGATTTGAAGTTGTAAAGGTGGCAAGGGAGCAGCAGGAGCACTCCATCCCTCAGGTCATCCAAGAGCTCTGTGTTAGGCGCTGGCTTAGTCATGAACTCTGGCACAAACACTTCTGACCTCGCTGGGGAATAGCCCTGAACTAAAACAACGCTGCAAGATCTACACATTTCTGAGTCATGTGTTTCAAATGAAGCATTCCTGCCCCTTAAACTTGGAGGTCATCAACTGAAAGAGCAAACAAGGGGAGCCAACGTGAGCAGCACCCCAAAGAGCCACGTCCAGCTGCTGGCAGCTCCATTTCACAGCATTTCCACACAATATCCTTCTTGCTACGTGTGCAGAACCTCCTGACAGCTTTTCTGCTGTGGCAGGAGGCACAGCAATGCTGACAGAGGAGCATTTGATATGGAGGGGGATCATAGATGGGAAGCTGCTCAGAAAACCTCTTGCAGTGTAAGAACATCTTTCCAAGCTGGCTTTAATTTCCATGCTCAAGATGCTCCCCAAGGTATTTTCCACTTTAGAATATGCATCAGCAAGGGAAAAATTTGTCCTCTAAAAGCCATTTGTGACTTCAATATAGGCACTCAAGACAGAGTAGCACAAGCAAAACACCCCCATTTCTCCTCTGAGACAGAGCTATATAAGACAAAAGGTGTGTGCAAACCAGCCAGCAAACTGGGGTGTTGTTTTTTATTGTGAGGATGCATAAAAAGTGCTATGTAATACTTTCACTACACTGAGGTGACAAAAGTACCACTGCCACCCACAAACTTGGCTTTTAAAAAGGTGTATCCACCTAGTTCATACATTCTCAACAACCCAGCCCAGTAAACAACTTGTTTTTCCTTCCGACCTGAAAATCAGCAACACTTTTTGGAAAGGAGGACGTTAAATTAGAGGAACAAAATGTGTCTTGCTTCAACGACTCACCTGAGAATCTATTTTAATTAGTGCAATGTCTGATTTTTCATCAACATCTTTAATTTTGGCTTCGTAAGTCTCCCCGTTCTTGAGCTCCACCTTCACCCTGTTCTTGTTGGTGACCACGTGGGCGTTGGTGACAATCAGCCCATCCTCAGACACAATGAACCCCGAGCCACTGGCTACAGGAACCTCCCTCTTGGAAAATGGAAGTCTAAAAGACAAGGGAAATAAAACATTTATTGCTGCAAAAAAAGATGAAAGGTCACAAATAATTCCAAATAACACACAGCCAAAAGGAGTTTGGTGAGTTCCTAATGTTTTAAGATATCTGCTGTTACTCTCATTAAGAAGATAAAGCACATCCATTACTTCAGCTAATTATTTTCCATGACTCTTAAATTATCTTTAATTCTTAAGCATGACAAATATTTATTATCGCAAAACCTCTTTGCTATCTCATGCCATCCATCAACATTTCTGTCCCACTGGCAGCTGTTTTCAAGAATTAAATAAAAAAGAAAAAAAAAGAAATAAAACCAAGACTGGGCATCTTGTTTACTTGCGAAATAATTCAATGTGAACCACAGCAGGGGCGATCTTCTCCACCACATCTGCAATGAAGTTGTATTTGTGCCTCAGGCTGTTGGGATGTTCTTGGCCTGAAATAGAAACACAGGACGTGTCATGAGTTCCTCAAGTGACTGCAGGAGGGCCATTGCAAAACACCTGAATTAAAAAAAGCTCTGAGTGGGTATCTTTCCCTTCCTTAAAAGCTGTCTGCAGCATGACCCTCGGCCCTAGATTCCCTCCCTGCTTCTCTGCACAGAGGTGGAGAGCTTTGTCCTTAGGGGAAATGAGCCATGAACCTCCTGGTGTGGGGTGCACCCCACTGGGCCATGGGGCTCATCCCTCTGTGGGGCACAGGAGGAGCACAGGGCTCATTCCCTGTCTGTGAAAGGGATTTTTGTACTCAGACGCCTCCCTTGCTGCCCTCTTTTTCTGGATGGTCTACTCAGCCTGGATGGTCTTCCCAGATTAAACAAGCCAGCTCTGTTCCTCTGCCAAAATACGCCTTCCTGGAGGGTTCTGCAGTCTCAGGCTGCTGCTTTTGTAAAATGCCGAGGACACAGAGGTCCTGACCCCGGTGTGAGCCCTCAGCAGCTGCTGAGAAAGTTTAACTTGGGTATAGGATTGGGCTTCCTTTCCCACCCGTGTCCCCACACAGCCTGACCCAGCAGCCCCTGCCTGGCACCTACGTGTGGAAGAACCTTCCACACACTCACAAAACCCCACTCGAGGCATCCTTCCCACCCTGAGCTCCACCAGCTCCACGGATCCCACCCTGAGCTCCACCAGCTCCACGGATCCCATCCTGAGCTCCATCAGCTCCATGGATCCCACCCTGAGCTCCATCAGCTCCACGGATCCCACCCTGAGCTCCATCAGCTCCATGGATCCCATCCTGAGCTCCATCAGCTCCATGGATCCCACCCTGAGCTCCATCAGCTCCACGGATCCCACCCTGAGCTCCACCAGCTCCATGGATCCCATCCTGCTCTGGAGCCACCCCCAGGGCTGTGAAATAGATGGGACAACACAATGGTTCCACAAAGCTCTGCATTCCTGAGCAGTGCTGCAACAAAAGCTCGTGGTCCCTGGGCATTCAGCAGGGGCCAGTGGGGTTTTCAAATGCCTCTGGATACCCAACTCACATTGTGGCCAACAGAAAACCTGTCTGCACCAAGAGAAGTTTAAAAATCTTTGGGGAAAACTCACAGTTCTGACACAGCTCCTCCTTCTCAAGCAGTTCAGGGGCAAAACATTGCTTTTTAAACTTGGGAGCAGCTATGCAAATTGGGAACACCCTAAAGAGTTATTTTGTGTTCCTTCAGAGGCGAGAAACACCCTTTGTTTTCATTTCAGCTTTATCTGGTGCATCCATCTCCTGTTATACATGCACAAGCCAAGCCTGTTACAGGCTTTCAGAGGGGTATTAATGAGCTGTGCTGCTCCCATCCATCTTTGCCATTTGGCTCCTAAATCCATGCAGAGATTAAAGCAATAAGCAGCTTGTGGATGCTGTAAGTGCCTTTGACTGTGTAAGAGGACAATTTATATGCAGAATCATAGAAGGACTATCTCATAAACCTATCCCAATACCAAAACCCCGAATGCCCTTTGCTGTTGGAAACACCAGAGAGGAAAGCCATGCAAATTTTCAAGCACACACTGGAGGCAATAATGATTTGGGAACAAAGTGCCCCTGCTTTTAACACTAACCAGACACTGGTTTGGTTCAGGGGTGAGCATGTTCCAGGTGAGTTCCCAATGCCTACAGCACACACTGTCCCTCAGGAGAGGGGTGCATGCTCCTCCCAAACACCATCTGTCACTCAGGGACAGGTTTTTTCCTTATTTATACCCTGTGAAACATCTCAAGGGCTTTTAAATGCAGCCAGTCACAAGCAGCAGCCACATAACCCACGGTGCTCTTTCAGAAATGTTTATCTGCCTTATGAAGCAGCAACATCGATCAGGAAACTTTTGTCCTCACCTCACTGTTTTCCTCAAGAGAATTCAGTGCTTTCTGATTTACACATGAGCTGCTGCCCTTGGGCTTTTGTCCCACAGAGGACATTTCTCTGATTGAGAAATATCAATTTACCAAACGATTTATATTCCCCACTAGAAATATTCAATATCAAACAAGTCATGCCATTGCTGTAAAGCTGACGATTATCACAGGGGCAGTTCTGGGAAGCTGCTACAATAAGAAATGCAGCCTGGAATTATCCACTTGCATTAAATAGGTGCTTGGACAGATTATCAGGTGGGATTAAACGTAGTGCTGGGCTAAAACTCCACAGGGCACTGCTGCAGCCATGGATCTGCTTTTTGATCACTGCTTACAAAATGATTTCATCTCAGCTGCAATGCTGTAGACATCCAAAGGTCACATCCTGCCCTTGGGAAAGAAAAAACTCCACGGATGAGGGAACTACACAGGCAAAGCAAAGCTTTTTTTCCATGCCTTCAATCTTTTTTACTTTTAGCCATTGAAGAAGAAAAAGGATGCCCAGGCTGTACATGGTGAGACTGCTAATACCTCATCTCAGAGCTGCCTTCCCTTGGAACTGGGGCCTACAAAAGCCAGGATTTCAGAGGCAACAGTATTTTGTCCATGATCCACCCCCTCATGCAAAACTAAACTGCAGAGTGAAAAAAAAAAGTTCAGAATTTGCTACTTTTGAAAAAGTTAGATAATAAATACTAATTCATGGCATACTGACCCAAAAAGCTCCCAGCAGCTGGCCACACCTGCCTGTTGCTTATGCATTAGGAATTCCTGCATTGTGTAACACGGTTTTGCAACTGCTCTTGAACCACTGCCCATTTAAATGGAAAACATACCTTTTTAAAGCAAAAAAACAACAGTCAGAGCTCTGATCTTGATGGATTCATGGATGAATGTTAACAAAAAAATTCCTGTAAACTGGTCTTTACCATCAACATAAAATCTGAATGCTGTAGTAAAAGTATTGATACATTGAAAATTATTTTATCACTGAGATAAAGAATAATGGAGGGCAAAAAAAAAGCTGATTTCTCTTTGGGATTACTGAGCTGCACATGGGGAGCTGAAAGCTGCACTGATCTTTCCTACAAGAAACCACCTTTGTGTGTGCAATTTACCTAACATTTGAACCCAGGCAAAAAGGACCACGTGGAAGCTTAAATGGCCATAAAAACAACAACATTACAAATTTAATATGGGCAGATGCTCATTTCTCAACCACCACAGGGCAGTTTCCAGCAGTGAAACTGAGAACATCACCAGGTATACTTCCCTCTTCTCTCTTACACATCTATTTTCCAGCTGCACCAATAGCTCAGGGCCTTTTGGTAACAAATATGGTTTTGGTTTTGGTTTGGGGGGGATTTTTTTTGTGGGGGTGGTGTTGTTTTGGTTTGCTTCTAAATCATTGAGAACTGGGCTTGAATAAAGCTCAAGTTCCTAAATACCTTCAGGCTCTGATGTTCAAATCTTCCCAGACTGCTCCTCTTTCTATTTATATGCTGTGATTATTGTGTTTTGTAATGTTTTTATTGAACTATTGCACAATGCCCTAAAATGCCCACAAGCACGGCTAAGAAACCTTTATTAATTACATTATAAAGATGATTGTTGTGAATTCAGTTAATGACAAAAAAAAAAAAAAAAAAAAAAAAAAAAAAAAACAAGCCAAAATATAAATAGGTTATAGCATGAAAAATTCCCAAGGCAACTAAATTCTTCAAGGACTTCAAAGGTGTGCTGGCTGCCAGCCCTGAAATGAGAAGGCAAATCTCTGCCAACTGGCATTAACAGGGCTAATAATCAGTAAACAGACTGCTAGGAGAGCAAGACAGAGTACCAAGCCATGAAAAAAAGCACACCCAGCTGTAAACAACTGAAGTAATTTGGTTTCATGAAGAGGAGCCAAAAAGCAAATTAAGATCTGGGTTCTGGTTAGGTCATTACTCAAAGTGGCATCGATGCAATGATGCTCACAGCTCACACATGCTGCTTTTGGTGGTTATTTTGAGCTGAACTGAGGAGAGGCTTTGGAGATGGAAATCTCACCAAAGTAACCTCTCCCCTTCTGCTGGGAGAGCTGTCTGCTGCTCTGGAAGGGCTGATCTTGGCATAGAGAAGAGAGCAGGTCTTCAAACAAAGCTTTGGGCACATCTCAGTCAGACATGGGGCTTTTCCCCACTCAGTTTTCATTCATTTCCCCTTTTTTAAAAAGGGGGTTCAGCTCTCCCCACTGACTGAGGTGAGGAACAAATCAATTATCCCGTTTAACAGGATTTTTTGTCTTAGACATGGTGAAAGGGGAAAAAAAGGCACATCCCAGAAATTCTGTCCCACCCTCACTGAAGGGCTGCAGTTCCTGGGATAACTAAAGATATCAAACTGCCCAGGCTGCTGAAAATGGGTGAGCTGATTTCCTCCTGCACTCACCACTTGTTCAGACACACACAGGGGTTTGAAAGCATGGCTTGGGATTCTCTGCAGAACGAAACCAAAAGGGCTGCAAGAGCTGCAGCACTCACGAAAGCTCCGGGCTGCCAGAACCGGTGACTACTGACACAAACCACAAACCAAGTTTTGCTTGGAGAACTTCCACCCTTCCCAAATAAAACTCCAGCCACTGGTGTTTGTACAAACTTCCATTCATGCCATAAAAACCTCCAAACCTCTGACAATGGAGACAAAAAACTCCAGCAAAGGTGCTCAGCTCACCGAAAACAGGGGGATCAGCAAGCCCTGCTGGAGAGAGACAAGGGAAAACATGTGGGAACCTGCTGCCACACTTTCTTTTTTTAAATTACAGAAAGCTGCAAGCCTAAATATTCCACTTCCTATACAAGGATAAGTTGTGTAATTCCCCAAAAAAATGGTATTACGCAATGACAACACTAAGAAAATAAGGAACAACACTCGACGTGTCACAGGCAATTTGCTCAAGAGCAGCTCTTAGGTCATTGGAGGGAATTTTGAGGTCTAAACCACAGCACCTTGTTAACACAGATGCCATTGCATCAGTTATTTTTCGCCAGTATAATCCATGCAGAAACTCAAGACACCTCACAGATTTCTGGGAGGAAAGTCTGCATTACCGTGATGTCCCTAAAAGCAAAAATACTTTCATAGCCTTAAATAATGGTAGAATAAAGTGCTTGAAACCTCTCCAAACAGTAAACTGCCCAAATCTGGTCTTCATTTAAAATATTTCCTGCAGCAAGAACCACTGCAAGATTAAAGTGAGGGCTTTAAGTGAAATTGCTATTTGGCATGAATGCACACGTGCAAAGGGAAACTAAAGTCCATTTTCATCACCATAATATTTAGATGATCAATTCCTTCTTGGCAGTGTTCAGCAAGGACTTTGTATTTTCCCTGCTAATCCAAAAGCAGAAACTCATTCATTTTAATCACTGATTTTAAACAAACCCAAAAGAACTGCCAAGCTAAACAAAACAGGGAATCTACACAAAGTTCATAGAACAGAGCAGCTCCCAAATTAATGGTAACACAGGACAGATTTCAGAGCAATGTGTGGTCACTCATAGAACAAAAGAAGGTTTGAGTAACAAAATAAAGGTGAAAATTTTCATTTTTTAATTGATATTCTACTCATTCACTACTGGCCATAAATTAATGCTTGCCCTGAGAAGAGCTTGGAAGGGAAACGTATTGAAGGAATAGTAAAGTTGTAGGAATAATTTGTAGGAATAAGTAAAAGCAGATGTTGGCAACACAAGAATGTTACCAATATCTGATGTCCCGTCCCTGAGTGTCCAAGAACAGGTTGAACAGGGCTTGGAGCATCCTGGGATAGTGGGAGGTGTCCCTGCCTATGGGGGGAATGGAATGAGATCAACTTTAAGGTCCCTTCCAAGCCAGACCACTCTGTGATAGTAAGAATTACAAAGTTACATGGAGAGAATGACAAAAAGAGTTCTTGTGTATTTATAAAGTAACAACAAAAAATATTTGAAGGTAACGAAATTGCAAAGCAGAGCCTTCAGAGAAGTTTGGTCCAACCTCTTTAGTCCAGCTTTGTTCTTAATGGGAATCTGACCTCTTTGGCATCCAGTACCAATCCTGCTGTTCAGGATGCTCTTGCCACTGAAAATGGTCAATGGGCAAATTTCTTATGTAATATGCCCACAGCTTTCCTCTAGGAAGTTCCTACATAATTTCAGATTTACACTTTCATTTTTAGCCAAACAGGGACTTCTCCTACCACCTATCTACAAGGCAGAGTAAGTGGGAAGTTAATCAGACGCAGAACATCTTTGTTACAGCTCAGCTGCTGAATTACTGTAGATCACAGGATTGGAAGGCTCTGCAGTGAAGGAATGCCCTGGATGGATGCATCCTGCTCCAAGCTGTGTTACTCAGTCTCCATGCAACTTGTAAAAAGCAATTTATGCTTTAGTGCCTTAGATTTAGCACTAAAATGGGCATAACCCTATTTTATCTGATTGGAACAATCTCAGCCCTTAGCAACCCTTGCAGAACCTCACAGGGAGAAAATATGTATATAAAAACTCTCAGGAATGCCAGAAATTCCTTTATAAACCAAGTGCACTGGCTTGAGTGCAAAACAGACTCAGAATTATAGCAGCAAGGAACAAAAACCACCAGACTTTTGAGCTGATGAGGCTCAAAGGCAACTGGGTGTCAGGCAGGAATCCAGGGAGGAGAGACAGCTCCATCTAAAACAACAGGAAACTGCAATTCCTTCTGTAAACAGCAGCGGTGAGGTGGGAGGAAACCCAGCCTGGGCATAAACAGGGAAGGGAAGGGAAAAGGAAAACAAAAAAGGAAAGGAAAAGGAAAAAGGGGGAATGAAATAAAAGGGGGGGAGGGAAAAAAAAAAGGGGGAAGGGGAAAGGAAAAAGGAAAGGGAAAGAAAGGGAAAGGGAAAGGGAAAGGGAAAGGGAAAGGGAAAGGGAAAGGGAAAGGGAAAGGGAAAGGGAAAGGGAAAGGAAGGAAAGGAAAAGGAAAAAGGAAAAAGGAAAAAGGAAAAAGGAAAAAGGAAAAAGGAAAAAGGAAAAGGAGCCCTAGGAGCAGGAGCTGCCGTTCCTGCAGCAGCATTGCCATATTCACACAATGCGGAGGGGGGCTCAGCCAGGATGACCGATTAATTAATTAATTAATGCCAATTAATTGGGAGCCAGAAGCCCTCTGACAATGGCACAGAGCTCTGGTGGCCGTGCCAGCAGTACCCTGCACAGGCAGCAGGAGCAGCATGGGCAGGGAGATGCTCAGACACACGGAATGAAGGTGAAGAACAATTCAGGGCAAGGGCAAAGAGTGCTGAGCTGGAAAATGTCATTAAAAAAATGTAATTCCAGGAGCCCTGTCTGAGCTGGAGGCACTAAGAAATGTAAGTCAGGTAGTTATGGAAAAGAGTCTGCCTCATTTCCTGCAGACAGAGGAACAGAGTATTTCAGCCAACAGGTTAAAGCAGACAATTCTCTTCTCTGCAGAAGGCTGAAAATACAACAGATGAGTCAGGAATAATTTCTCCTCTCCTTTTTTTTCAGCCCTGCTCAGTTTGTGTCCCTTCCAAGTTGGGTCATCACCCTGTTTTACCTCCCAGCTCCAACTGGCTACAGGCAGAGAACCAGCAAAATAACCTCAAAACTCCCATTAAGCACCAACAACATGGTAATTCCTATATCCCACATGTAACCAGCAGCTGCCTGATCGTGAGAGCTCCTCCTGAAATTATAAACCCATTAAGATCTCATTTTAAGTATGTGAGAAACTTTCACACTGCATCTTCAGAAGAAATCCCTGCTTAAGAGATTCTTAGCTTCAACTTCCAGGAACCCTGGTATGAAGACACCAGGGAATAAAAACAAGTTCTTGTTTTCATGCTTCTTGAACTTCTCTCTGGCCTAAAAACAACCCTCTTAAGGGGAAAGCCTATAAAAAGCTTCCTAAGATGCTGCTTTTCTGCAGCTGGAGGAGGCATTGATTTCACCACTTTGCTGTGGCAGGACTTAGGAGAGACATGGAGTTGATACAAATAAGGGTCAAATCTATAGGAAAAAATAGATAGAAACCCCTCAGAACAGTAATAAAACAGACAGCACTCCTACTCTGGGGTGTTGTAATTGTACAGTACTTGATCACAGCATAATTGCATTGCAAAAGCTTCAATAGCCTGAAAAATCTGTCAGCCTTTGGCAGTGTTTTCTACATCTGTGTCAAGAATCACTCCAAGACCACCCAGATTTGTTGTAATGTGGACATGAGAAATCAGTGAGTGGCTGGGAAACGAAGCTGGAGTGATGAGGATGTTCCTTCTGCATCCCTACCTGGGATGGGGAGCTGCAGTGAGGGGGTGGCACTGCCACTGTCACACAGCCCTGCGGCTCCTGCTGCTCCCCACGGAAGCTTTAAAGGACAGCAGGGCTCCATTTCACTCTCAAATACGCATTTCTCAAAGATATTTACAGTCCTAATTATTATATTCCCTGCTCCTCTATCAACATCAGCTATTTAAATATTGATATTCTTATCCCCACACCTAAAGGTTCAAAGGACAGCAGGGCTCAATTTCACTCTCAAATATTCCTTTTTTAAAGATATTTAGAGTCCTGATTATTATATTCACTGCTCCCCTATCAACAGCAGCTATTTAAATATTGCTATTCTTATCCCCACACCTGTCCTGCTTTATTTTATGGACCATGTGAGTATCTTTCATATTTATCATATTTCTATATAATTATATTTATATATTATTTATATATTCATATATTTACATTCAAATATAATATTTAAATATTATTTATAAATAATGGATAAAATATTGGTAAAATTATAGTTCATAAATAAAAATTTCATATTTTCATATTTACAAGTGGCTTCTGCTTGCCCGCTTTCAGTGTCTGAATACAAAAGGAAACAAGGGTTAGCCAAGTTTACCTTCACAGATTGAGGTCTACACAGAGATAGAGAAAGGGCAGACACTCCAAACAGCGCCTGTGCTGTCCTGGAAAAAGGAGTGAATCATCCCTGCCCCACCACAAATGTTGAAGCATGAGATTCCTGGGGGGATGTGTTTATTTTGGGGGGTTGTGTTTATTTGGTGGAGGGGAGAGACTTGTTTGGGTTCCTCTTCCTTCCTGGCGCTTGGTGCACCCACTCCTTCCCTCCTCCAAGAGAACTTTCTGCAGAGCAGATCGACAGATCATCGATGCTGTTGGCAGGGCAAAGCCAAAGCTGCAGCCTGAGAGTTTGAGAAATAGAGGAATGGAAAAGAAAAGTAATGGAAAATGGAGCAGCAATGCTGGCAAGGTGCAGAAAGCTGAGCAGGGACTCGTGAAAGCTCAGTTTGCTCTCAGCTCTGCTGCTGGCTGACCTTGAGCAAAGCTCTTTATCTTTCCCTGCCCCAGATTCAGTCTGTGAAATGGGGCAATGACAGTGGCTTCTGGAAAAATATTGAGAGCTCTCCTAAAGTTACCCTCTGCTACAGAAAATATTTCAAATTTTAGACCAGTAACTTCTGTGCATGGCTGCCAGATTTACTAAGCATTATTTTACCCATCAGTTGTCTGGCAACAAAAATCCCAGTGCTACCAGAAGCATTTCAAACGCCATAGCTCAGCCTCACTGGGGTTTCCAGCAGCAGTTCTGCAAAAGGGGATGTAGGAATTATTCACTGCACATCCCTCTCCATGTCTCACCAAAAAAAGGCTTTGCAACAGCGAGGAGATGGAAAGACTGAGAAACCCTGATGGGGAAAAAGTGACAGAGACAAGAATGAGGTTTGGTTGACCAACACCACACAGAGTTTTAGTGGCACTGCCCTCATTGACAGGGCCAGGTACCAGCCTGCAGGAAAGGCAGAGGAAAATGCATCTGCTCACACATGGAACCTGTATTTGCTTTGTTTTCATAAATTTTTCCTCCAGAAACAGAGCACTTGTAACAAATTGCACAGGCCAGCTGACCTCCAGCCTTGTGCTTCCCCTATCAGTGCACCAGGGTGTCTGATATTCTGATATTAACCCAGAGATTCAAGAGCTGCTCTGCCTGTCTGCATAATTCACCTCCAGTTGCTAAAATGTGGTAGCAATGACCTTCTCAGTTCATTAAACTTTAAAATAACTACTCACCTGTGTCCTGTCTCACAAGCTTAAGCTATTAAACTCCCCTGTTACCTACAGATATAAGGTCAACATCCATTAGTAAAAGATCAATTATTTAAAATATTATTTTATCAATTATATCCCTTTGATATAAGGGAGCGGAGGTTATTTTTTAGTTATATTCTTCTCTTTGCAGCAGGTTAAATAATTTGGGAATTACAATGACCTGCACACAGAAGGCGAAATAAAGTTTTTTATTCTACATCCTGAACACAGGCTCCAAAACAATGTCAGGTATTCACTTGGGCCCAGTTACAAGGGCAGTGGGACTCAGTGCCAAGTCCAGCCAGGGATCCTGAGGCCCCAGCAGCTCCTGGGAGTGAGGAATGGCTGCATTTACAGCACAAGTTCCACAGAACCCCAGCTTCTATTTCTGACGTTGCTTCCTTTCACTCCAAGCACACGTAAACTCACATTTGAAAAATATTTTCCAGCTTCTCCTATTTCTTGGACGGCAGAGCCCGAGAGCTGCTCAGGATCTGCTGCCTCCCTCACATCCTAACACCACTCCTGCTGCTTACTCATGGCCTCAAGCATTCCTGCCCAGTCCACAGGTACCTTTAAATATCAAAGCCCAGAAGATGAAAGGATTGAATCTTTCCTTGTTCCCAATCTGTGTTTACTGACTTGACTGTTTGAAGTCTGGAGACTACCAAATTACTGCCTGCTCCCCAGGAAGGAAATCTGGATGTGGAGAGCAGAAAAGGTGAGCTGCTTCTGACAAACCACTTCTTACAGTTGCCTCCTCTCCGAGCTGAATACTTGGCTTTGGAAAAGCTTTTTAATCCCACACTTGGGAATTGGTGCTCTTCTGGAAAGATGTTGCTATTTATTTCCATTGCCTTCAGCTGCCTCTTCATTCCCTCCCTCCCTGCCTTCTCCTGCTGCTGCAAAATAGACTGAGGAGAAGTTGGAAAAGAATGATGTTCAGACCACCCAAACAGCAGCCGAGGGAGGAGATGACATTTAGCAGCACTGGAATGGCCATTTGTGCGCTCAGACCCCAAAATCCTGCTCCTCCTGGGTCATTCTTAATAGACTTGGCACGTGCCAAGTAACCTGCCAAAGTCTCCCGACACTTCTTCAGCACACAAATAACAATAATAAAACCACCACCGTGTGCCTGTTATTATCTTCAGGGAAGCAGCTGAAAGCCTTGTTCATAACAACAGTATCAGCTTCCCTCTTGATAAATATCTGGCAGGGCTCCCAACTGTCACAGACACATTATCTGAAAAATCCTTTCCTTAAGATTTTTTCTCCTGAGAAGCTGGGAGGCCTCAGGAACAAAATGCAAACAATGATTATCTGCTGCTGTGGAATGCAACAGGTGCATCTGGGATTGGTCTCATGTGGTTGTTTCTCATTAATGGCCAATCACAGTCAGCTCGCTCAGACCCTCTGTCTGAGCCACAAGCCTTTGTTATTATTCTTTCTTTTTCTGTTCTTAACCAACCTTCTGATGAAATCCTTTCTTCTATTCTTTTAGTGTAGTTTTAATATAATATATATCACAAAATAATAAATCAGCCTTCTGAAACATGGAGTCAACATTCTCATCTCTTCCCTCAACCTCAGACCCCTGTGAACACTGTCACACCCAACATTCAGAGGTTTCCCAGCTGAGTTTCTCTCCCTGCCCTGGTCCATCCCTTCCTGCCAGACCTGCAGCACTGTCAGGCACAGGAATTCAGGCAGGTCCCTCTCCTGCCCATCCCCTGTGCCCTCAGCTCACTCTTAGGCTGCTCTAGAAGGACTCAGTCAATGACAAATGAGTTATTGGCCACAGAGGTCCCCTTCTCCTGCCAGATAATGACACTGAGACACTTGGATGCCTGGTGCATTTCAAAACACAAAGTCAGGCACTTTTGCAAGAAACTGAGTGACTTTTTTTTGCTTCCCCCTTGCTGTCTGTAGAGCTGTGAAATCAGGTGATGGAGCAGCAAAGCCTGTATCTCAGTGGTACACAGCTTTCTAGACTGAGCTACCCCTCACCTCTGCCTCCTCCCCAGGCAGTCCAGCTGTGATGTCCTGCTTAATCCAAGCCATGAGAGCTCCCAGCAAACCCCAGATGTGACATCATGGTGAGAGCACGCCTGGGACAGATGTCAGAGCCACCTGTGACAGATGCCAGCGAGCTGAGGGCTGCTGAGCTCACTGAGATACCACATTAGACATGGTAAACCAAATAAAAACATGAAAACATATAAACCAGCTCAAAACCAGGCAGAAAGTAGTTAGAAATGGAGAGCAACCAAAGAATGTTCTTCATCCCCAGGTTAATGAGGAAAGGACAAATCCAGGTCAGTTTATGTTTTACAGTGTGCAGAGGAGGGCACACTGTCCCGAAACGCCTGCCAGCATTTGTGGGAAAAACGAGGAAGGGAATAAAGCCTGGTTGAAGTTGTGTGCTGGGCCCTCTTCCCTTGGTCAGCAGGAGGGATTTAAGGCCACCAAAAACATATTTGCAGAAGAAAAAGAAAACATCCTCCCAGCATGCTGAACCTCACCACTGAACATCGAGGTCTCGTGGCAGTGACCTCGGTCCTGGGCGTGGGATGCTCCGACACAGCCACAGATCCTGCCCAGGGCACACTCACCTCTCTCTGTGCCTCTGGGTTTGGTACCAGCACACACAGAGCTGCAGCAGCACGGGCTCTGCAGGCCTGAGCATCCTCTGATGGAAAGGGAATTTTGTATTTTGTATTTGGTACCAGCACACACAGAGCTGCAGCAGCACGGGCTCTGCAGGCCTGAGCATCCTCTGATGGAAAGGGAATTTTGTATTTGGTACCAGCACACACAGAGCTGCAGCAGCACGGGCTCTGCAGGTCCTTTCTGATGGAAAGGGAAGATTTCTTCAGTGGCAGCTGCAGCTCAGGGCTGGGGCACAGCAGGAGGGGTGGCACTGGTTATGCTGGCACAGCACAGCTGGACACTGCTGGAGTCTTTTAAGGCTCATTTTGCAAAGGGAATCATCCCCCTCCTGCACTCAGACCCACAGCAACCTGCTCCTGCCTCTGCTGCTTCCCTTTAAACACTGCAGGTATTTGAAGAGATTCCCTGGGAATCACTGATCAGCACTAGGAGTGAACTGAAGATGAAAACTGAAAATGACAGAAAGTTTTACTTTATTCTAAGCAATATACACAGCATTGTGTATATACAATATACACAATGTATACACACTTGACCAGCTACTGAAATAGTGTGAAGTTTAAAAACATCAACAAAAAGAGCTTTCCAAACCCTTTCTCTGTGCTCCCATTCCTTTGTTTCCCAAGGCTGTTGCATTGTATTGACCGAATTATTTACGTAGGTGTTTTACTCTGAAAAAAATGGCTGGAGATAACTCAATCTTTAGGTAGAAAAAGCACTCCTGATGATGAACTCAAAATAAAATTAAAAATTAACTGCATTAAGGAGCCAAATATTAGGCAATGCTTTTTCAAAACATCGATTCAAGCACTTTACAGCCTACCCTCCATCCCTTTTTAGTTCAGGTTCTCTACATATGAAAAAAAAGCTTTGCTGGTAGCAATGTTTGCTCTTATCCAGAGATAAACATGTGGTGCTGGTTGGCTTCTCCAGCACTTTCTTTTTGTTCCAGAGGTGCAACAGGGCAATATGATTGTGTGGAATTACTCCTGATGGATCCACAACAGCAGCAGAGCTTTCCCAGACCGGGACTCTGTGCAGCCCATGCATTTTCTGTCCCCCCCACCAGAGGCACGCATTGCTCCCAGCTCAAACACAGCCCCGATTCTGCAAACGTTCGGCAGAAAAGGCTGAGAAAACAACATTGGTTTCACGAATCGAGAATAAAAATCACAAGGCATTGTCTTACACTGGGCATCAGGAAACTGCGGGGTGAAAAGTTTGATTGTCTCCAGTGGCAGCAAATGCCAGCAACGTGCCACGGAGCACAACGCAGCTCTGACACCGAGGGGACAGCCAGGGGTACAAAAAATTGATTGTGTTGACACCAGAGCTGTGAGCTTGATCTGTAGGCTGAACACACAGCCACTACACATCAGAATGTGTTTCTGCTGGAGAGATGATGGCCAAGTGTAGAAAAATATGTGTTTTTTAAAAAAAAGTCCAGAAATTATACAATTTATACCAAAATAATTAATCCTCACTAAAACAATGCTGACTTACTAAAAAGTGACTACTACTCTAGAAATAAAGGCTTAATTCATGCTAATTTTTGTTACGCCCTAATGGTGCTGAACAGCTCGGAAGGGATAGAGAGCCTCGGTTTACGGGGTTTAATCCAGCCCGCATTAGGGGCCGCATTTTGTGACGATCATCCCCTGCTAATCCCAGCTCGGCTTTGCCCGCTCGGTGTCACATCCTGCACCCACCGCTCCCACCACACCGAACGCTTCTCCGGGCTGCTCAGCCACGTTTCGTAACCCAGCAATGCCTCTTTACACCCTTTTCAAATAATTTACATCCGTCCCGTACTGAGTACCCACATTACATTGGGTCTGACCACGCTGACAACTAAAGAATGCCGAAGGAGAAACGCCACGCGTTGTTACTTATCGGCGCCCATCTCCATCCTCAAAAAACCCCAACAAAAACAAACACAAAACTCTAGGCTGAGCTTAACACGCTGTTAACAGGCTTCTCCCCTTCCAGCAAGTATTTTATTAATCAGAGCGCATTTGCTAAACCGGGCCAAGGCAGGCAGCAGCCTGCTCTGCCCACCCCTTTGCTCCATCACATCCGAGCGGCTCCTGCATTCCTGGCTTTATTCCCCGGGGCATTTCCCTGTCACAAAGCGCCGGGACGGGAGCGCGCTGGAGTTATTCCTCCAAACTTTGCTGGGCTCCGCAGCCGCACCCGCTGCTCAGGCTTTGCATCAGTTTCCCCCAGTTTCGAACTGCGCGTCACCCCTCGGCTGGGTGGGAGCTAAGTGTAAATCGGCGACAGGGTTTTTCACCCCCCTGCACTTGGCAGCTGCGGACAAACCGGTTTCTGGCTGAGCCGGAGCGGCCGGGCTGAGCCGCGGCCAAGCCCCGTGTCCGGCTCCTCCCGGGGAACCGCATCCCGAGCGGGCAGGGGATGCAGGGGCCGAACCTCCGCGCATCCCCCGCACCCCGGGCATCCCCCCCGCGCATCCTCACCCTGCCCGCAGGCTCCGCGCTGGATGGCGATGATGGGCGGCTGCCGGAGGAGCTCTGCGCGGCGGCTGGCGGCCCGCAGCTGGCAGTGGCTGGCGTAGGTGACCGCATCGCTGCCGCACACGGGCTCGCTGCTGGTGCACTGGCAGCGCCCCGCGGCCGCCCGCTTGCGCACGGTGGCCGAGGCGGGCACGGCTCCGGGCGGCAGCACGCACTGCAGCCCCTCTCCGCAGGGCGGCCCCGCGCCCCCGCACGCCTCGCCCTCCTCGGCCCCGCACACCCGGCAGCAGCCGCAGGCGTCGGGCACGGGCCCGCCGGGACACGCTGCGGGCAGCGCCGGGCAGCGGGAGCGATCGCAGCGCTCGGGGCAGGCGGGCGGCGGCGCGGCCAGCAGCGACGGCAGCGCCGAGGGCAGCAGGGCCGCCAGCAGCAGAGTCCAGCCCCGCAGCAGCGGCATCGCGGCGGCTCCGGGGCGGCGAGAGCGGGGACAGCGCGGTGAGAGCGCCGGGGGCCGGGCGGCCGCTTTAAGGGAGACGCGGCGGGGCGGGACCGGAGCGCGGGCACGGCCCCCACCCCGGGATGGGGCTGGGACGCCCCCACACCGCCCCCCCGGGACAGCGACATCGCCCGGGACAAGAGACATCCCCCTCGGGACAGAGACATCCCCCTCGGGACAGAGGTACCTCTCGCGGGACAGAGCTATCCCCCGGCACAGAAACATCCTCCCGGGACAGCGACAGCCCTCCGGGATAGAGGCACTCCCCGGGACAGCGACATCTCCCCCGGCACCGAGATATCCCTCCGGGACAGAGACAGCCCCCCGGGACAGGGACACTCCGAGGGGAAAAACCACCCATAGTGGGAAAGCTCCATGTTCTGTCATCCTCTGTCCATGGAAGGTTGTGTCTCTTTGTAACTCCACCTTAGATAGTGGTTGTTCTAGAGTGAAAAGGTGTAGAATTGTTTTTTTAACATGTCAGACAGCGATATGCCCCTCGGGACAGCGACAGCCCCCGGGACAGAGACAGCCCCTTGGGACAATGACTCCCTCCCCGGGACAGACAAATTCCCCCCGGGACAGCCGGAGGTCCGGCGCTGCGGGGAAACGGCGCTGAAAGCCCCGAAATCGCGGCCGGCAATGATTAAGATCGGGGGAAAGGCCGATAAGGCGCTCGTGCGAACCAGGGCAGGGGGATGTGAACGCTTCCCCACCTCGGGAATTACGGGGAAACAATCCAAAGTAAGCGCCGATAAAGCTTCCGGCTGATAAGGGGATGGGGTGGAAGGAGTGAAGGATACATCCATTCTATGGAAATGTACGCAAATATCAGGTAGTTGATATCAATATTAACTCCCCGCCGGGAATGGCCGGCATTCCCGTGAGATTCCCGGCTCGGGAGGCGCTGCCCGGTACCCCAGGGATGGGAGGAAGGGATGGGAGCAAGGATGCTCCCGAGCCTCCTACTCGGCTTCTCCCGACACGCTCAGAGCCGCAGGGCGAGGTGGATACCAGCAATTAGTAGAAGATTATTCAACCGGAATAATAATAGGGAAAAAAAAAAAAAAGAAAAAAGGAGTTTTCCACCATCTCAGGCAGGCTGATCCCATTTATCCGGCAGCTGGGCACCGGCCAGAACCTATGGACAGCGGCCTCTCTGCCATCTGCTCTTCGGGCACTTACAAGGAGGTTTAATTACAACCAAGCGCCCTCCGAGGGACAGGGCATCCCTGCCAAAGCTGAGAGGGAGCGGTTTAACTGAGCTGGAAACTCAGCAAAGCCAATTTTTTTTCAATTACAAGCCGATTAAACTTTTGAACTGACTCCCAATCTATAATTATTTCAGTGTACCTTTATCAGGCGCCGATAACCTAATCAAGCAGCTA
Organism: Ammospiza caudacuta; assembly: GCF_027887145.1. Classification (NCBI taxonomy): domain Eukaryota; kingdom Metazoa; phylum Chordata; class Aves; order Passeriformes; family Passerellidae; genus Ammospiza; species Ammospiza caudacuta. The sequence goes on along the minus strand of NC_080601.1, from coordinate 34,717,960 downwards.
ATGAACTTTACAACCCATTAGGCGAGAGGAAATGCTGTTAACTGTTCGATGAGCTGCGACCAAGGAGTTGAACTTGTCAGCAACTACATTGACACAAAATAATTCAAAATATTTTCCCCTAAGAAAAGTTTAACAACGAGCCATTTGAGCTTCCCAAGCACCAGAATTCCAATTGTCCCAGGGAACACCATAAAAACTTATCAAACTGAGTGCAAAATTTACTAAACTGTTGGTTAGTACCTGAAGCTTTGAAACAAAATATATTCCAGTGTTCCCAGTTAAAGTTTCAGTGTGAACTCCTTAAATCTGTAGTTTTCCAGTAACTTCTGTATTCTGCAAGAAAACAGATTTCAGGAGAATCCTCTGATTTCAAAAGTGACCCAAGAAGTAAAATCGAACGATTCACAGAATTGTCTTAATATTAAAATAATTTGTGTTAACAAGTCTAAGAGAAAGCTCAAAACTATTTACAAGTTAAAAATTTTTTAAACGTATGTACATATGTATACATTTATATACCCCCTTATATATATATGGGGGATATATATATGTATGTATAATGTATAGATATCATGGCAAAATGTTTCCAAGTAATTAATTATCCATTGCTTATCGACGGCTTTGTGGGCTTTTTGCTTGGTTTGGGTTTTGCCCCTTTTAAAGACAAGTCTTTACCAAAAGCTGATGAGCTTTAGCAAGAAAGAAAGAAACAAGCAACAACCCCCACCAAACAAAAAAAACCAAACCCAAACCATTTAAATAAAAACAAATATAAACAAACAACAACAAAAACAATGAAACAGCAAAAAAATTCAAACCAAAGAAAAAAAAAAACAACAAAAAAAACCAAAAACCAAAAAAACCCCAGTGGGTTCAGGAAAGATCTCATCAACTCCTATTTGGAAGCAGGAACAAAATATTCAAAGACAAGTGAATTATTGTGGGGTTTCATCCTCCCCAGCCCAGACGGGCTCTCTGCTCTCCTCTCACATTGCTGTGGTCAGATAATTTACTGCCCAAAGCCACTGCAGCCTTATCTCCAGAGGCAGGAAAAAATTACCCACAGTGGGAAAGCTCCAGGTTCTGCCATCCTCTGTCCATGGATGGTTGTGTCTCTTTTTATCCTCACCTTTGATAGGGGGTTGTTCTAGAGAGGAAAAAATGTATTTTTAACACATCAGCCAGCGCTATCAGCTTCTTGGAAACTCTTCTTGGAAAGAATGGAAATCTTCTACTGAGTATTAAAAATATAATAATTTATGATATTAATTTTATAGTTGTAGGTGCACAAAATCTGATTATAAACGTCTTGCTTTCCAGAATAACCGAGCTAAGTCTTTGGGGAGGTTAATAAATTAGCTCACTGAAAAATAATTTGTTAATTGCCTATCTGATCTGTGCAGAAGTGCCTTAGACCTGAGAGGTGCTGCACCAACAGCAATTATTATTTCTCCTCCACCAGACGCAGAACAGCAGACATTAACACCAGAAAGGTGGCCTGAAAAACATATCCGGAGTCTCAGAGGTAAAATATCTCCTACTTTTCACAGGGAACTGGGTGTTAGGAGGCTCCACCTAGAGATCACACAGCAGAAATTCCCCTGGAGGGATGGAAGCGCGGGCACTGCTGCCAGGGCTCCAGGGATGCTGTGCCAGCCTGCCCTGCCCTGCGAGCCTGGGAGCACCTGGGCACACACGGAAAGGGGGAGCAAGGAAAGGATGAAAAAGGGCACATTTGGGCAGAGAAAAATGGATAAATTTGAGTCGAGAAGGGTTCTGGCCAGAAAAGAGGATGAAGGAGCTTTGGGAAGGCTGGAATGCTGATAGCTGAGTTAACTCCAACTTTGCAGAAAGCTTTTCCAGCTTTATTCTGTTCGATTCATTATTATCATTATTTTGCTGCATGCCTTAATGGCTTCCTTTCAGATTTTCGAGGGAAAAAGTGTAACAACCCTACTCCCACCTCCCAAAAACCCAGGATTTCTCCACTTTAACATAACAAGAGAAATCTTATAAAAACTGAAAGAAAAAACCGAACCTTTATAAAAACTACATTCATTGCTACACACAGAAAAAAAAATGCCACTGCTTTGAAAGAGAATGGCTTCAAACCAGGGAATTTAAAACTCCACGTTCTTCCCCTGATATAATCTAACCCTGGTGCTCGACAGGCACTACCGCTGGCACAATTTACAAACGAAACGAGCCATTCGTAGAGCCTGACACGGAGCCAAGCGACCTGCCCCAAGGAACAATTGCTGACCTGCAGCGAGCGTGTCTCTGTGGCCAGGTGGCATTTCCTCCCTGCAGGAACGCACGTAGGACACTGCAGGCTGTGAAACAACCTGAAACTTGGTCATTTATAGCAAAATAAACCACTGCCCCACGAACTGCCACCGCTCCGAAGGGGCACAGTGCGATCTGGGTCATTGGGGCCAGGCTGGATTTCAGAGAACCTTTCTGATCCATCCCTGCAAAGACAGAAAAATCCATGTCACATTTTCTTCCCCTGGGATTTTTTTATCAGTATCCCTTGAGAGCAGAGGTGACTCAAGTGTCCCGAATGCAGAGTGGTTTAAATTCTTGCAGGATGCGTTCACTGTGCATCCTGATAGGCAAAGTTCCCCTCGTTTGAAATGCAAATCTCTAATTACAGTGTCAAAAGTGACACTTTGAAGGGCAGCGTTCAACAGCTGCTAGGTCATTAGCAGTGCCTTCACAAATGAGCACCAGCTTCTTTTCCTCAGAGGTGGCACCGAAAATCTCAAGTGGAAAATCCAGGCAGACACAACTCCCAGGGCAGGGTTCAGGTTTCAGTTCTCCAGAGAGCTGCATTCAGTATTTCACTAGTTCACCTCAGAAGGGCTTTGGCAGCTCACTGGCTTGAAGCATCAAATAATTTTAGGCTGTTCTGCAAAGTTCAGAAGATTATTAAGACATTAAATGAAACTGTTAAAAGGTAAAGCTATACATGGCTTCACTGCTTTAACTTCAAGTTTTAGACCTAAATTCCCTATCCAATATTTTCCCTTCTTTAATTTCTTACCTCTCTCACCATTATTTAAAATGGAATTGTTAAAAAGACAGTAACATGTATTCCACACCTTCAGAGTGTCCAAATTAGGTACACTCTGTAATTTCTCCATCCATTATAATACTTACTATTAAACCTAAAAAAAAATTAGCAAAAATAAAAATAACAAAAAAAACCCCCAAAAAAACAACAACAAAACCCCCCCCCCAAAACAACAAAACAAAACAAAAAAAAAAAAAAAAAAAACAAAAAAACAAAAAAACAAAAAAAACAAAAAAAAAACCAAAAAAACAAACACCCAACCTGGAACAGCCCAGTGACTTAACAATTGGAGTCTCCAGATCAATTTTTCAGTATGAAATACACTTAAAAAGCAGATTAGTACTAGACTTGACTGATTTTTAAAGCTGGAGTGTGACCCCTAGGTGGTGCTGACATCCTGATATTCCACAAGGTTAAAGAATATTCCACTTTATTAAACTGTATCCTAACACATCACCCCTCAGCAGCTGCCCCCAGGAATGTGCACTGCAGTCAGCAGTTCCATTTTCTGTAAGTATTTTATTTGAACACAGTGAGTTTAAATCTGTGGCCATAAAAATAATTTGATTTACTCTTCAGTGCAGGGGCAGAGTGCACAGCCAGGTGGGGGCAGTGGAATCTGGGTAACTGGGGCCAGTCTGGATTTCAGGGAAGCATCTCTGAGAAAGAACCCTTCTGATCCATCCGTGTAAAGACAGAAAAATTCATGTTACAATGGTTTTTTTAATCAATATCCCCTGCATAACATGTAAAACTTCCACAGAAGAAACTGAGATTAGCACAAGAAAATCAGCTCAGTCTGTTCAATTTCATTCTTAGGCTACACAACCTGATTAGATTTGAAAGATTAGAGATGCTATGGCTGGATAAAGGAGAATCTGATCTCTTACATGCTGAAAAAGAATATAAATACGTGTCATGGTGCAAAGAAACTCAACCAGATATTATTTTAAGTTACCCAAACTGATTTATTGACAATTTAAATGTGACATATTTACAGCACTGTTTCTAAAATAATTTAACAATTTTCATAGATTTATAAAAGTACTGATAAATAGGAGACCCTGACAGTGACCAACCACAAATATTTCCCTATGCTACTGAACTACAACAGTAGTTCATTTCTTTTTTCATTTTTCTCTTTTCCCCCTCTTTTTGTAAGTCCCATAATGGAGCTGCTTTACCTCCACCCAATGTGTAAAATTGCCAATACCAAAATACAATAAAATGACCATGCAGTGTGAAAGCTGTACCAGAGCAAGTGATTTCAGATGTTAGACTACAGTAAAAATATTACAATGCAAAGTGTCTTCCACACAGAATGTACTTGTGAAAAAATAAGCTTTTAAAGAGCTAATGGTTTCTTTTAATAGAAATTAAAACCTACAATACTAGTACAGACATTTACAATAATTTCCAATTCTGTGCTAGTTTTCACATATATCTAAAGTCAAACAAAACCAGTAATTTACAGACACCACTGCCTTGAGACAGTGGTTAGTTAGCTTATGGATTAAAAAAAAATAAACCGAAACCAAAACAAGGTGCTGATATAATTTAAGGTTTTGAATTTCATTATATTCCATTCTTATGTGACACCAATTATTCTGTCCTGGGATCAAAAAATTGCTGTGGTAAAGCCATCCATATCTCTCAAGGAGGAAGTCAGTTTGGAAGTTGGAGAGAAGATGGACTTGCCTGATATGTATCTTAGGTTCCAGCAGACAAAGGAAGTCTCACAGAGCTGGACAACTGGGATCACAGTAAGCAGCAGCATGAGATATTTGTGGGGTTGGGATTAAAGCAAATGGGTTTTTTTTCCAAGAATGATGAAAAGTACACACCACCTAATCCAATACTTGAAATGTAAAGGTTCTCCTCGCTGGCATCACTGATGCCCCATAACACAATGCACACAAACATCAAATACTCACTTTTTTAAGAACACATATTGCACAGCAGTGGGTGCAACACCAGAACACTGGTACCCCTGGCATAAATCTTGTTTTAAAGAGCTGTTTCAAGCTATGCTATCCAGAGCAACTCCAAGCCAACGCTCAAACCCAGTAAGAATGGTCTGTGTACATCACTAACCCCAAAGTGTTTCAACAATGTGAGAGAAAACACAGGCACTTCAGATTCTTAGTGCACCAAAAGTTATAGGCCACGATTGCAGGACTAGGAACAGTTCAGTACCAATAACAACACAACTAAAGGAGCTCTTCCACTGATCAATACAGAAACAAGAACTGCTCACAAAGCACTGGGAAGGAAATCATTCTCAAAACAGTAACCAAACAATACATTTAAACATTTAAGAAAGCATAATTGCTGCAAAGCCTAATGTAACACAACATAAACCCTACTTAGTTAAAAAGATCTAAAGTGTCCGAATTCCAAAGTCCAAATTCTCTTCTCCCCCCCTCCAAAACACCAATACATGCAGTCCGTGGAAATCCAAATGTGCAAAAAGTTATAACCCACCTTTAGGAGTGCATCAAAAATAGGCTGACTATTCAAAATATTATTTTAGTGGAAATTTTACAGCACCATGACTAGAATTCCAAGGGAGTTCAGAATTCTTGTTCTGATAACAAATCAGTTGACACTGTTGATCTTAAAGAACAGAAGAAACATTTTGTGCATTTCCTGGTATCTGGAAGTCACGGAGAGAAAAAATTCTCCTATTTACCTAAAATCTTACTGTAGTTTAAGATGAAATTAAATAATCACATTTGTTGGCAACAAGTTCTCCAAAACAGAGCATTAGTTGCAAATTTAGTAAACCTGCCAGATTAGGAATTAGCAGTTGCTGGTACCTTGCTTACTTGCACAAGTACTTTTTTTTTGTTTGTTTAATGCATTTTGGGTTGGTTTTTTTTTTCCTAAACTGTGCAGTTTGGCCCCTCCCTAGTAAGTGATTTACTATCAGGCTTTGAGAAAATGCCTAAGGTCCATCTCTGACCCTCAGCTGAAAGGCAACACACACACACATTATATATACCCATGTGTGCACAGAACACACACACACATATATATAACAGCAGTGCTCCGGTTTCTATTTTTTTTTTTTTTTTTGTTCTCATTTCCTGGAATTTTCTTTGGTTCAAAGTCCGAGCAAGGAAATTAAAGGACCGAACAAATGGATCATTCTCCAAACACTTCCATCCCTACACATCACTAACTGGAAGGCTTGCATCATCCAGATCCACAAGGCCAGGATCCTGTTCCTGAGTGCCATTTTTGCTCCGGGGTTCCCAGGGACCCCGGTCAGTCACTTTGGAAGTTGATTCTCTTGGAGCGACAGCCTGGATCTTGTAGCTCCTTGGCCTGGCCTTGGTAAAAGACTCGTGAAATCCTCGTTTCTCCAAGGCAGGGGGTTTGGAGTGAGGGGCTGGGGCCACAGGGCTGCAGTGAGGGGCTGTGGAATGTGAGCTGGCTGCATGGACAGCATGGCCGGGCTCGGCAGAAGACTCGGGATGCTCCTGGAAAAAGAAGGGGATGTGTCAGGTGAAGTGGCTGATGGCACGTTGGAAAGATGCAGGTTCAGATTTCACACTCATGAAAACAAAATAAATACAAATATGGAGACAGAAAATACACAAAGCGAAGCATCAGCCACGGCAGCAGGAGGCAGGTGCTTTGTGAGGCTCTGCTTTACTGAGTGTGAGCTCACAGCAACATCAGCTGCTGCACTCAATGAGATGAAATTCTTAAATCAAGCACAGCAGCTCTGTAGACTTTAGTCCAGCAATTTAGGCTCCTCATTTTACTAAGATGTTAAATAACCGCTTGAAGATGCACACTTTAAAGGCCATTGAAAGTCACATCTTTCCAAAAGAAAAATGGATTCAGATCTATTCATATTAATCAAACACTCATATCCTGGATCCTGAAGTAGTGCACATTTTACTGTTCCCTGTTCTTGGAGCACCAAATCTTCCCAATTTCTCCCAAGAACCAAACAAAAACTTTAAGCTATCATGAGTATATAAAAATTTCCAAAGTTAATGACCTAGAAAAGAAACTGATACTTAAGCTACTCCTTCCATGCAAGTTATTGTTTTGTGTTTATTATCATTATTCTGCTGACCTTTACATAGCTATTAAAATATCTTCCACCATTTACTTACTGACAAAAACAAGTCCCCAGACTACCCAGGAATGATTTAGTTGTCTGAAGAGCAGGCATGGAATGCCATTTGGATGTCCTGGGATAGCCTGGCCTCCTGAACAGGAACAAGAAGTTCCTTGGGCTCTGCACTGCATCCATCAGTTCTGTCAGGATTTCTCAAATCCATGAGCAGTGCTGGGTTTGAAATGCTCTGATGCAAATACTGTGTAATGTTGCAGTGAACTGTGTGTGCATTAGGAGCTGCAGCTGCTGCCAATTCTGCCATCACCAGTGTTAGTCCAGGAACTAAAGGAATCTGCCAGCCCATGTGCACACACAAATCAAGGCATTTCTCAAGCACATTTGTTAGCAAAAAAAAATAAACCCCAAACCCATCACAGATGTGTGTCCAAGATGCAATTATAAATCCTAAATTAAATACTTATTTTTTTCCACTGTAGTTTTTCAAGTTTCTTTTAGAATGTTACGACATTCTCATGACATATGAATTAATAAATTTAATGAAAATGGATTTTACCAAGTACTACCATATTTCTTTTTATAAATGTTATTGGATGAACCTGTGCAACTTTTTTTTGGACTTGAGTTTGGTGTTCAATTTCACTAAAGTATTTCATATCATTTACATTGCCTTACTTCATACCTGCCTTGATATTCCACTTAAGGAAAAAAGTTTGCTTTAAGAGAACTTATGAGTCACTGGTTTACCTACTGTTATTATTATTATTAATAATTTTACTTCGCCAAATAGGACAAAAGGGATATTAGGACAAGACCTCTGAATTTTTCCTAAGCTGCCCTGAGGGATATCCAGATTTTACTACCCACACTGGCTGTAATTTCACAGTTAAGAGACTGTGCTGCTGCACTGCTCCTAAGGTGCCCTGCTTTGAACAGGGTACTGATTATACATTATTATATAATGCTTCTATGTTTGAACTAATCATTTCATGCAGAGATCTCATAAGCCATGCAGATCAGGCTACTTTAGAGCCTTCCAAATCCTAGAGTTACAACGTGCATGTTCTGTGTGCACTCATCTGTATTAGTTTGTGGGCAGCTTCCATTTAATCTCACTTTGGCGCAGTTTCAAAACAAATGTAAATTAAAATGGAAATATGAACTCTCATGCAAATTAGCTTTAGTGCTTTCCTATTAAAGTGACATCACTTATAGTTAAATATTTACTGTGCTTTGATGTATAAGCAGCAGTTTTGGTGTTTTTCATTTCCAATCATTTTAAAAGCAAGAAAAAACAGTGCAAACCTGCGAGTGAACGATATTATTGATGAGTTAGTTTTCAGTAATGGTAATGACAACAGGTAGCATTATTTTTTAGTTTGTTTTATAGTGCAAATTAGTGTCTAGTCCTAGCCCTCTGTTAAGAAGGCAAGTTTCCATGAGAGCCCACATACGTGCTGCATTCACCAGTTCTTGATGTATACCTCTGTATACAAGGATTCGACAGCCTTCTGGCCTGCCGCATCTGGAACACAGTGCAAAGCTAAGATTAGAGTCACCTGGACTTGGGAGAGAGGACAACACAGGGAACAAGAAGTGATGCAGACAGTCATAGCTACATTGCTCAGTTAGCCCCACACAAAAAGAAAACCACAGGGAAAAAAGCATACGGAAAGAAAAGTTACCTGCGTGACTTCATTGCCCCCACAAAGAGAAAATTTTTATCAGGAAGTTTTAAATAAAAGCATGAAGCAGCTACCAAAAATTGGTTGGGAGCTTAGGCTGAAGGGAGCTTAGCTTACCAGAAATATGGTATCAATGCAAATTTGTAGTCAAAAGACAGGTTTGAATTACTAGATTTCAGATTATGGGGGTAATGATGTATCCAGTTTATTACAAAACATCCCAGAGACAGAAAATGAAAAACACAGCATGCAATACCTGAGCTGTGAAGTATTCCTGGTGCTACATCTGGGCATACTTGGAGACACTGTGACACCAGAGTAACTCCCACTACTTTCCACAAGTTAATGACCTTTGTGCTAAACAACTAATAAAGTTGAAATGCTAGTAGATATGAAATGCTGGCATCCATGTGGCTTCAGAAATATTAACACTTGCCACAGTGCCCCAGTTCAGAACTACAAGATGCTGTTCTCACTGCATTTTCAACAGCAAGAACTAATTTGTGTGAGCACAGATCTCTTAGCTTAAATTTATATACAATAAACTATCAGCAATAGAGAATGACAATTTAGCAGTGAGAGTTGTTACAAAGAAATTAGGATATTGTCATTGGATTGCAAAACACAGCAATTAGCAGAAACACCTCACAGGAATTAGAAAGTTTTAATTTAACTCCCAAAGTAGTAATAGTGACAGATCATACTGGACTTCTCCAGGTTAGCACTACATTATCTACATGTTCAAGACAAACAATGCACAGAAAGTCACAGGTAGGACTAAAAAAAGTGCTCCATTAAAACCACAAAGTATTTGATGTTTGAAAGTTCATGCAAAGAGGCCACGTTACTACAGGACAGGAGAGAGGGAAGGCAGAAGGAAGAGGCAGGAGTGAGTGGCACAAGTGAACAGGAGCTCGTGGCAGCCCCTCTGAGGCGCAGGGTGACGTACGGAAGCCGCCGATCTGCCCGGTCCCCGCTGCGCCACGATGGCCCCAGAAATGGCCTTGATCCAGCTGTGCATGTCCTCGGGGCTGTCTGCCTGCAGCCAACAACAACACCATGGTCAACAGCAGCCCCAGCCTGCCCACTGCCCCACCACCTGCAGCACAAGCTGACCCTGCTGCTCAGTGTGCCACTGAAACACAGGGGGACCTCATTTCTTACAGGCAGACTGTCACGGACATCTTATATGAAAAATCCTTTCCTTAGGATTTTTCCTCCTGAGAAGCTGGGAGGCCTCAGGAACAAAATGTAAACAATGGTTATCTGCTGCTGTGGAATGCAACAGGTGGGTCTTTGGCTGGCCCACATTGGTTGTTTCTAATTAAAGGCCAATCGCAGTCAGCTGGCTTGGACTCTCTGTCCGAGCCACAAGCCTTTGTTATCATTCTTTCTTTTTCTATTCTTAGCTAGCCTTCTGATGAAATATTTTCTTCTATTCTTTTAGTACAGTTTTAATATAATATATATAATAAAATAATAAATCAGGCTTTTGAAACATGGAGTCAGATCCTCATCTGTTCCCTCATCCTCAGACCCCTGCGAACATGGTCATAGCAGACTTTATTTCTTAACCCAGACATTTCTTACTCTGAACTTATAAAATGCATACCACTATATAAAGCAGTAAAAATACCCTGAAGATCACACTCCCCCTGAAAATCATGCCATGGTCAAAGTGAAGAAATGCTGCTATTTCACTTTTAAAGTGTATTTAACTCTGGCAGTCTCTTAGGTTTGCCCAAAGTTTAAAAAAAGAAATTACCTGCACATAAAAGGTTCGAGAAGTTGTTACAATTTCAAAGAGATTGTCTCTCATCATTATATCACTGCAAATGAAATACAAAAATAGTTCAAAAGCAAGTACAACTTTCCCACTGTATTTTAACAAGACTGTAGAACTGGCAGAGAATCAGAGCATTTGCTGTCTGACTTTTGCATTTCTTTATCACTCTATTTTTTTTACTGATTTTTTTACTAATTTTAGCCCCAAGACTTTAGTTTACCAGTGGCACATGTGCTACTATATGTATTTTTAATTGGAACATTTAAAATCATATAACATTAAGTCAAATATATTTATCATACATTTTTAATCAGAACATTCTAAATCATGTTAAAAAATATCATTCTAGTCAAATTTATGTAAGTAGTCTGCTAAAGAAGAAACAGAAAAATCAGTATCTCTCAAGTGCTACAAAAGCAATTATTCTTTAGTATATTGCCATTTGGTAGGAGGGAAACAGCAGGGTGAAGAGTGCTTTCAGCCAGATTCATCCACCCAACATGAGTTAATGTCCTCTAAAGTTTTAGAGATTATGGAAGCAGAGTACAGACTCCTGAAATTGCTGCCTCAGACCAGACAGCACCCACACATCTCTAAGTCTTGGTTCCATGACAGTCCCTTGTTCTGCCCTTGTGCCAAGTTTGCAAATTTGAAACACATTAATACAGAACCCTCAAAAAACCCATTTAATGCACAAAACAATGTGCTGTCCCATAAAGAAAGAACACCCCACATGCACACATCAAGTGAAGTTATTGAACAGTTCTCCAAGGAGCAGCCTGGCCATGACCAAGCAGGGAATTCCATCCCTTGTAATGATATCAGTGATTCCCTCCTCACCTCTGTTTGCATTCCTGAACTTTATGGACCTCCTTAAGTGGTATAACCCTGAGAGGTTCCTTTTCCTGAAAAAAGAAATGTTTTAGTACAGTGTATCTAAGAACTAGAACAGAGAGCCAGAGGCCAGGACAGCAGCAGTCTTACAAAAATAAGACTTTCAAGGCAGTCACTATGAAAAAAATGGTGTCAACCAAAATTTCATTTGCTTTTGTAAGTATTAAACCAACCATGGCACTTGCAATGAAGAGAAGAACAAATCAAGAAGCAAAACCTCCCAAAACATTAATTCCATTCTATAATGAAAACAACCCTGCTGTCCTCTCCCCCTAAGCAGATCAGATAACTGACCCTGGCCTCAAGCAGCTCATTTCATTAAAATTTTGATTGCATTAACCTGCTATGAAATGCTACCATAGAAGAGGCTATGTTAATTGGACTAAGTAAGATTAACTGTACCCTATACTTAATACAAGTAAAAGTACTACAAGGAAACCAGCCCTTAACACCTGTAAAAGAACAAGTACTCTCAAAGCATTCAGAAATTCTGTTACCATAATAAAAATAAGTGTTAAAGTTTCACACAACAGGAAAAAAGAACTTTCAAAGAGAAACACTTTCACTTCTCCCATGACAACATAATATCACACACACTATTATTTTCTAGTGGCTGTTGCAGTAAACTACACACAAACAACAACTTATTTTACCTCCTACTGTGATTTCTTTAAACCAAGTTACAATGGATTGCTTCACTTGCCTACCACTTCCACATAAAACAAAAGCTTTCAGCTCTGCAATGACTTCCCCTACAATTCCTGTAATAGACACTTAGGAGATTTATGCTGAGCAAGCAGCAACATCACCCAAATGTAACCATGCCCCAAGAGCAGTTCCCTTTAGATCAGTTTGTTCTTTAGCAGATCAAATGTAGGAAGATTTAAACCCAATGTTTTCAGTTATTGTGCTCCTTGTATCTCTTCTCTGCTGTTCTTAGATTCAATCATCCATTAAAATGCATTTTCAAATACATCAACTGTAAAGACCATCTCTTGGAGGGAAAAGCCCAGCTCAGAAATGATCATTTTCTGAGTCTCATATTGCCTGTATTCCACTCTGCTCCTGTGGAGTGGCACAGGCTCAAGGAACACAATTAAACACTGAAAGTGAGAGAATTTCTACCATCCTTCTATTCCACTCTCCCACAGCACAATTCTTCACTGGGTTAGAGCTTGTTTGTGAGCAATCTGAGCTCACATTTGTTTTTTAAATAAAAATAGAGGGTTTCTTACAGGCAGTGAGTCAGAATTTTTCTGCTGACAGCTAAACAAAGATAATGATGCAAGATCAAACCCCTGCTACTGCTGCAGACGCCCTCATTAGAAATGAAATCAAATTTAACTTCAGAAACAGCCTGAAATTTGGGTTCTTGACATTTTACATCTTATGTTTGGCCTGTAAACTCAATTCTCCTTAATTTACAATACTCTACAACTCAGGTTTCATTCCTTAGGTACAGATTTTCTTACATTTAGACTGTTTTCCCTAAAAAGGAATCCCACACTTTACTGTCTTCATAACCAGCCATTTAATCTTTAAATGAAGCCTGAAGGCACTTAACATCTGGTCAAAATCAGCCAAAAACGTAGAGTGACAGGGGAAGAAAGGTCATGAAGCTAAAAGAAACTCTGCAAATGTTGCTGTTGAACAGAAAATCAAGAGGTTTTTGTCCATCTTGGCTGCCCTGGTGAAACAAATGTGGGGGAAGATCCCATTATCTGGATGATAAAGCATAATTCTAACTTTATTTAAAGAATTGCAAGATTAGTTTTGTCTTTCTTACAGTGATCAGCTATTTCAACAACACAATTAATTTTATAAGAGTGTAAAATGACAAAGTACTAATATAAGAATCAGGGTGACTGCAGAGTAGATTTTATTATTGTTCTTCAGTGCCCTACAGGAAGGTTCCCAAACAGATTGAACAGTTGCCCCATTAATTTCTTTTGGTTCTTCCCAGTCATTAAAAGGTTTTACAGTACAGACTCAAGAGCTGCAGGAGCAGCAGAGCACATTTCTCAAACACAAGCATATTCCTTGCAACTCTCACTGGAGAATAACACAGAATTGGAAACTTACCAGTTCAGACTTGAAATATCCTATTGTGTTTTCATCTAATTGAAAGTATCTTCTCTTCCAGTTCTTCATCTGTTAAGGGAAAACAATAAATATTTATTTATTTTACATATAAAATAAAATAGACTTACAGGTAATGTATTATGAATATATTAAATTATATTTACCATTCTAGTTGTTATAGTACATGATATTTTGTAATTCCTATTTATTCATAACTATTAATTTTGAATAATGTTTTCATTATAGTTTATTATAATAACAACTTCTGCATCTTTAGTGTCCCCAAAATAATTATGGATGACTTTGCCCAATTAGTAATTTTTTTTGAAAAAATTTAGAAAATAGTAGCTTTAAGAATTTTAAGATTTATTCAAACTGTAGAAACTCAGCAGCAGAACTATTCTATAGGAAAAATTGGAAGACAATACATCACAGGTTTCCAGTTTATTTTTAACTAAAAAAGGGATGTCACAAAAGAAAGCTTCATAATCCAAGATAAAAAGAGTCTGAGAACTCAAAGATGTGTATCTTGCTTAATCTGAACTATCTGTTCCTTCTAGCAAGACATCACATGAACAGCTCCACTTGTGTTAATCAGTCTGATAAGATGCACAATTCTTCCTCTGAACTGAAAAATCAGCTTTTTTTGACTGATTTAAAAAGCAGGCACTGAACTTCTGTCCCAATTTAGATGTTTTTAGTAAGCAAAATAAGGATCTCTACAGAATGTAGAACAGAATTCCCAGCTGCATGCACCAACCATCACATGGAAGTCTGGGCACACACTTTGCCTCTCTAAAATATCCTCAACAACATAACACTAAAGAAAGTCATGAAAAGAAGAAACACAGATAAAAATTAAGTGCTACTAGAGGATAAATTTTATCTTTAATTAATCCTTATTACTCTCAGTAGTAATAAAATCACTGTCAATTTTATTTTGTTTTAATAATACTTACCACTGCTCCTTGTTTGACACAGTAACCAGCTTTGATAATGGCATTATCTGGGGGATGCTTAGCAGCAAAATAAGGAAGGTGACTTTGTGACCTCTTCAAATAATTCCTGTCAGCCCCTTCACTGCCCTCACTGACTTCTTCTTTCTAGAAAAAACACAGGAAAGTTCAGAATACTCTCAAGTTTTTTTATTTTTCTAAAGGTGAAGGAATAGCTATAGTAGTTACAATAGGAAATAACTTTATCATCCCATGCTCACAAATCTCATTTCCAATCTGAAAGAACAAAATATTTTAGCTGATTTCCAGAGACAACTGAGTTCCCCAAGGGCTGAATCCTTGTAAGCTGCCCTTAGAAACTAAACCAAGAATGTGCTCAGTACTTTGAAATGATATTGACAAACAACCAGTAAAAAAAATGGTACAGATTTAAACTAATGCATGTATTTAGTAACATGGGCAAAACACTAGAGGTGGCTACAGCAAACAAAAAGTTATTTCTAGGACTACAAGACATCAGAATTCACCAAAATTTTAAAGCATTTTGGGAGCATATATATAATTTATGTGATATTCATCTAATCTGTAACTATTTTCATCTCAGAAAACTTTCAGCAACAGATTTAGTTCTATCTTTAGCACTGTACAGATTCTACTTCCATAAGCTTGTTCAGCCTCTCAACCTTTTTTCCCCACTTTTCCTTACAATTTTTTTCCCCTTTTTTCTGTTAAAGGGGGAGAACTTCATCACTGTTAACACCAACTATTAATTTTATGCAGACAAAAATATTATTATTATACTAACAGGTATGTGTGAGCAAAAAAAAAAAATCAGTACTCAAGCAAATCTTTAAAATCTTTATATAAAGGGAATAAAATCCTGAGAACCTCCACTGAGTATGAATAAAGGTATATATAAAAGTACAGCTTTTGTGTAAAATAATAACCCACTTGTCTGGAGGGTATTACCTGGGTGGGTGTAATGATGGGAACACCACCAACAATTTCTGTCCTGTAAGAGACTTGTTTCTTTCCACCTGGGCTTTCAGCTTGACGATTTGCATTTTCCATTTGGCAGAGAGGATCAGACTGCTTTGGTACCTGCAGTTGGAATGTGAGAATTGACATGAGTTTCATGAAAAAAAAAAAGCCCTGAGCATTACTCAAGAATTTTGAGGCATTTTCAGCAGGATTTAACAAATGGTCACTAACTGTAAAAGGCTACAAATGTCTTACACAAAAATTTGTTGTAATGACTGTGCTTTAGTGGTCCAGAGGAAAGTGGTGCCAATAAAGACATTTCAGGGGATGAAATCAGTTGCAAGCTTTGCCATAAAGTGCATCGCTTAATCTTCACAAAGCACTGAGAACTGGTTCTTTATTTTTCAGCTGCTTTCAGTTTTAGTGAGAAAGTGGAGACGCCCCAGTGCCTGCAGAGGCAGCACAGCAAGGCCATAAACACTGGGGCTTTGGTCACACAGGGTGTCTGACCAGTGTGACATTTGTCCTCACATGTACTTGGCATGAAGATTGTTACTGCCCCCATTAACCATAGATATATTGCTAAATTCTGGCCAAAGTGACCCTGCCTACCTAACTATCAGTTACTATTAGATAATTCTCTCAAATGTGGAACTAAGCCATCAAAACTCCACAGGAATCTGATTTCCCTGTGTTTTGATCTAAAAAGTTTACTCAGTTTTCTTAGTAAACTTGTTTAACCTAAGAAATGCAGTGACTAGTTGATTTCTAATGAAAAAGAAATCTCTCCTTCAATTCTTTTCCTTCTCCTTCAATCTCTCCTTCACCTCTAATGTTAATATAGCACATCTGAAGTGACTTCAACAAGAGGAGATCAAGTCTCACACCCAAATACCCCACCCAGCAACCTACTGGGTATTTACAGAGGACATCCAAACTCCTTCAGAAAGGACACACAAATTGTCCATCCAAGACTGTGACACATTCAAAACATGGAACTGAACTGATCCAGACAAGAAAGCAAAGCCACTTTATAGTCTGTGATTCAAGTTCCTGTGCCCAGGAGTGCTCATTTTACAAAATGCAGCCTGCAGGGAAGTACAGACAGTGCTGAGAGCAGATGTCAGCCTAGGACAGTGTCCTGCTGGCCACCCCTCTGCCAGGGTGCCATCCCCAGCCAAGCCCAGCACTGAAGGATAGCTCACTCATGAGCCTCAGCCTTTGAAAAGCAGGGTTTGTAGCTACAGCTTTGTGGGGAAGTGCTTCAGCTGTCACAAACTCCCACTGAAAATGCTGCGGCCCAAGCCCACGGCCACCTCCTCACACAAAGGCATTTTCAAACAGCACTCAAAACTGGGTACACAGTGTGCCAGGCTGCAGAGGTTCACAGCCATTCTGATATTATCAGCACTCAAGAGGACTAAAACATGCAATGAATCTTGGAGGATTGCAATCTGCAGCAAGTAATGCTCATATTAAAATAATTGAGTGATCTTAATTATTTGATTCAATAATTGGATGTACTTAATACTGTACTCGAGCTGTTCAAAGGCTTGTTCCTTCAAAGACAAAATACTGATGATTTCACCAGCCATTTCAAATGCAAGATAAACAGATGATAAACGGCATTCACTCTAAATTGATGCAATCATTTATTTATTTATTCATTTAATTTCTTCAACTGGGAACAGCTCAGGCCTGGTTGTGGTGCATCCTCTTTATGAAAAGCCCAGGTGAGAAGGCTTTGTGTTTCTGTGTTTTTTTAATTTATTATTAGTAGTATCATTTTTATAACTCCAAAGAATGGACTGCATTAAAACAGTGCAAAGAACTCATGTAAACATCCCTAGATAACCCAAAAATGAGAAAGTCACTGACAACAGACACAAAAGTGCGCACCCATGCTCAGAACCCCTTCTTTGTCAGAGTGTGTTCTCAGAAGCATTCACTGTCATCACTTCCCCAAAACTGGAGAATATAAAACCATAACTTCTGCCTCCTGAAAAGACTGAGATAACACGTGGGGGTTTCTATCACGAGATAAAAACTTGTCCTGGTACAATCCAGAGAAGTAATTTAACATTTACCAGAAGGACCAGCAAGGTTTCTTTGCATGGATGTTACTCAAAATCAGGAGAGAGCCTTTGGAGCTTGATCAAATATTTTAGTGATACTTTAAGAAATAACAACTTTTGACAGCAGGTAAAAGTATGTGTGTCTTTTTATTGCTTGCTAGTGTCTTCTGGATATTTCAAATAATATTAATGCACAGTTAATTTTAAATTATTAGAAAAAATACTAAGCTATAATTAAAAAGATTATCTTTTGTCCAATTTCCAAAAAGAAAGTTAAACTCAAATTTAGGGGGAGTTTTGTACAGTTTCTCTACGTACTCCAAAGTCAGGCCAAGACTTGTTTGTGGTGACAGAAACTGGAGGTAAAGGTTACATTTGAGCACCTTGAGACAATCATCATTTGAAAGCACTGCTGAAGATCAACTCAACCACTTACTGTGATTTTGGTAGCTTTGTTCAGAACATTTACCCATTCAACTAGGTCCTGCTGATCATTGGCTTGTAGAAAGTATTTTCTCATCCCTGCATTCATAACTGTTAAAAACCATCATAAAAAGTTAACAACACTGAAACTGAAGAGCAAACTTAATATCATTATGAAAAGATTTGATCTCAGATGAAATTCCATTTAAAGCACTTAAGTGCTCTGCTGTGTTTCATTTTAGAAAGTAATTTTAAGGCACATAAATCCACTTGATTGCTTTATTCTAAAAAATAGTAATTTAAACTCTCCACTTAAATGTCATGATACAAACTTTGAAAATTGATTTTTCTGTCTTGAATTTTATCAAAATATTCTACAGTTCCATTTCCTCTTTCTCAATTTCCCCATGCAACAAGTCTTATACCTGGGGACTTCTACAATTCCTCCTTTTAATCCTCTGCCCAGAATCTGTTATCCTTTGTGACATTATGAACATGACTATGGTCACTGATTTACTTTTTAAAAAAAAATGTTAATTGCTGGGAAAATCAGTATTAATTACTCAGCATATGATGCACAAGACCAAACAACTTTAAGACAGCTACAACACAACTATTATTTTATTTTAGTGACTTGGCAGAGAAACATATTTTAATGAGTTTATATCTCTACCTCACAACCCCTGGCATCCTTCATTAAAAAGGACAAACACATTTCAGTGTAACAGCAAAAAAAAAAAAAAATCATGGCTAATTCTTGAAATAGGTTTTACGGTGATTAAAACCATCTGAATATAAAGACAGTAAATTTGTATTTTTCCTCTACAAAGTATGAAAACTCTTTAATAAATTAGAGATATTTAAGCCAGCATCTTGGATCTTTAAGGTGTTTTAGAGCTGGCCCACTGACAGGAGAAACTTTCCAAGTGCTGAGGACAAAGCCCTCCACAGATGTGCAGAGGAATCTGGAATCTGTAGATGGCACTGAACTGACACACCAGGTACTTGCCTAAAACCAGGAGGAGCTTTAGCATTATCTAAAGCTTCAGTAAATTTTAAACAAATTTAGATCTAGAAGGCACCCCAAGAATTATTTTTTTTGTGCAGCACCAGAAGCTGAAATTTGACTTAAGAGCATTGGCTGAGAGTATTTTTAGATCAATGAAATCAAGTCTTTCATCAGGAAACCGATTTCAGTAGTTAAATTTCTTGTCTTCCCAGCTGACAGGCAGGCCACGTTTCTCAAAACAACTGTCATTGCTTATTAATGCCTCAAAAATTTCAGACATCTGAAAAAGCAGCTCTCACCTACTCCTCATTAAGCTGCAATATGAAAAAAACACAAAAACACCTTATGAGGAAGCCAACATTTCCATCATACTAAAGAAGAAAGTGAATACAAGCTATTTTTTAACCACTCCCAGCTGTAGCTGGTAGCAGAACTGCAGAACATTCTCTTGTTCCAAATGTCTGAAGAAGACACTTGATGCACACAGCACAAGCCAAACTCACCAAAACAGAACTCTGCCTTTGGCCTCAGCTTAGTTGCATCGCTAACCTAGAAGGGAAATTCAGATTGTAAATGTCACAAAATACACATCAGACATCACAAGTTTTATTCTCTTTCAAGGGGGTAAATTAAAAAGATTAGAAGCACGGCAAGGTGGTTAGGCATAATGATAAAGAGAACTAAAACCAAACAAAAATGAAAGACAAACAAGGAAGGTGGGAAGATATTGACGACAAATAATTGAAAGGAAGAACAAGAAATGAGCAGAAAGACAAGAAAAGGTCAAGTATTTTTCTCCATTTATTTGTTAATGCACTTTATTTGTTAATGCACTATCTGCTACAAATTTAACCACAGAAACGTTCTTAGTTCACAGTTCCCTTTCAGACATATTTAGAACTAACTGTATACACAGTATAAAGGACTAAGTATTTTTTAGAAATTTTTCTGTCCTGTCTATTAAAAGTCACTATTACTTGCAAGGTATCACACCCAAAGTCATCTTCCCATTCATAAATGACCTGTCTTTCCTCCAAGACTAATGGGAATTCAAATACTCATAAAGACCTGAAATTTCAATTTTATGAGCACAAAGAGCTGCTGTTTGTAATCACTAAAAAAACTTAGACAACACAATTTATCTGCTCTTATTTTAACCTGAACCTATTGAAGTGTTTTAACACTTCTCTAATTCAGGAGTATCACAGAAGCAAAAGGAGTAAGTGCCATTTAAATTTGTCTGAAGTTGAGGCCCTTGGTAGTTACCATCAAGTATTTAATGTGTCTCACATATTAATTATCTTACCTTTGAAATATAGGTAAGTTTAATGGCCCCAACAGGTGGAGATCCAGAGGGAAGATTCTGAAACAAATCACATATGTTACATAGTGAAACTAGTTTATTCTCATGCCACAATCAGTGTTTATGCATAAAAAGCAAGTAATTCCACAAACAAAAAGAAAATCTTACATATTTTTACAGACAATGCACAATGTATGCTTGAAACAGGATCTAAACTACTTGTTTATTATACACACATCTGTTAACTAAAAACAGAAAGACTGCTAGAAACAATACAAATAGTAATTGTTTCAGAGGTTTATGTATTTTACTAGAGGAAAAAGGATTCTTGTGGCTCTGCATCCAGGAAATCCGGAAAGAATTTCTGTTTTCCTTAGCAGATGTTGGAGTCTCTTGTACTTTGACCAGGGCAGGAGGAAGGGACAAGAAGTGACATTCATCTATTATGTCAGATACTTCAAAGGCCATCTCACATATTTTCCAATCACTTCAGGGATTTAGGAAAGCCTTCACATATTTACCAGAACTCTGCAGTTCTTCAAAATTACAGCAGTGGGAGAAAATCAAGAAGTTTCAATTCTTCTCTTGCAAGAAAACCTTTCATTTGTGCATGTAAAATAAAAGGCCTAACCTAGGCCTGGGTGTGCACTGCAAATATCATTAAGTCTTAAAAGTTCTGAGGAACTGCAATTTCTACAGCACTTCAAGATTTTGTCCACATGCCCTGGATTGCTTCCTTTCACTCAGATCAAATGTCTGAAGTCTGTGTTACTTGCAGAAATTCTTTTTCTCCTCAGTGAAACTGCTAAATGCTTCAGTCACAAGTCACATCCATGGAGCTGCACCTCATTTACATTTTGTTTTTGCTGGTTCCTTTGAACAGCAGACTGATGTTTTTAAACTCTGCTGCTCCTGGCAGAAGGGTACATGGATATTCCTCTGGCAGGAGCTGTCAGCTGACCTGGATCCTGTGCTCTCACTGTCTCTGTGCCCAAACCTTCAGCAATTATCTGCTCTTCCCTCTGCTAGGAAGCACAGGGATGCAGGCACATTGTAAAAGCAGCTTTTATCTAAAGGCTGCTCTCCATGCCAATAGATACAAGCTGTCCTCATGCATACACCATCCATGCTGGACTGCTATTGCAGGGTCCATTAAAAATTGCTTTTCAATGACTGATTCTGTTGAGGGAAAGCAATATGTAATGCAAGGAAAACCACACATAAGGTTAAAGGTGAATTAAACACCAGGGTGTGCGATTTGGCTCATCTGGTTATTTTAACCTGATTTACAATTATTTCATTTACTCAATGATTTTTTCCCCTGGCTTCCAGGTCCATAATACCAAACCCCACTTTTCTTTTGCGAATTCATTAGAAAACCCAAAATTGAGCCAAACCAGGAAACCCCTGGCAGGAGCAGCTCACCTGTGGGTTATCCATGTACCACACCAGGTTGTCCTCCTGCGTGTCCAGGATGAAGTACCGCCGCAGGAATTTCCCACTATTCTCATTTTCCTCAATGTCTAAGAAACCACAGATGCGATTCTGGCGATCCACATAAGGCATTTCTGACCCTGGACATCACACTGCACAACAAAAAAAAAAAAAAAAAGCACAGGAGGTAAGCAAAGTTCCTTGTTGCTAATTTTAAGACCGCTCAGTGCACGACATTTTGAGCAGTTTCAATCAGTAGCTTCAAGAAGTTTCTACGGAAGGGTAAGTGAAGCGTAGCTGCTCCCCACACCACCACCACTGCATTTTCAGACAGGACTTTCAGACTTTGCTGCGTGTATTTAGCAGACCCAACAGCCTAAGTGTAAAGTTACAAGTGGGAAGCAGCAGATGAGCATCAAGACTTTGACAAAAATCACTGAAAAATCCTTCACAACATGCACAAAATTGAGACAGCAGTGGGGTTACACTTCCTCCTTTGACGTTGCTTCTCACGGCCAAGAAAGAATCTTTAGGAGCTCCGCTGCCCACTGCAATTTTTCATATCTAGCTTATGCAAATGCAATAAAACAGCTTTTAGAAACACTGTTCTCGTTTTTCTTCTCTCCTACAAAAAGCACTTCACGTCTAGCTGTGTCTAAGAAGACATCTTTTCATTCTTATACATTAAATAGGAAAAATGAAGCTGTATGTGCACCAACAGAGATGGGAACACTCTCTGCTCATGGTACTGAGGTCGGACTGCCCCAGGCTTTTATTTTGGCTTTTGGGGTCTTCTTTTTTTTTTTTTTAATTTGTGCTGCATTAAAAAATTAAATAACATCTGCTTTGTGCCCACCTATTACCCTCTTACCATTCACCTTTTATGGATCTGCCTTTTGCATCACAGGTTTTGCTTCCTTTTATTTTATGGGACAGTCATTTTACTTTAAGAGCCAGCCTTGTAAGAGCAAAGATAAATTCGCATACTCATCTAAAAATGATAAAAATCAGGTTGATGCCAATCTTTCCCAGGGCAGGGAAAAAATGATTCAGTCTTCACATTTTGTTACAAAATTCAGAAATAGTACAGATCCAAAAATACTAATGTAAGACACAGAAGGTTGAAGCACATCACATTTTTCATAATTTTCCAGCTTTAATTGTAATATGGAAGCTTCATTTTAGTATTTCGTTAAACTCTTTACCTTTAATATTTGAGGTAACTTGATTTAAATACACTTACATACACATACAATGAGACAGACACCTGATAATTATTTGTAGTTAGCTACTGATACCCACACCAAAAACATGAGACAGTTTTTCAAGTGTTGTTTTGGGGAAAGAATCAGTGTTTATTTTAGGGACTCAGATATTTACATTTTTGGGGTGGGGGGTTATCAATATACAAACATGTACATTTATTATTGTATTTACAGCTGTTATTTTATGACTAATTAGAACACAAGCAAATTTTTGACTCAATCACCTTGAGAAACATTTTTTAAAAAGTCTATCAGCAGCAACAATGGTTTAAATATGCAAAGGTTTGTTCAATAAAGTAAGAAAATTTACAAAGGTAATCTACATTTTCTTGGTGTGCTCCTCACAATTTAAATATCACAGATCTAAGTCAAGCTCTGTAACCAAGTTATAAATATAAGGACCACAAAAATAAACACTTGAGCACTCAGGACAATATCATTATTTTAACAAACATTCATCAGTAATTCAATTGAGGCTCTTGGGATCACTTCACACTGAAGCAACATCTCCTATAAACACAGAGCAAGCTCAAGGGTAGCTGTTCTCTAAATTACACATCTAATCTGGCAGAACTTGGCATCACACCTTGTTTGCATTTAAATGAATATAAAAATTGCCATTTATCAGTATTGCCTAATTTGTACCA
Source organism: Ammospiza caudacuta (assembly GCF_027887145.1). Classification (NCBI taxonomy): domain Eukaryota; kingdom Metazoa; phylum Chordata; class Aves; order Passeriformes; family Passerellidae; genus Ammospiza; species Ammospiza caudacuta. The sequence continues at coordinate 34,694,248 of NC_080601.1, read as the reverse complement.
GGTGGTTCTTCAACAAGATCATCCAGCATTTCCAGGACACTTTTAGGCTTCATAGCAACAGTTTATGAAGCCCAGAAAAGGCCTATGCCTGAAAAAAAGCAAATATTGGTGGCTGGTTTCCTGTCTGAGCAGACTTAAAGCTGTGTTCTCTGCAGATGTGAAGAAAACGAAACAAGGAAAACTTGTTTTTCAAACAAGATCCGGATTGATTAAAAATCCTTGAATAAAACCAACTGAATTTTCAAAGCACTTTCCCCCCATAAGAGAATCTATGTTTCAGAAAACCTTTCAAGGAAAATGAAAGGAGGATGCTCATAATGCTCCATTATGAACACACAATCAGCTAAAGCTGAACTACTCCAATACTTGAAATTTTTTTTCCAGGGCAAAAAACAAAACTCAGAAGCTTTTTCTTATTTGTCAGTAAACTAATTCTTACAGAAGAAGAAAAAATATCCAACCATAAATTAATAAAGATTCTCTAATTCAAAGTACTACCAGCTAATTTTTAGCCTACAATATGATACTATTTGCACCTACTCTATGCTCTAATGAAAATACAGCATAAAGTAACACTAATGTTAAAATGTAAATTGTATAACTGCTGTTTTCTTCAAAGTAGTTTAAAATTCCTCATGGGATTACAGCCCTCTACAAGACTGATGGTCTTAAAGAAGAGACAAAAAAGCCCCCACCTTTAACTTTATAATAAATTGAAATACAACACTGTGTCATATAACTGGTTTCCATTTTTAAAAGCCTGCTTCCACCCATTACACCTTGGCAAGATTCCCGTGTAAATTAATAGCAATTCTATTCAACCTTCATTAATGAATCACAATTTGCAATGCACATTAAAAAAAAAAATCAATTTGTGCCTTTCTTCCAGTTACTAAAGGGACTGAACACATGACAAAGCCACCACCATGATCCCCCTCCTGACAACTCTGGACAGAGCCAAAAGGCATTGATGGAATTGCCATGATTCATACAAGGAATTGCAGAACTCTAATTCAGCATAGGAAATCTGGCTGGAAGACCACCAGCCTAAGAATTCATCAGAACTTCAACTTAAAAATGTCTTCAGAACACGTATCATGTCTTGCAGAGATGAGATTTTCCATTAAATTATTTGAAGCAATTAGGAAACAAAAACCTCCAAGTCTGTACATTTGACAGCATTATTACATGCACCCTTAGTTATTTGCAGCAGCACAGTGCATTCAATCTTCTAGAATCAAGCATTATAAAAAGATTATGAGTTCTTAGGAAGGCTGAAGGCACCAAAGCTGTTACACACCACATACAACTCCATTTTATTTTGCCTTCCCTCCCTGCAGTGGAGATGTGGGTCAATGACACTGTGCTACTTCAGGGAAAACATCCCAGTGGCCCATTTCCTCCTGGTTCTTGCCACAATCCTCCAAAAACAAAGATGTTCTTGAAAACCCAATTTGTGGTGTATAGTAACACTCTGTAAGAACTCCCAGCTCCTTGAAATTCTTTCCTGGAGGGCTGTGTTACAATGCAAAGAGGAGGTGTCACTTATTTTTGAAGCCTTACATCCCTCTTTCCAGCAGCAGGGTACTAATTTAGGAGGTCCATACCTCACCAGCCCAGCTTCTCTCAGATTTCCCCTCTCCCTGCTCTTTTCCTCGGAGGTACAACACACACTGACATTCCCCAACATTTATATCCCACACTGAGGGCTGCCTGGCCTCCTGTGCACCACTATAAATAAAAATCCCAGATCACCTTCCCCAGCCTCACTGGAAATGCATGACTGCACAAGCAGGACCTGCAGAGGGACACGAGCATCTCCTCTGCACCATTTATAACACACAGCTCCAACTCTCCCACATTAATTCCTATTTTTAGCTTCCTACCAGCACCTGTTCTTGAGTTCACCTCCATTCCAGATTGCTTGCAGCCTTCCTATCTTCAAGTGCAAAGTCTAGACAAGACTGAAGTGAGGTGCCAGATAACATTTCTGTGGCCCAGTCTCTCCTTTGACTCGATTTCCACAGGTAGGTACAAACCATGGACCACTGGTTGACTAAAGCAAGTGGAATTTTGTCTTCATAAAAAAATCAGGCTTTGCATTATGACAGGACAGCTTGATTAAAAAATAAAAGAAAAGCACTTTATACCTCTTTATTTTACATGCCTTTTCCCCAAGCTTTGGGTAATATTTTATTACTTTTATTTCATTATTTTGAGTAATAATTTATTACTTTCATTTCTTTAATTTAGATGAACAGTTCTACTTCCTGCTCTTTAACATTTGGAACTTTGGATTTAACCCACCCCAGGAGATGACTTTGGGGTTCTTTTTCTATCAGCTAGCAAGATTAAAAAACATCCATTACCTACTTACTCATCCCTATGAAATGAAGAACAACATTCATACACCTCCACTTGATAAATATAAAATGATGCCATGAGTCATGCCCACCCCTCCTCCCCAGCTCCCTTTTTAAGCTCTGCTGTTTACAGCAGCTCCAGCAGCACAAAGGGAAGGTGAAGCAGCATCCCCAGCCATCTCCAGTCTTTCCTGCAGTTCCAGGGGCAGCTTCATTACTGAGGGCTCCTGGCTTTTGCCTAGGCAATTACTCTCAGCTTCCTGCTGTAAATCAGCTGCTCTCCAGCTGGTCATCTCTTTTACTGACCATTTAGTGCCTCCCCAGGGCAAGGGATGAGTTCAGACTGTGCTGCTTATCCCCTGAAGAACACTGCAGCGAAAGCTTTCCTCCTTGTGTACATCCAGGGCAAGGGAAGGGAGCAGGGAGGGGGAAATTCCAACCCTGAGACAAGCAGCTCAGAGCAGCCTCTGGAAACAAGTCACATAAATCTTCCAGAAACAGTAGTTCAAACCTCTTTTTATTTCCTTGAAAACCTTCCAGCACAGGCTGCCCATCAGAGAGATAACTCCTGCTATGAGACAATACTGGAAATCTCTGCTCACCTTTCATACAGCTTCCAAAGTACCAAAAACATAACAAAAATCCCCACAAACAACTAAATCCAGGAGCTGGAGAGCTTGACTTGGCTGCAATTCTTTTGACAACAAAAATAATTCAGGATTGATGGATTTAAAATTACAAGCCCAGCTTTTCAATTTCCCAAATATCCCCCATTGCCTCATTTTTGTCCCTGAGGGCATAGCAGACATTGTATGCTTCTGTTAACAGGATTTGCCAGCAGCCTCTGACACTGTGATCAACTTTTTAACTACATCTAAAAATGAGAACTGGAAGTCTCCACAATACACTGCCCCCTAAATTCAGATTCCCGTTCTAAAGTAGTCAAAAAGAAGGAAAAACTAGCTGCAAAAGGCCAGTATTCAACTGGAAAAAAATTCCTAAGCAGGAATCAATTTTTTTGTCAAATAAAAAAATATTTAGTACAAGTGGCATTGACCTCTCCTATCCCTGCCCAAACTATGAGGAATGTCAAAAGATACATCCCTCCCCCAGCACTTAATCCAACTTCCAAGCAGACCACAAAATAGAAAAATCGTGGCTGCAGTGATGAATCATCCAACAAAACCAGCAGCCTTATCTTGAACTTCAGTCTTATCCAGTGGTGATTCTGTGTTCAAAATGCTGAGCTGCTGTTTTCCAGGAACACTTGTTAAATCAGGGCAAGCCAACCACTCCCATCTCTTCCAGTGCACCTCAGCAAGTCAAATGATTCATTTTATTCAATGCTATCCTCAAGGTTACTTTCATCTCAGGAAAAATAAATCAGTATGTTCTAGGGAAATCTGGAGTTCTGTGGAAAACGTTCTGGAGTTATCTGAATCCCATCATCCCCGGGCCTATTTCAAATGCTGACCTACAAGTTCATGATGGAACAGGCTGGTACTTCCTCAAAAATTTCCGCAGAAATTTCTCTAAGTGATGTTTCCTGTTCTGAACTGAATGAACTATTTTCCTCCATTTTAAGGAATTTGCAATAGCAGCCAAAGGCTTTGGGATATGATGGAATGAGGAAATGCACTGTACAGGATGCAAAACTCCTCTCTGTCACTGATATTTTAAGTCAAAACAACAACAAAACCAACCTCACCTATTAATGGTTTTTGCCCAGCTAAAACAATTGTTTTAATTGTCCCTCTAAATGCACTGAGCTAACACAAATAAAGGGAAGCATCCTCTGCAAAAAGGCCATTATAAAAAACACTCTTGAAATTAACCCATTAATAACTTATGAGTGATGACCAGCTTACAAGGCAATGAAGTAAAATAACAAAGCTGAGAGACAGTGACAGAATATGCTCAGTAACACCAAGTCTTTACAACAGTCAGATGTAATTTTCATCACTTTATATTAATCCTCTGGATAATACAGTTACTCAAAAAGAGATATAACCAGAGATAAATACAATAAAAGAAAACAAAATATAGTTATTCTAATTCACTTTGACTTTTATCTCACACAAGACTCAAAACAAGTTTTTAAATGCTAAATTAAATTCAGTTGCATACTAGTTAAAATCCTTAAAAATGCATGTTCAGAGTTGATTCATATTTACAATTTATTTTTATCAGCCTTTTCAAAATTTTAAATAAATGCCACCTATAAAACTCCAAATATGAAAATTAGGTCCTTATTCTCAAAGATGCTTACATGCTTAGTCTACGGAAAGCGTCCATTCACGACAACCAAAACAAATTAAAAATTAAGCAGGAAATAACCACATTACTTATTAGGATTACTTATTATTACTAGTTAGTCATTAGAAAAACCCTGTGTAATTTCAATAATAAACTAATAACTGTTTCATTCAGGCCAACCACTCCAAGCACTTGAATTCCACACACACCCTGCTATTTCAAATTCCCAGCTGAATCGAACTGCAAATCCTGGTGAAGCTTATTTGACTTTAGGAAGTTCAATACAAAAAGAAGGTGAGGCTGGTTGAATAATGAATTTTGCCATTTGTGAGCCAGTCTTGCTGATTTTCACTCAGAATTCTGGGTATAAACTCAGCAGTACAAATAAACACAGATCTTCCTGGCAAGTATGTAAGAAATGGAAAGGCCAGCTGCTTAGGAAATCAGCAATATCTTCAGTTTTCACAGAATACTCTTTATGTTGCTAAAGAAAGGGCATTTTTCAGTTCATTTTTCAGTTCATTTCAATATCAAATAATGATAAGAACATTATCAGGTAAATATTTGATTTGACCTCTTTTACAGATATAAAAGGATTTAACGAAATCAAAGCACACAAAGTGAGTAACTGTTTATCAATTTTGATTTTGTAGATCTAATTTAGCAAATTCAATGCAGAATAAAGAAAAATGCAATGGGTTAACCTACATTAAAACTCTAGTAAAGAAAAAACCATTGCTGTTTAATTTTCACCTGACTTATTTTAATATTTACAGTACAGACTCTGTTCATTTCATTGTATAATCCACCATGTGGGTCAAAATTCCCTCTACTGCGAAGATTTGCTATTTCCTCCAGAATCCAGCTCACTTGTCAGTTATATCAGAACTACACAAGGACTTCCAGAGATCAGGACTAATCTCAGAACTCTCCAGTAAGTGCAAGTGCAGTGGAAGCTCTTTAGGAAGAACAGGGCTTTGCCTGTCTCACGTAACAGACAGACAAATGTGCATTTACAGATGCACAGCTCCTGTTCACCAAGGTGGGAAGGGAAAATCAAGCTCATCAAATGGCAAAGTTTTTGGGACATTACCCTCCCCCTCTCTTTTTTATACACCTTAAATTAAGAAAATCAAACCCCACTCTGGCACATTGAATAGAAGTCTCACCCAACACAAAGATAAACCCCACAAAGTGAAAGTTGCTCTGTTTGTAGCACAGTGCAGCTCACTTCAATCACATCACTCAATGTGATTTTTCTTAAAATTCATTTCCAGCAGCTTTCTCCTCCTTGGAACCAAGCCCTGGGCACAGGGAATTGTCCTCATGGCAGGTACAGCCCTGGTTGTGGCCTTCTGCCTCACCTTGCTCCTCATTTGTGGCATGGCACAAACACAGGTACTGCCCAGCTGCTGCTCTGCACTGGCAAAGGTGTTCTCAAAACCTCAGTTATGGAGTGCAGGGAGAATAACAGCCCTCCACCCACAGAATAATCCCAAAAGTACCAGGTATTGTTGTCTGACCTACACACAGCAAGGCAGAAACACCCCAGAAGAATCCCAAGTCCATCCTGGAAATCCTGGATGTACCATGAGCATACATCAGGAGGTTTTCAGCCTCCCACAAAAAGGCAGCAAATGGACCTCCTGAAGGAATCATGCTCCTCCACCCAAAAATCAGGGCACCACCACAAAGCAGGAAGATAAATTACATAATAGATAAATTACAGCATCTACAGTGAACTTGATTTAAGGAAGAAACACAAGAGAAAAATGATAAAAAAATCAAGATAACCAAACCCCAAAGTCCTGAACCAGCAGACACATTTTTAACATCCTTTAAGTGACCCAACCTTCCAGCACTGCTGCACACACAGCCATGGTCTACCAGACATAGGAATAATTGCCAGCTGAATTATTAGCCCAGCCCAAGTTCCCATTTGTCATTTTCAGCCTCCCTAAAGAGTTAACCAACATATTGAACAACATCTTTTGAAGTGCAGTTTTAAGAGGACTGCTCACTCTTCCAACAAACCTGGCATGTAACTGTTTCAGTGCTTAACACAAGAACACTTAATTAAGTCACTAGTCTGAAACAAGTTCCAACACATTTTCCTGGACATGGGATGTAAATGTGGTGGGTACCAAAGCACCCAGGGAGAGTACACACATCAAAACAATTACATATTAAATGCATTAATTTATCACCTATCTGTCAGTATACAGAGACTGTTCCTGGGAGTGTTGACTCTCAACAACAAAAACATGTTTGCAAAGCTTGGTAATTGCTGTCTAGTCTACATTTTCAATTTATAGCAATGACAGTGCCCTATTTTCACCAGAAAGATTTTAAATTCAAAATACTTTTAACTCTGTAACATGAATAAAGACACAGCTCACTAGAGGTGGCAGCAAATTCTTTTTCCCTTTGGGGGAGTGGAGAGGCAGAAAAGCTCAACCTCTTTCACATGAAAAATCAGTAAATCAGGCCAAATTTAAGAGATTCTGCTTACAGTGTCAGCAGAAAAAATGAGCTAAATTGATATCCAAAACATCTGGATGCAATGGCTAGTTAGAATTAAAAGCATCTTCAAGAAGAGAACAGCCAACAAAGGAACAGAGAGAGCTTTGCTACTGTCCCCTGTGTGGCAGAACCACAACATAAAAGATTTACATGTTTGTGTGGGTATTTTAAGCATTGTTTTAAAACTCTGTAAAACAAACAAGGCCATGCAGCGCTCCTTAAAGTTTTAAAGACTTGCTTTCTCTAAGTGACACCAGAGATTTCCAGTCAAAACCTTCTTTCCGCTGTATTTTTCTGGTTTTGCTCCTCCTGCCTGGAGCTTACCCCTTGTTTTTTATCTTGGGCTGTGTCTTCAGGCTCTGCCTCCCCTGGCCACATCCAGCCTGACCACTCCTGGGATGCAGAGCTGCTGCTCAGCACTCTCACATGAGAATGGAGGGACACAGCAGCAGCCTGTCCCAGGCCACACAGGAAGCTTTTTGGCAAAACAGTGAGCTGAACCTGTTTCCCAAGTCCCAGAGCAGCAACCTCACTATTGAACCACCTTTCTTCTACATAAAATACCTGAAACTATTCAGATTTTAAGGCAAAGGCATATGTTCAAACCTGAAAACTGTTTAAACTGTTGAATGCCACAAATGTCTACCAGACCTGCAACTCCCTGCTTGTGCAGATAACATCTGCTAAGAGTAAGTGGCTCATACAGTTCTGCACCAGAAAGCTTAATAAGTTCCTTCTCCAAGATTAAAGAAACACCTACACATTCTAGATGCTTCTGCAAGTCCCTGGAGGGAGAAAATGCTGCTTAGTGCTGAGACAATGAACCAGCTTCCTTCCTCAACAGCAACAAAACCCTGCTGCTTTACCTAGCACTGAGAGGAAAGTGATATTTATAGAACTGAGCCCTATACCAACACGTACCTAAATACACTCTTAGGGTACAGCATGCATCAAGATGACCTTAGACCCATATATTTTCAAAGTCCTAATTTGAAAGATTTCAGGAGCAGGAAAAAAAATTGAAGCAGCTCAGCCACATCCCCCCATTCCAATTCATTTCAGTGATTCTCTGCATTGAAGTGTAACTTCAAAACCTGAACCATTCTTGTCACTCACAGCTCTTCAGCAGGTGACTTTTTAAAGCTGTTACATTATTTTCATATGTCAAGTAAGCTCACTAGGATTATGATATTTAGGTTTCTTATGTAATTTTATAAATCACTGACAGCAATGCTTCTAGCCATGTCCCATTGCCTTTAGCTTCAAAACCAAAAGAATACATGCACTGACTGTTGTGTTTCTTTACATATAATTACCTGATGAATTCTTAAGCACTTGTTCCATGCTGTAAAAATGTTTTATGCTAAAGCCAGTTACCTAAATTCCCATTTTGGCACTGAAGTAACTTACTATTCTGTATTTTCATGCAATTATACAACTGCACAAAGGTTCACTTGGCTGCAAACCCCAGTAAGTATTTTCTGAGACTGTTCCTATTCTTCATAATTATCAGTGAAAAAGAAAACCCAGCCAAAACCCATCTTGCAAGACAGATAAATGCTCTCATATCACAAGCTATTGTTTGTCTAAACACTGATGCAAAGCTGGATACATGCAAAAGCACAGCAGAGCATGCAAGGAGAATTCTCATTAGAACATGTACTCACTCCCCAACACTGCTGGTTTGCTGCACTTTGGAGAAACTGCATTTAACATGATAACTGTCAGCTTAAATAACCAGGAACAGTCAGTAATAAAGACACCGATGGAATTCTAAATCTACTAAAATAGATTAAGAATTCTGCAGGCCTGGCAGCTTGGGCTCCATCCAACCCTGCACTGGAGACTGTGTTACAAGCAGAGACCCGTTCTCATTTCAGTAATGTCCTCAAGTTCTTTCTAATCTGTTACAGTCAATAAAAACTGACTTCTGCACTTCCTCTCTTCTACACCAACTCTCTGACATGCTGTCAGCCTTTATTTGAGCTGAGATAGCTCTGCTGCCTTCTGGAACCAGCCCCAGCTACCTGCAAAAAATGTCTTTTCCTGCACCCAGGTCTCTTCCTCCTGCACATGCCTTCTGTATTCCCCATGTGTGTGTCTGTCTGGCTTCTGTCACTCAGCTACTACTCCTGAGGAAAAATAAATACAGGAGGAGAGGAGGAGGGAAGGCATGAAGATGCTGCCTGCCTATTTTCTTTATAATTTTCATACTATTTTCTTTATATATAATGATTCTTCTTTGCCTATTCTCTACTTTGTATGAAAACATCTGCTCCCCTGAAACATCTCAGCACTGCAATACACCTGCTAGTGACCCACTGAGCATCTTCTTGCTTTAATTTCACCCTTGAAATGCAGAGCTATGCAATGGAACATGAGGCCAAATGTAGCTTTAAAGCAGAGAAAGAGCTCAAGGAAATAGACGCCTTTAGAATTTATGAATTTGGAATTAAATCTTCTACACTCACAAAATCAAATCACAACGTGATAAATGCAGATAGAACTCAATGAGTCGCACAAAGGTTTGTATTTTATGCAAAGCTGACTCCAGCAGTGCAGCACCCAGTGATACCCAGGACACATCAAACCCCCAGGTATTATTTCTTGAATTATCAATTTCTGCATCAGTGCTTATCTATCCCTGAATTAAAAGACTCTCCTCCAAATATCAGCCAGGCCCAGCATCTCTCCCCACCACAAAGAGATTTCAGCCCACTTTGAACACTTCCTCGTGTGACAAAGGGGAAAATTGCATTTCTACACATCTGTGCTTCACAAACCTGACAGCTCCATGCATTGTTACTGCTCTGACTCTCTCAACTAAAAATAACAAGTAGGAGGAAACAAGATTGAATGGACCTAAAATGCAAGTTCACTGTTCCATAAGGCAGAGTAACTCATGAGAGAGCAACCACTCCAAGTAATCACACACATTTTCAGCTCCTGCATCAAAACAAATACAGCCCAAATATAAAAAATAAAAACAAAATAACAAAACAAAAGCAAAAAATTCCTGTTGCTTTGGTTTTAACAGTGAGAAGCCACTCCTCACACATCACAGGCCCCAAAACTATAGGAGCAAATATGGCTCTGTCCTGCAGGGTCATGTATGGGATTGGGCAAGGAGAAAAGAAAATTTATCTTTATAGACATTACAGCATCTGTCAGGAAAGCAAGGAATTTGTCAGAAGGCATCAAAGAAGTTGATGCTGTTCAGCTTGCTGTATGCCTAGTAGTCTCTTTAAAAGTACTCTGCTTTGAGAAGAAGGTGAAGCATGGAGAGATGGAGCTCTTAAGAATCTAAAAAGAATTTTTAAAAGATTCTACCTCTCAGCTTTACTCAGGTAACACCACTCAGCTGATGCCTAATTCAGGCGCTCAGTGTAACAAGTAACTGTTCTGCTCCATTATAAGCACAACACACTGCTTAGTGAAAATCAGATATTTTTCTTCCAGAAGGCCCCAAAGCAGCAGCCTGCCAGAGAGAAAACTGCTGTCCTCTCCATGCCACTTTGCAAACATTTGATGCAACAACATAATGCCTTTTACGAAGGTCAGGCATTAGTTCCTCCCAAGGGAGCTGCACAACACGTATAGAATTTAGGTGTGCACAACACACACACAGAATTCCAGTCTGCACAACACATACAGAATTTAAGCCCGTGTTAAATTCAGCAGCATGTCAAATGCCTATCTGGAATTTTACAGGTGATAAAAACCGCGCATATACCAACAGTGGTTACAGTTTAACATTCATTTATAGTCAAGTTATCCATTTAGAGACACTTTGGCTCAGCAAATAACCAGCCCCGGTTACAGCTAACCCAGACCACGGCACGGAGCGTGCCTGGAACCTCCGCGCACATCCCTCTCCAAAGGCACAGCCAAAACCCAACCGGGCACTGCCCGCTGGCTGCCCCAGCCCCCTGAGCTCTGCTGGGCAAACCGGGGCTGCCCCAGCCCCTCTGGGCACACCGGGCACTGGCCCAACCCCCCGAGCTCTGCCAGGGCTCCGGAGTTGCAGCGATCCGGCCCGGAGCCCTCCCGCACCCGGCTGCGGGCTGTGCCCGGTACCATCGCTGCTGCCCGGCGTGCCCGCAGAGCCGAGCGGCGGAGCCGAGCAGAACCGTGACGAGCAATGAGATCACCGCTCCTCTCACCTCCGGGGCCGTGCCAGCGCCCTGCCCGCGCCACCGGGGCAGCCCGCACCGCGGCGGAGCCCCCGCGCCGCCGAGCGCCTTACAGGGAAAGCGGAAAGGAAAAAAGGAGGGAGAGTCGGCAGGACAGTGCCCTGCGCGGTCACACACCGGGCAGGCGCGGAAGGAAGGGCATCACCCGGGGCGGGACGAGCCCCACCCCGGGCCCAGGCACTTACTGGAGTGGTGGCAGTGCGGGAGCCCCGTGAGGAGAGCCGGGCGCTCCCCGAGCCCGCTCCCGGCCCCGCGCCCGCGCCCCGCACCGGGAACGGGCTGATCCCGCCGCCTCCGTCCGCGCCGCCGGCACCGCACTGCGCATGCGCCGCCGTACTACCACCCGTGCCGCCCGCGGCCTGCTGGGACATGTAGTGCGGCGTGGGCAGGGGCGGGGCGGGGCTGGGCGCGCGGCATGATGGGAATTGTAGTTCAATTACTGAGGGTTTAATCGCGTGTTTAATGGGGAGGCCGTAGCAGGGAGGGGAATGTTGTATATTGTAGAGAAATTCTTCCCTCTGAGGGTGAGCAGGCTCTGGCCCAGAGAAGCTGTGGCTGATCCATCCTTGGAAGTGTCCAAGGGCAGGTTGAACAAGGCCCTTGGCCAAGGCTTGGAGCAGCCTGGGATAGTGGAAGGTGTCCCTGGCCATGGATGGGCTTTGAGCCTCTTCCTACCCAAACTGATTTGTGATCTATGATTCTATGAACTGCCATTCACCAGCCACAGCCACAGGATATCTACCAGGCCAAGTGCCAGATTCTGCACCTGGGATAGATCAGCCCTGGATGTGTGGACAGATTGTGGAATGACACTGGAGAGCAAGGCCCTGACAAAGGACTGGGGGGTCCTGGCTGGTGGCTAATTGAATATGAGGCAGCAGCACCCCTAGAACATGTCCTTGAGTGAGGCTTCCCTTACTCAAGGACATCCCGGAGCTAACAAGCTTTAAGGATGTAGTAAATCAAGATGTTGATATATGTCTGTGTATACTTTGCTAAGGTGGCAAAAAACTCAAGGTCTGTGTACCCCACAGCTGAACTATCTTCACCTCAGGTGCTGCCTCCCAGCCTTTTGCCATCATTCTTAGCAGCAAATAACAATTTCCCCAAATGATGCTTAACCAGTTTTATCAGGAAGTTACTTATTTTCTAAGCAGATAATAAATTTATACTGAAAAACTTTGTGTTTTCTGAAATAGCAACACAGATTATTTTTTTTTACTTGCTTAAAGCAGTGATATCTCTAATTATGGAAATCATTTGAACTCTGCCGCTGCCTGTAAATGCATCTTTGTTTCAAGCTGGCATGTAACAACCCCACTTCACAGCGAGACAAAAGCTGTAATCAGAGCACAACAATAAAAGCTGAAGTCAGCCGCAAACAATGCTGCACCATCCCCATGGCAACTTTTCCCTATCAAACCCCGAGGAGGTCACACACTCTGCAGTTGCACCAGCCAGAAGCTGTTCAGTTTGGACTTCATTCACGATTATTCTTACATTTTTTGGGTCGTTTTTCACTTAACAGTGTTTTACTGGAGTTAATACAAGACAATTAGCAGTGGGCAGCACCACTTTTCTCCCCCACTGAAGTTCCAAAATGACATTTCTCATCCTGACAGAGCTGTGGCAGCTATTAAATGACTGCAGGATGTGTCCTGCCATCACACTGCACGTGGAAGAGCCTTTTATAAAATTGTACACAATTTCTGGACTCAAAAATCCATGCAGTCAAAAGCCATTCCACACCACATGGAAACTACAGCAGCCTGCAGTCTGATATGCCTTAACTTGCAAATATTTTCCCCAGCCTCCCACACAAGGTTTGAATAACCATGGATTCTGACATGAGCACCCAGGAAAGGCTAAAAAGATGGTTGCATTTAAAAGAAGGAGTGTATTTTATTGGAGTTTGGTACCAAACCTCATATTGTACTGTACCACAGATTCTATCATGGAACACTGCTGTAACTTTGCTTTTAGGATGGCCTAATTCTCCCAATTAACTGAGGAGACAATCAGGTATATAAAGAACTATTTTTACTTAAGCTGAGACACAAACACTTTAAAATAGCCACATTCTGTCAGCTGTGCTGTTCACACAATTATTTTCCTGAAATTCACGCGTGGAAAAGCCAAAGATGAAGCATTGTGAATCTTTGATGTCCAAGACATAAATACAGTTATCCCTAATGCCCCAACTTAAAGCAAAACGTGCTTTCAGTAGAAACTTCTCTTAGTTCTGGTGTTATGAACTGTAGTGGTGCAGAGGCCACTTAAAGCTCAGCTGAGCTCCCTGGCTTTGAAACAACCCAATATTTTTGTATTCCTCTCTGTGGAATGTGCAAATGCAACAGTTGAAATTGGTTGTGATGACAAACAGGTAAACTTTGGGTGTGAGGTGACTGGGTGGCCCAGGGACTCTCCTGTTCTGCACTACAAAGTCAGCATACAAAGATTACAAAGGACAGAATCTATATTTTACCCCCTGTCTAAAAATATTCAAGCACAAGGTCTGCACTGGCTTCTTCTCCATGCAATGCCACTTGACTTCAGTGTAGAAGTTGGTTCAGAGCCCAGGATATTCCAGCAGAACTATGAGACAGACACTTATTTCCTCTCCAGTTGTCTCTATTCATAGTTTTCAAACGCTGGCAGGTATCCCCACAAAAGTCTTCATGGCTGGCAAAAAAATGTTGGCAGAACCCTGCTGTGCCAGTCCTTTACTCAGAACCTGCTTGTGATCCTCCTGAAACAGGTTTGGACATCAATTCCTGCTGAGATTTCTGTTACTCAGAATACAGATTATAATAAATAACATTTGTTGAGTGACCTGCAGCAATATGCACCATTAAGAGCAAGTGTTTATTTGATAAGGTGTAGAAACTCCCAGAGGAACAGCAGTACCTGGGGCATGTATCTATCCATATAAATACAAACACGCAAATAGAAATATGCAGATCACATACATATCTTGTAAATATAAATACACAACCTCCAGGTCTTGGCAAAGAAGCAGAAATACCCAAAAATTCCAAGATACAACTTTCTAATTGTACTTTCATGATGGATAATTTTACCCAGCAGAGGAAGTTCAGCAACTTTATAGATATGCAGAAAATAAAGAGCTATGAACAAAACCTCACTTCATTGCTCTAAAGAAATAAATTCGGCCTGGGACAAAAAGGTTTTGTGAAAACTAACAGTTATGTTGCCGTGGAAAACAGGAAAAAAGCCCGGCCAGTGAATTACTGAGTGCAGAGCAAAATGCTGTCACTATATTCTGTTTTTATGGGTTCAATATTGCAAATTCCATCCACATGCAGTATGCCTCCTGTGCACTATTTTAAGAGGGGTGTTGCTGACCTCAATGGGGCTGCTTTTCATAGAGGCTGTGGCCAGGCGAGGTCATTACTCTGCTGACACCTTCAGTGTTAGCATCCAAGGAAAGCTTTTCAGTCATTAAACTCCATCCCAGAGGATGAATGTCTGAGTTTACTGCAGTGGCATGGGGCTAATTAGGTGGTATTTATTACCTAATTAAATTATTTGCCATAATGGAGAGAGAGAGGCCAAAAATTCTCCAAGGCTGCAGCCAGAGTGACCTGGGGAAGAACAACCCTTGCTGTGTTTTAGGGTTTCCAGTTCTGAGCAAGGCAATCTCTGAGAAATGAGCTTGTGCTGTCCACCTCAGGAGTAAACCCTTGTTTTTGGCCAATTTCTGAATCTGGAGAGGGTGACACTGATTCCTGATCTAGCGTAACAGGTGATGAAGGAAAACCATCCTCTCCAGGCCTGCGGGTAACCAGCTGAAGCCCTGCAGAAGGTTTCCCTGCAGTCAGAGCCTTTCAGCAGAGCTCTGCATGTCGTGGGCACCTCGAGGGCAGCGCAGACAAAACCTCCCTGTGCGTCCCACGGGAGGAAAGGAGCAGCAGCTTCAAAATCCCTGCACGTAGGAGCAGATAGTCTCATTCAAAAGCTGCTTTAAAGCGTATTTGCAATATGCATTTTAAGGCTAAAACTTCATCTTTTCTGATGAAATGATGTTGGCAGAGCTTGGGAATTTAATCTCACGTGGAGGTTGAATTCGTTCAGCTGCCAGTTGCTGGGTCTTGTTATTAATTTGATGTTGAAGTAGAAAAGCATCCTGATGTAGCTGCTGTGGATAAGCACTGGTACACAGTGATGAAATAGTTTCCCAGCCTTTTAAATACTCTGTTTCCCTGAAAGCCATATTTAAACACTTGGAGTTCGTTAGGAGTTTAATATTCTTATATTGCAGTTGTTTCCCTCATCCCTATGTGCATAGCATTACACTAAAATACATATGGTGATTCCTCATTTTCCACCAAAGAGTGAATTTTTATTTTGCTTCCATCTCTCTAGATATAAAATTTATTAGCAAAAAAAGACCCAACAAAACCCTTCTTTCCTCTTTTGTCTATTTTAACCTAAAACCATTCCACATTAAAAAAAAAAAAAAAAGTGAATTGTCTTTAAAATACTGTGTCCCTGCAATAAAAAGATTGAAATGCTTTCATTTCGTTTCAAAGCTTAAAAGATGAGAGCCTAATCTTCTTCAGCAAAGGGCGTATTCTGCTCTGCAATGTATGCAAAGTGCCCGGGGGGCTTTCAGCTCACCCTGCTGCTGCAGTCAGGTCAGGACAGTGCCTTGCTGCTGTCATGGGGCAGGGTGGGAGGCAGAGGCTCCCTATTTTCTGTGTTTTATTTGTTTAATATTTCACTATGCACCGTGTTACAGAGGTAATTTACATTTATATTAGCCGCTACAGTGCAGAGTAAAGCTGGGGGTTGAAGCTGCTCTCATTTGTGCTTTTACCAGGAGCTATAACATTGTACTTTGCTGCAAGTCCCAGTCCTCAAAGGGCTGGAGATGGTACTGGCTGTGCCTTTTAAATTATTATAAGCCATGATTTGAGTTGTATTTCACAGGAGCTACTAGAGCAGGAACAAGCTGCAGCAGGGGAAGGGAAGAAGTTGCAGGGCAGCAGTGACTTGGCCTGAGCTGGCTTTGGGGGACAGGAGCTCCCTGCAGCCTCTGCTGTCCTCAGAAGGGATGGAGCCCAAAGTCCTGCCCTAAATCAATTCAACAGACATGTTTTTACCCTTTTGATTTTCTCCCTCTCTGTCTCGTGGGGAGTGAGCTGTGTGGGGCTTGGTTGGTGGCAGGGGTTAAACCACAACAGAGTGAAAGGAAGAAAAATTTTATTGAGTTATAGCAAGATCCCAAATATCCCAAAGATCCCAGCCCTTGGCACACCCTTCTGGCTTAGCTGTGGCTGGCATTGCCCAGGCTGGGGAATCCCTTGGTGGTGGCACTCTGGGTTTCTCCCCTTGGTCACAGCAGTGTCCCAGGTGGTGACAGTGCCACTGCTGGTGCCACCAGCCCTCAACCCCTCCCCGGTACCCCCTGTGGATGTTCCCCATGGGGATGCCCACGCAGGTGCCCTGTTTTTCAGGGTTTTTCACAGGGGGAACAGCTCTGCAGCTGGAGATCCAAGTAGAAATGTGGAGCTTTACATCAGAGGAGGAATCGGTGCAAGGTAAAACTGCCACAGGCCTGTAACATACAGGACAGCACCAGCACAACCTCAGCTGATAATTTCAGATGGGGTTAGCATTTTTCCCAGCCCACTCTTGCCCTGGCAGGTGCTGTGCCAGTTCAGGTATCACCTGGAACTCTGAGCTGGCACAGAGGCAGCGTTCAAGCCCAAAACTGGCACAAGCCACAGAGAAAACACCTTGGCTCATCCACTGGCATGTGATTGTGTCACCCACACAGCCATTAAAAAATGTTCAAGAGCTGGAGTGTATGGAGGCTCTGGTTAACAGCTAGCATTGTAACTTCTAAGTTAATAAAATAAAGTAAGCTATTAATAAAGATTTATTAAAAAGATATCTTTATCTCTATAAAATACACCATATTACATTATCCAACTTGAAAGAGATAGCCAAAAAAAACCCCCAAACCCCAAACCCAACTCTGTGCCTATATTTAAAAAGTAAAATATAAATACTTGTTATAATTTCAGCATAGTAGAAGGAATGCAAAAACCTTTGAATGTTTAGATTTAGGAAATCTGTGAAACAATGAGGCTCTGGAGACATTCCCAAATGGCTTTTTAGCCTGTTGGTGTCTCTTTCCCAGGTGCTTGAGTGCTGTTCTACATGTCCTTCAGAGAAATTATTTTGTGATTTCTTAGATTGGTTTCTGATCAGAAAAACTGAGCTCCCTTCAGCCCTAAGAATTCTTGTTTCTTGTGTGAAATGCCTATCACCCTTTTTGGGCAATCTCAATTTATCCTTTCTCATGGTTTCTGAAGAGCTCCCAGGAACTCCCAGCATGATTTTCTTTTTATACCTCCCTTTGTGCTATCCCAAAACCTCTGCTGCCTTCAGAAATGTTCCTTTTTATTTACATTGGAGGAAAGATTAAAACTGACCATTGGAATTAAAACAGCTCAAAATTTGATCCCACACTTGACCAAATTTTGGTGTTTGTATCTTCCAACTGCTCTGATTTGTAGTGTGGGAAGCCAGAGCCTTTGCACATGGTGCCCATTACCCAATGGGTTACTGCTTGTAAATCCATTGAGAATATTTTGTCATCAAAAGCTACCCAAATTGGGTCTTACCAATTTACAAATTTTTGTCTTTATTACATTCTGTCTTGTATTTATACATTTTTAGTCAGTGTAAGAATAAGGCTCTCTTAGTATGTTCTTATGGTAAGAGATGCAGTCATGACATGATCTATAAAATCCCCTGCTGCCAACAGTTCCTATCCATAATCTACCCTGGATTTATCACTGATGGGGACAAACCTGGAGCCAGAACCAGGAAATTCCCAGGAAAACACAGAACCAGCTCCAGGCCTGCTGAGGTGGGGAGCAGGATTTTACATGGAGAAAGCAGCCCCTGTGCCTGGGGCACAGCCAGGGCCTGCCCAGGCATCCAGGCAATCCTGGCCTCTCCTTTTGGTCCCCAAGGATGCTTTAGGACACAACAAGTTTCCTCTGGAGCCCTTTTTCCAAGCCCTGTTGCCATCAAGGAGCACACTCAGGGCTGCCCACGGCTGAAATTGAACTGCTGCTGAGAATTATTTCACTGACAATGCGCTGCAGATATTGCTCCAGCTTGTCTGGCTTTTCAGCATTTCCTTGCTCTCCACAGAGTTTCCACTGCTGCTAAAACCAGCTCCACAGGTTGTGGCAGTAGCTTGGAGGGGTTGTGTAAACAGCAGCGCTGCCAGGTCAGCGGCACCTCTGCTCAGCCGGTGACAGCGCTGGCTCTGCTCCCTGGCATCCCATCTGGCATCCCCAGGGACACAGATGTTGGCAGCTGCTCTCCTGCCAAACGCTGCCCTTGCCATCCAGCTACTGCGCTCATCCAGACATAAAATTTATCTCCGTTAGCCTGGTGGCTTTATATTTCAAAGGTAGAGGTATATGTTATATACATGTGTTTCCATGCTAAGGGGGTTGGATTTTTGTTTCTCCTGATACCTGGAATGACAGCATTTCTGGAAGGTGCATTAGGGTCTTCTGTGGCATTTCAGAATTTTTTATTATTATTATTCTGTAGATAGCTCAGCTATGAAATGCATAATTTTTCTTTTTTAGTGCAATTCTGGTATTAATGATGAAAAGATTACTGCTTCTGTCAATCCTGCTTTGTCTTGGAGAAAAAAATCCTACAGAACTGACTTTTCCTTTAGATCATTCTGTAGGTTCATCACACCTTGGAAACCTTTACAAATGTCTATAGTGGCATGAGGCATGTGCCTGACTGGGAATGACTTCACTTCTAGGAAAAATACCTCTGCAGATGTTAAATAATGTCTTATGGACCACTAACACAAGGATTAATTAAGTTTAGAAAGGACAGACATAGAGCTGATGCAATGTGAAAAAAATGAAATAAATATTTGATGGCAATTAAGAGGCATAGTTTCCATTTTACAGGGATTAATTGAGCTACAGTTTTGTTAAAAGCATTCTTCAGTTTTGTTAAAAGCAATACAAACTCAATAGAAGTATCCCACGGTCCTGTTTTAGTTAATTATTAACCAGCAAGAGTAATCAAAATCATCAAATAAATTTGTCTCTCTCCATTAAAAGCATATCAGGGTGGTTTGCAGTGGCAAACCACAGCCAGATCTGACACTTCTAAGGAAAAAAAGAGTGGCCAAAAAAAAGGACAAAAAAACCCCAGATATTTTTTGTGGCTGGGAGAGAACAGAAGAGAACCTTTGCTGGGGAAAGCCCCAAGCTGTGCTGGGCACAAATCTGCCCTTTGGGGAAGAGCCCTGCAGGGTTCCCTCATGTAGCTGCAAGTTTATCTCTGGGCGCATACATTGTTTTACAGCTTTAGGGATATATTTTGTTTTATTTGTAGGATACAGGTTTTGGGATTAAAAAAATGCCCAAATCTTAACAGGAAATGGTTCCCTTGTTTGGAGTTAAACTATTTTTTTTTTTTCCTTTTGCACCTTTTTCCTTTGAGAAGTCAGGAACTGTATTTTCTGGAATTTCAGCATTGCTTCTCCTGGGTGAGGAGCAGGAGGTGGCGCCTGGATCTGCAGGAATGGTGGAACCCACAGTGAGGGGAACCCCCTGAAGCAGTGCCTGTCTGCTGGGGAAGCACCCTTCTCTCATGGGGTTATGGAGCCATCCAAGCAGTTCCTGACTCGTGTGTCCTTAATTTGAGTTCTTTAAATGAAGAGGCTCCTGTGAATGCTATAAAACTGCAGTTTGAGAAATCAAAGATCAGTGGGCCATGAGAGAAAGCCAATTCAGTCCACAAAATATGAGAGCCACGATAAGGAAGAACAAAGGACAAAAGGAAAAAAGGCAGAAATCATGGCTAGCAATTCTATGAGTAACCCACTCACTCCTCTGCAATGATTAAACATTAAACTCCCACAAGCTAAGCAAACAACAAAAAAAATTCCTCTAAATTCCCCCAAGGCTTTTGTCTTTGTAGCAAGGTTTGAACTTGAGGTAAGTGCAGCTGCATCCTGAGTTGAGTTGAGCTGTCTCTGCCCTGGAGGTGCTCTCTGGGTGAGGTGTCTGCACAAGGGTGTCTGCACAGGGGTGTCTTTTTTGGGGTGTCTGTTTTGGGGTGTTCCTGGCCAGGCTGGCCTCAGGTTGGGATGATGAGCACTCTGTGCATAAAGCTCCTACACCATTCCTACAGATGCAGCAGTGCCAGACTGTCTGTCCCCCTGCTCCACCTTACCTGCATGAGTTCAACTCCAAGGAGGCAGAACTGCACCTCTTCACTTTCCCTACAGAGGAATAATCTGGTTTTGCCTCTCCTTAGCTGTTATAACCCCACAGCTTGTCCTCCTTTAGCTTCACTTCATTGACCAGGCAGATCCCAGGCACATGCAGACTGCCTGTAGCCCCAAATTTGCCATCTGCTACTTATCACCTCTCTACAACTTCAATTGTCCCAACTCACTTGAAAAAGCAGAAGGAGATTTTAAAATCACCCCATCTTACAAAGCAGGGAACTCAATTTACTTTTGCGGAGCCTCTTTGCCAAAGACTGCAAAAGCTGCGCTCTCCTAGGTGGACTCAACCACTCAACCACTCAACTTTATCAAAGACAGGAACAGAGCAGCAGATTCCCACACGGCTCCCTGGAACCCAGCTTCCCTGGGGAATGCAGCACAAGCCTGCACAGGCACGCCAGGGCGAGCAGCACACAAACAAATCTTCCTTTGCAGGGTCCCACAGCACTCTTGCTGAACACAAAACTCAGCTTTCCACCTCCACTCTGCTCCAGGTTTGCCTTGCTGGAGGTAAACAGGGTCAGCAGAATCTGCTGGGGTTGGGATTCAGGGAGTTTTTTAGCCTGTGGACAGCACAGGATGGTAGGGGGTGAATTTGAGGTGGTGTTATCCCAGGGGGCAGCTGGAGAAAGGGGATTGAAGTCTCCAGTTGCTGACAATGGGACTTTCCCACTGGAGCATCTCCCCCACTGTCTGGGCAGCAGTGAATGCCAGGAGGGTCTGTGAAGGAGCTATGATATGATTCCAAGAGCTGCAATATGATTTTGGGTATGTAAAGCAGGCAAACAGAGGTGCCCTGGCTGCACACTTGCTCACAAACACACCAGCTTTGTGAAAACACCAGGATTCATCCAGACACACCAAAGGTCAGATGTGCAAAAAGGATTCCTGTTTGCTAAATTTGAAAACAGCCCTCTCCTGCAGCTCAACTCTGTACACCATCTCTTAGAAGGGAGTGAGGCATCTGAATCAAAATTGGAAGTATGCTATCCTGGATGATTATTTATTCAAAGCTCTGGCCAAAACAATGAGACACTCACAGTCTACGCCTGGCTGAAATAAATGGGGCTTTATCCTGGTGGGGCTGTTCCTCAGCAGAACCAAAGGTAGGGCTGGGAAATTGCATCTGGTTTTGTTATCATGTCTAATAAGTTAATTCAGCCATGTGAGAGGCTGAAGGACTTAAAATACATATTAGGGGATTTTTTAATATTTGCAATAGGCTATGTTTGTAGCTGGGGAATATGATACAGTGAATGAGAGGTGACATATTAAACTCAGCTGCCTCAACAAATGCACATGTAAATAACACTGGTGGATTAAGGACTTTGTTTTGAGGAGTACAAATGTAGAGCTCTAAGGGAGTTAAAGAGTTTAACAGAGGAAAACTAAATGAAAATGGTAAAATTGGAGAGGAAAGAAGGAGAAAGGAGAAGGAAAAACAAAACAAACAAAAAAAGAAAGGAAATGATGGAGTAGACATAAAAACAGAGGAGATCACAAGGAAGAAGACAAAAACAGAGACTGGCCTGTCCCCTTTCAGATGGTGATTGTGAAATGAAAAAGCTTCACTGAACCCAAAGTGGTCACTTGGGTTCATCGCTCCTGGAGAAGGCTGCAAAGGCAGCGCGGCGCACCCAGAGATATGAAAACGGTGAGGGCTGCTGCTGCTGCTGCTGGGTAATCTATTTTCTTTCATCTGATGAAGGTCATGACTTTGATATTTTCCACCAGACTGGCCCGATTTGGGTGTCGGGCTGTTTGTTTGTTTACAGATGGAGAAATGTTTCCGACATCTGTCTGCATTCTCCCAGCAGCTACCTCATGTTCCTTGCAACTTCCCAGCCTTGCCCATGGCCTGTTCTTGGAAGGTTAGTTTAGTTTGTGTTGGTTAAAACACTCTTTAGCTGAACTCACTTAACACAACACCACACTGAGGACTGTCTTAGCCTTTATGTAATGTTTTGCTAATTTTAACAAACAGGCTGAGTGGTTGGAGCCGCTGGGGTTGCTGAAGAGCCATGAAGAGATTACTCAGTCAGATATTTCTGGAAACGTCTAGATTTCTAGAAATACAGATGAAATCATACCGAGATCAGAGCACAGCTGTGCAGAGAAGAGGCAACTCATTTATCACCCCCATTGTCAAGCTCAAATTAGTTCAACACTGGTTGGAGAAGTGGTGTGGTCACTTGGTTTTACAGCAGCTTGAGCAGAGAGTTGTGAAATGGGCACAAGCTGAAATCCCTGGAGCTGGGGGTTGAGTCCCCTGAGCCCTTGGAGCAGCTCCTGTCTCACCCCTGTGTGCATCACACAGCAGGGTCAACCTGCATCTCATTTCCTGGGACATCCCTTGGGCTTACCTGGTGCAGGAAACCAAAACAAGTTTGGGAAATACACAGAAACCACAAAGTCAATGCCTCGAGTGGAAATCTTGAGAGAAGCCAAGCTGTTCTCTGCGCAGCCAAGTAATCAGGCTCACAGAGTTGTGTCTGGCCCTTATTCCCACCCCCTGTGGGGCTCCCAGCTCCTTCCCACGTCCTGCTGGCCATCCCCTGGGGCGAGCCAGGGCTGGGGGTCAGCTGCCCAGTGGGCAGGACGGCAGCCAAGGACCACGTGGCCTCTCCTCCAGTGTCCCCACACACGTCCCTCCTTCCCTGCCCCCACTGATTTTTATCATATGGGCAGCCACATCCTTGGGTTTCTTAAGCTCTTTCAGATTTTATTTTAATTATCCAGCAGGCTCTGAATTCTGACAAAATGTACTTTAGCCTTAACTCTGCTTTAAATTTGACTTCCGTGTAAGAAGATGTGAAAATCAATGTTTGTGAACTTGGAGTTTATTACCTGTGCAGTTTATCTACTAATGGCTATCCCTAAATGTTTTACATTTCCTACAGTATATCACTGTTACAATTGTGCAACTAATTGAACAGGGCTTTCATTGAATTATCCCTAGGAACAGTTTACAGTTAAACACTCATTTACAGTTAAACCAACCATTACCTAAAGCTTTTACAGAAATGATTACCATAAATTTCTTTCAAAATGGTGATTTAGTGCAAGCATACTGCCATTTTTTTAGCAAAAAAAATAAACTTTATGTTGTAGAAATACACACATGGTCGTTGGCAGACTGGCTCCTGACCTCAGAATTACTATGAAACGTGTATTTTAAATACTGAGAAACTAGAGAGTAAATGTATTTAGGGGAATGAAAGGCTGACCAGAATGATAAATGAATCAGGCTTAATCAGAAACAAACAGTGACCTATTCATAGCTCTTTCAAAAAGGCAAGAATTTTGCAGATGTTGTTGGGTCAAATTATATAAAAAGACAGTTTATAACGAGCAAAATGTGTGTGCTGAAATCAAGGGAAGTCTTCACAGACACATGTTTTTCCCATAGCTACGTGACTTTATTCCCCAGCGGCGTGGTTTCATTTTGATACATGCTCCTTTTCATCTCTGACTAGGGCTCCATCCCCATGGTGAAGGGATTGCTGGAGAGTGCAGTGAGGGCTTGGAGAGACGTGAGAAACTGGAGTTTTAGGCTCAATTCCCTTGAGACATCCCAATCCATGTTGGTGGGAGCCATGCTGAGTGAAACCTGTGCCGTGGGCAGCACGGGGGTGGTGCTGCGGTCCCCAGACCTTGGGCAAGGTCAAACATTGCTGGGACACATCCATCAGTGCCCCTGGGGTGCTCACAAGTGTGTGGGAAACACTTTCTTGGACAGCAGCTCGGGCTCCCATGGGCAAGGCTTGTCCTGGCTGCGAGTGAGGGTTTGAGAGCCTTGTGTTTAGAGTCCAGCAGGACTGAGGAGCTCATCAAGAGCTGGAGACTGTTTTTCTCCCATCTCAAGTGGTAGGAGAGTCAAGCAAAGGACTGCAATTCAGCCAGCAAGGAGCTGGGGAAGAGCCAAGATGAGCTTTAAAGGGCTCATGAGTTGACACTGATTTGCCTTTGAAAACCCTGAGCATCTGCACTGAAACCCAGAAGACCAGAACCCATTCACTGGCCTGGAGCCCAAGACATGCTCCATTAAACCATATTTCATTTCTTCTAAATAAATAATCTGCCTCCTTTGTGGCACCATATCTGAGGTAGTGTCTCTGCTGCTATTGAAGTAGAAGAAGAGGGGAAGGAGATTGATAGCCAACGTTTCATGTGATGAAAGGCAGAATTAATCATAACCCAAGTACAGGATGACTCTGCTGCATCAGTTCTGGCCTGAGCCTGCCTCTCTGTGTATCACCTTGTTGCACAATGTTTCATAAAACACAGAAATGTTGAAATGGAGTCATTCTGGAAAGAACTGTTTATACCCAAATTGTGGATCTGGTGGCATTAAACAAGATCCCTTGCCTTGAATCAGGCTGTGTTTTGTCCCCTCTGTGGCTGCAGGAAAAGTCAGACCTGCTGGGTCCAGAGGCTGCCAAGAGTTGGGCACTGAAATTTAAAGTGCAGAAGTGGGGTAGGACAAAGGAACATAGGCTGGAGGGTCAGAAAGGGCACAGAGTAGTCTGTAAACCCAGAAGGATTTAAAAAAACATTTGCACAACTGATCTAAAATAAGCTCATTCATGGTTCATGTAAAATTAGAACCCTCTTGGAAAATATTATTCAATTGAACAGAAATTAGAAAACATGTGTGGATCTGCAGGAAGTTTGAGAGGTGAATACCCCCAAACTTTCTCTTCCTATAATCTAGAGCCAGGTTTTGCCATGTAAGCCCATGCCTTAATACAGTGGAAATTGCCAATTTTCAACAAGAACCTGTGGGTAATGGAAACAAACTGCTGATTGAATTTACCCTTCCAATGAGCATGACAGGAGGAGAGGCTGCAGTTGCTTATTTTCATTCTGTGACAAACATGATTAATGGGCTAAATGCATAAGTCCTGGTCCAGTTTCACCACCTCCACCAGGTGCTAAAATCACTTAATCAAGAGAGGAAACAGCAGGACTGACGCAAGGAAGAAGAAGAGCATGTGTGACATGGCTTGGAAGGAGTGCTAGCCGTGTTTCACCACCTACACCCAGACCTGAACCAGGATCCATATTGGAGGAGTCAATCTGATTTTTAGTAATTTAAGATTCTCGGATGACTTCTGGCTGAGCATTTGGCTTGGAGAAACATCTGCAATTCTATGGCTGTAAACCTTTAGCAAAAAGACATTTTCTTTTTAAATGAGAAAGGGGTAGCTCTAAGCACTTTGTTTTCCTGCTGTGAAGCAGACAGTTTTTATCTCTACCTGCAATCTAAGCTTTGCAGACGGGGTGAAAAGAGACTCCTGTGTAACTATTCAAAAGTCCCAGACGCACAGAGAACCACAGACATCGTCTCTTAAATAACTTTGTGCAAAAGCTGTGCAGGCGATTCGCAGGTCTTCACAGGAACTCGGTGTTTCGCTGGGGAGCATAATCTTTTCTAATACTGTTAATTTTAATAAGCCCTTTCTTGTCTGGTGGTTAAACCACAGGTCTACAAGTCACAACACAGGCGTGTCGTTCCTGCTCTTCCTTGGCCTCGTGTCTCACCTCCAGCGAGACACAATTGCATTGTTACATTTTTCTGAACCTTGAGCCCTAAAATGGTGAGTTATTTGCCCTATCCGTGTTGCTTTGCTGAAATAACATTTGCAGAGCACTTTGGGTTGTCAGAGGACAGACTTTATTTATTAGTGTAATTTCTGATTTGGGCTACGCCCACGCAACCTGCTCGTTCATGTGGAACGGCGTCATTTCTCTGACTTCCTTTCTGTGCAAAGGCTCGGTGTTATCTGCATTAGGAAGTGTGATTAAGGAAAGAACTATGCTTCTTTTTAAAGGCTTATTTTTGTAGATAGATCAACTTAACATGTGCTTTTCCCTTCACAGAAGTGATTTTAGTTTTTGTTCTCTGAGCCGAAAACCCTGCGACAGTGAGCTACGATCCTGAGATAACAATGAGAATTTTCTATGATGGCTTGAGTCCACGTGCCACCAACATTTTCCTTGAGGTGCTAAGCCTCTCCTTTCAACACCAATGTCAGTAAAATTCAAGGGAACTCCAGTAGTTCAGCACTGAACCTTGGCTGGAACAATTCTTGTGGAGGCTGTACATGCTCGGGCATCACTTATAGGAAGGACTGGCACTGTTGTATGAATATTTTATTTACAGAACCTGTGCTAATGAACTCTCTAGCTAGCTGTGACCCTGGAAACACTCTGCAGCTTCTAGAAAGTGCAAACTGAGTTAATGCTCATGTGTGGACGTGAGGATCAAGGGGTAAAGGCTGAAGAAATCCAGCAAAACCCCATGTCAGCAGCCTGTTGAATCAGCTCTTTAAACAAGCTGCTGGATGTTGATGTAGGGTTTTGAAGTCTTATGTGCTGACAGGCCCTTGTATTTGCCTACTGATGGCAAAGGCATTATATTTCTCATCAGCTGCACAGCAATAATTGGAGACAGCATTTTTGTCACAGGCTCGATAAGTGTTGCAACAAGCCTGGTGTGTTGCCTCTGTGTCTGTCACCACATTTCAAAATTCACGGACTATGCCTAATTTTTTTTTTTTTTTGTTCCTGATATGTCGTATCAGAGTCGAAGCTGTTTTATGAGCAGTAAGCATTTACTTACCAGAAATACCACATCAGCATCCAGACATAGCAGGAATAACTGTGGTTGAGCTCATCCTTTCCCAAATGCCCATTGTAGGAGGACTGTGTCACTCCGGATTTTGGGTGAGCTGGTCAGCACCCATCTGTGTTCCTGATTCTCTGAAGAGATAACTAATCAAATTCAGGCAAAACCCTGTGATGTGTGTGGGAAAACCAATGGCCAGATATTGCTTGGGTCAACTGGTAATTGCAATTCAGCTTGGGAGTCTGTAGCCCCTGGTTATGTGCAGCTTTTTTCAAGTATAAACAGAGATAAAGTTCTCTGAGATTTTCAGGAGGAGTGAAAATACTGAGTCTCATGTCAAGGTTTGCACAACACATTTTTGCTGTTAGTTCTGGAGTTTTTACCCAGAATAATGGAGTTCTGTGAAATTGCTTGATGCAGGTTAAAGCAGGACGTGTTTCTGTGAAAGTAAATAGATCCCATGTAGGGGTGGCCATCCCTGCAGCAGCAGTGGAACACAGGCTGGAGAGGACCAGGCAAACACTTTCTCTGACATCCCAAATGAGAGATGCCCACTCCAAAGCTGGATCTGGTGGTTCCAGTGCTCACACCCCACCCAGACTTGGCCCTGCAAATGCAAATGATTAAATGTTTGGGTGAGAAGGAACATCAATTCTTCTGCAAATTCTCCTCCACACTGCCTTGCTGTTTAGTTCTGAGGGCACTTTCCAAGCTTCTCCTGGGGCAGCCCAGCTCTGGAAGCTCAGCTTTTGTCTGACTGAGAGCTGAGGCTGAGCCTGGTGAAGCACCAGCAGCTCTGGAAACCCCCAAGCAGCAGCAGCAGCTAGGCAGCACAACCTGTGTGCTGCAAAAAAACCCCTATTCACCACCATCCCAAATATTATTAATCAGCCCACAGTTTGCTCAGACAGGAAATTGTTACCGACCACTTTAATTTTACTAAACAAATGAAACCACCCCATTACTCATTCAAATCTAATAAACCGCAGCACACAGAGGAGGAAGTGAGCACTTCAAAATGGCTTGGAGAAAAGTTCTCACTTTGTTTTGCCATTTAATTAAAGCCAGGCTCTTTACAGGAAAGGGCATAATTAAATGGCAGCATGTGTACCATGATAATCTCCTCCATTGGCATCTCAACATGCAGCTGGCTACTGGAGGCAGACAGACTCTTTGTGCTGCTCTCTACACTCCCAGAGCCTCACCTGCTCCTCAGGAAGAAAATACACTGGGTACCAGCACAGCTCTCCTCTTCACACCATGCTGGATGATGCAGGGCTTCCTTAGGAAGGTGCCAATGAAATAAATTTCCTTACTGCTTAATGCCTGCAGATGTTCAGAGAGCAGCTTCCTGAAGATGGGCCCTGCAAATCACCTGGCAGCCATCAATTTATCAATGCCTTGGCATTTCCTGATCATCAGGTCTTTAAAACATAAACAAATAGTCCAGCTTTAATATTTGCAGTCCCAGCACTAGTTCAATATGTGATGTGATTTGTGTGCATATGTAAATATTGTCTTTGCAGGCAGAAGGCAGACAAAGCATGAATGTACTTGTACCACAGAGAGGGATTGCTGTAATTGTTTGCCTTTCTTCTCGACATCAAATTGCTGCTTTAAATGAAGGGAATTTCACAAACAGGCAGAAATGCCATTTTTGCTATGGGAATTCTACTTACTCCAGCTGCATGATGAAGTTTCACCTGAGAGAAGAGCTCATAAATGGGAATTATCCTTTGTGGTGTTTTGGCTCCCAAAAGATGATTAAAGACGAAAAACACAGATAATCTCAATAAAGGGCAAATATCACAAAGAAACCTAACACCCAACGTGTTTTTGTAGCACTGCAAAGGCCATGAAGGCGTTTTCAAGCACACACGAGTTTGTTCCTGTCTGTACAACACCCCCTCTTTGGGACTGTTGGCGTTTGGCACCTCCACACTCAGGAGATGGACAGAGTTTGCTGGAAGGTCCTTGCCAATTTCTTTGGTGTTTCACCTGCTTTGCCCTAGACAATCCTTAATCCAATGCAAACAGGACTAAAGTCAACAGGAAGATGTATTAAAGAAGCCTGCGTACTTAATAAATCCCCTATTAGTCACCATCAGAACGAACTGGTGTGTGATAAATCCTTTTTGTTACCGTGCTCTAGTCCCATGCATGCACCATGTTATCCACATGAAACCAGCCCCTCTTCCCTTTCCCATCACAGATGTGCTGCAAAATCTGCAGCACTCGATCTGCTCTCCTTCCCATTCTTCAAAATGTTCTCCCTACCACTCTCATTAGTCTTACTTAATTTGTTTTGCTCTTTGGAAGGAATTACAGATTTGCCATCCTAGAGAACAGCTGACATTTTTACAGGAAAAGAAGTACGTGATTCATAATTTTCCAGAAATCTGCACATTACAGATGAAGCACACTAGGACCTTCTGAGAAGCAGGAAAAATCCTGAGACTTGTACTTGTATTGTTCCTGTTTGTCTGCTTTATGTACCTGTGCAAACAGCACAACAAATCCCACAGGCAGCAAGGAAAAATTGCTGTGCCCTCTTGTGCATCATCATTCAGCTGAGAGTGGCTGCACCTTGAGGAGAAAATGATTTTAAACAGTGCCATTTTGCAATGGCATTTTCCAGTGGTGCAGAGGACTGTGGAAGATCCAAGGAGGTGGAATTTTGGGAGCTGTAGGATAGGCCTTTTTCTAAGCCAGAAAATGCACAAGAAATTGATAATGCAATCCTGATTCAGTGTTTGATTTCTGTCATCCTTTCTGCTTGTTGGTTTGATTTTGTGGGATTTTTTTTCTCTTTCCTTTTTAAAAGCAGCATTCTCAGCTTCTCTTATCAGGAACCATGGGGGGAAATGCTGTGATGAAACCAAGCTGTCCAACAAGGGTCCTGAGGAAAGCTGGCAAGAAATGCTATGGAAAAGTGCCATGGTCAAGGGGACATTCAGCTCCATCTTCTTGTCATTTTGAGAGGTGAACTTGAACATGTTGTACAGAGCAGAAAATACCCTCTGAGGTACTGGAAAAATATTAATAATTCAATCCAGTGAGAGTTTTATGTCAGTGAACACAGTCTCAGGAGGAAGAGCTGGATGTTTTTAATAATGTACTCCTCAGAAATCTTCAGAAACTCAAGAAATTATTTATGAAGTGCATGTGAGGACAACAGTGGTCTATTTACTAAGCTAAAAATGTCTTTACTTCTGTCCTCTACTTTTTAGCATCAGTCACAGGTACCTTATATCCCACAAGATGTACCACAAAAACTATTTTATATGTGCAACAGGGAAGCAGAAGCTTTGCAGGGCAGAGGTTGTTTCTCACACCCCTCTGGCCTTAATCAGAGCAGGACTTCAAGGCACTTTTTAGGATGCAATACCCTGCCTGGAGTGCTGCATCCAGCTCTGGGCCCTCACCCAGGAAGGTCCTGGACCTGCTGGAGCCAGCCCAGAGGAGGCCACGGAGGTGATCAGAGGGTGGAGCAGCTCTGCTGGGAGGAAAGGATGAGGGAATTTGGATTGTTCAGCCTGGAGAACAGGTTCCAGGGAGATCTTAGAGCCTCAGGTGCCTAGAGGGACGCCAGGACAGCTGGAGAGGGACTTGGGACAAGGGTGTGGAATGACAGGACAATGGGAATGACTTCCCAGTGCCAGAGGGCAGGGTTAGATGGGATTTTGGGAAGGAATTCTTCCCTGTGAGGGTGGGGAGGCCCTGGCACAGGGTGCCCAGAGCAGCTGTGGCTGCCCCTGCATCCCTGGCAGTGCCCAAGGCCAGGCTGGACAGGGCTGGGAGCAGCCTGGGACAGTGGAAGGTGTCCCTGCCATGGCAGGGGTGGCACTTTAACTAAAGTCCCTTCCAACCCAAACCATTCTGTGGTTCCGTGATTACTAAAAGCAGCGACCTGAGATAAGGAACAACCTCCCACATTTTCTGTCTCTGTTCTGGAAGTGACCCCTCCAGCCCCTGCAGGCTGAGGCACTGGGAGGAACCATCCTTCAGGCCCCTCCAGCTGCAGGAGCTCCTCAGGAGCCGCCGGTCCCACCCGATGCCGCCCTCAGCCCTGTCCCTACCCACAGCACTGCTGGGACTGCGGCATTTCCTGCTCTGGAGCTGCACATTCCCGTTGCTTCCTCGGGAAGAACAATCCAGGGTGAGTGAACAGCAGCCCTGGGAGGGAGGCCGCTCTCAGGGCCCTGTCCCTTGGCTCAGCACAGCTCTGGAAGTCCCCGGCTCGCGGTGCCACCGGGGCGGCTCCTCGCTGGTTTTTCCCTACAGATCCCACTCCAGAGAGGTGGGACACGACCAGCCCTCCTCTCCAGGGGTAAATTCCCTCCATGCAGGCTTTTGTGACATCCCTGGGCTGCAGGAGGCTTTGGAATGACAAATTCCCACTGGCACATGTAGCCACTTTGCCAGTAAAAAACGCCTCTCATACAAGGGCTGCGGTTCCTCTTTCTCCCCCAGCACCTTCCCAGAAGTTATATGAAATGATGGTATAGCTTTGTTAAACAAAAAAACAAAAACACAAAAAAAAAAAAAAAAAAAAAAAAAAAACCCAAAAAAAAACCAAAAAAACCCAAAACACCAAGCCCTAACTTTCAGAGCATTTTTAGAATCCTTTCCAGTGTACCTCATCCTTCATGTTTGCTCCAGCCACTGTTTAAACAGTTTGTGTTTGCCCAGGCAAGGAGATTTATATCCCGGATCAGTAAATAAACCTGTCCCTGTGTGCTTTCCTACAGATACTCCTACCTGATGATTGCAAAACACAGCAGGCAGGAGAGGATGACGTGCACAAAGAAAACTGGTGTCTTTAAGGAAAAAGAGCAGGAATTACAGCTCTGATTTGGTGTGTGGAGGCAGACACAGAGGCAGTCGTGGATTTAGCCCAGGATTTAGGTTTAGAAGTGTCTCTCTGAGCAAAAATGATGTCCAAGCTGGATGATAAAATATGAATCCAGAAAGTCTGTGGGTTAGATTTCACTGAGCTTTGGCTGGAGTTGCTGGATTGAGGAGCTCTGTCTCCTCTGGCTTAGACATTACATAGCAAAGCTTGTAATTTTTCATCTCCTCTGGAATGCAATTTTGCAAGAAATACCAATTCTAACTACTAGGTGCAAAGGAATTTTTTTAAAATAAACTTTTACCTTGTCCACCTGTGTTCAGAGTAGGTTAGAGAGTGGAAGGAAGGTGCCCCCCTATCCATGAGAGGTACCTGAGGGGAGCTGGGCTGCACACAGACCCAGCACTGATATTTCAAATCCTTCCATCTGAAAATAGGGGCTGGTGAGGTTTAAATCACAAACACACAATAAAACCCACTTGAAATGAGTCCATGTAAACGAAGGGATTGAAAAACAGCTCTGTATCTCTGTCCTATTTCCCTTTCCAGGAAGGAACATCTCTTGGGTAACCTAAAAACAAAACAAAGTAGCAGAAAACTTTATTTAACCTCCAGCTAATTTCCTATCCGGACTAAATTTAGCAGGTTGGATTTTGTTTGGGGGATGTGCCTCCAGCACAGTAAATTCAGAGGGATGTTGCCATTCCCCTAAAGCAACTCATGCAGTGCTCTGGTTAAAACTGGCTGGGTTAATTCCACATCACAGCATAAATTTTTAACATGAAATGTCACTTTCGGTTTAAACAGGGCAGCACAGGGGTCTGGTGGAGCTGTGGCTGAATTCTGCTCCCTGGAAAAGCCCAGCAGCAAACACACAGCAGAAAACCCACAGAGCAAACAGCTGCTGGAGCTGCCTTGCAGCCACCTCTGCCTCTCAGAGAGCACGGGAGGACAAAAACTTTGCCATGAAAGCTCCTCCACGCGTGTTTTGAAACAGACAGTCCTTAAATGAAAGAAGATCAAGTCAGGGACCAGCCCAAAACACTTAGATTATTTTTCCATGAGTCAAGGGTTATACTCAAAACAAAAATTAGCCTACAAATACCAAGGCCAGGCTGGTGCACTGAGCATTTCCCAGCACAGGTCACTGCTGCCAGCCTCCTGCTACAGAGAAAAAACCATCTGACAAACAACTTGGAAAGTTTCTGAAACTCTATTCACTCTGTCTGTCTTTGCCTTGCTAAAACCTTTCATTTCAGGGCCTGCAATTATTTGCACTGCTGTCAGCTTGAGGTGTAGAAATTGTGGAAGGAGCATAAAAGGACAACAAATACATTTAGAAACTCTCTGAAACTGGCAGCAAGTGTTTCTGCTGCGTGTTTGGGGAAGCTGGAGACCTGGACAAGGTGCTTCTCTTACCTAACTAAGAATTGCATCTTCTTTGTGTTGAGAATCTTTCCAGGGTATGGAGATACCGGGTTACCAAACTGTCACAAAAACCATGACTAAGAAGTGTCTGCTGCTCACATCAATCTTGAAATGCTGGAGGAAGAAGAGGAAGGGAAAAAAATCATTTTTAAGCAAGTGAATTAAAAAAAAGCACACACAAGAACTTGTACAAATAAAAAGCAGCAACACCTTTATTAAAGTAGTGCTTGAAGTTAATGTTTGAGCAGACAGTGTCTTTGATCCCATCAAAGTGAAATGATTGAAAGGGAATGGCAAATGCACTGGCAGGCTGGCTGGAAAAGGTGATTTCAGGACACTTCCCTGCACCACATCCCCCCAGACCCACCAGAGTCCCTGTTCCAGCCCCTGCCCAGCCTCTGCCCTGTGCATGCAGAGCTCCTGGGGCTGGTTGGTTTTCCAGCCTGGCATTCATGGTCCCTGTTTTGCTACAGGGCAGAATCTGAACGCTTGAAATGACATAAAAAACCTTTTTGTGCTCATAAATGCAGGGGCAGAGGCTGCAGCCGTGTTTTCCTGCTGTGCTGGAAGCAGCAGCACCTGGCACAGCACTGGGAAGGGGCATCTTGCTCCTGACAGGTCTGTGGTTTTTTTATTTTCCTTTTTATTTTCCTTGTTTGTGAGCAGAAAATAAAATTAATCTGCGTTAAACTGGACCCTTATTTTCGCCATGAACTAAAAGGTGCATTTGAGATTTTACCACTCACAGTAATGAACTGGATGTAAATGAAAAGAAAGCTGTCTTACACACATAATTTAGCCTTCTGTAATCATTAACACTCTTTCCTAAGTCCATGGTTGATTCACTTTGACGTTTTTTGTGGGATTTACAAAGCCATTTAGCCTCTGTTGGACAAATGAGACTGTGCCAGATGCAAGCCAGGGCTGAAGATGATTTAAGATTGTTTCCACTCTTTCAGCAGCAGTTTCTCCTTCTGTCTCTGGCGTTAACAAATAAACACAATTACAGGCAGAGGAAGAACAAAAAGTTGCTTACTAGCATGAAAGAAACTTTTAGGAAGAAAAAAGAAAAAATAGTTTTGCAGTAAGGGTTGTATTTTTCATCTGGTGACACTCAGCTCTGTCAGAGATCTGGGAAAGCTGATTCAGGGCTGGTTTGCAGAGCTCAGTGCAGGTGGTGTCAATGCCTTTAAAAAAAACCCTATGAATAATGAATAATACATAACCAAGCTTTTGTTGAGTAATTATTAATGGGAAACACAGCATTTGAGATAAAGGAGACTGTTTGCTGGCAGAAGGTGGTAGGGATCACCATAACACTGAAGTTGGCCATCCGTGGGGTTTACTTGGCACTCAGCAGAAAAGGAAATGTATTTTCCCTGCTATTTCCCTGAATAGTTGAGAGTGGAGCAAATCACCACCAATAGAAGGCAGGAAAAAAAAAATCTGTTCCTGATGCAACTTCCCATGTTTTCAATCAGCATTTTCCATAAACTGCCTTTGGTGATGCATTTAAAAGTGATGTAAATGCTTGGATTGCAAAGAGTACACATATATTAAAGAGGCACAGTAATAACATAAATAATAATAAACAGAAAAATATATACATATATAGACATATGCATATATATATATATATATATATATATATATATATATATATATATATATAAATGTATATACATATTTATGGGTTGGCTGAAGAGAGCCACTGCCAGGGCTTCTGTATGAAATGGGAGAGAAAAACTAATTATTTGCTTTTTCAAGTAGCTGTGCATTCGTGGGCCCTGGAAACACAGGTACTGTTTTGCAAAGGGCTCATTGCAAATGAGAAATGAGCTCCAACTCCATCACATCTCCTCCCCCTTGCTGTGAAAGGTCACAGTTGGCTGAGCTCCATTGTAGCTCCCCTCAGAAAGTGGGGAAGGAGTTCAGAAGTTGTTTTTCCCACCAGAAATAAAAAAGAAAAAGAAAGAAAAGAACAATTGTACACCATTTCCATTTTCTGAAGAGGAAATGGTGATTTGTCTCAGCTGTGCCATTGCCTGGGAATTCAGCAGCCTTTGGTATTAAAGGAGTTAAGCAGCAGGTTTGCCTTAAATCTGGAGGAAAACGTGTTGTTTGAATTGCTTTTTTCCATGGTAAATAAGCATGAGTCCTTCCTAGCACCTTCTCTCTTTCAGGTGCACCCTGCCCCTGGCTTGGCTGGTTTTTGCTGAATCCCACCTCAGCTCTCACCCAAATAATGTGCCACACCTGAGAGGTGCACCCACACTGGAAAATCTCAGCCTAAGGAAAACAAGTGAGAAATGCACTGAAATGCTCTGAAATTCCATCTCCTGAGCAGACCTGAGTTCCAAGGCACCAATTAATTGTGTTCTGTGGGCTCCCTCATCCTGTGGGTCAGGGTGGAAAACCAGATGAGGATCCAGCAAATGGATTTTTCACTGTGACCTTTTAATCATCCCAACAGCATGGGTGCCCCTGGAAAAGCCCCAGATCCTCTTTTGTTGTGAACCAAACCCTACTGCAAAATTTCCCTCTGGGTCTCGTGTCCAAACACGAACCTTTTCTGTCTCCTCAGCATGAAATTCTGTATCCCAGCCGTGCTTTGGGGGGGAATCTTTCCCATATTTTTTATTTTTTTCATATGTGAAACCTGCTGGTTTCCCTCCCTGCAGAGGATGGAGCTTGTCTGGGCACGACCCAGGCTGATTAGGGAATGAGGCTGGGCTGCCTGTGACACTTGGATGGTTTGAGATGATCAATTCCTCACACAGGCACCAGCTATTAATGGGCTGCTTTCTGGAAACTTCTGATTCAGAGCTCCAGAGCTGTCAATAACTCATTGTGACCATTTATTTGCATGTCAAATAAACAAAATGCTGAAAGAACCCCAAGTGGAGCAGCATCTGAGGAGAACTGGGGAGCATTTTGGAACTTTTGATGTTCATTTCCCTCTGTCCTTTTTCCCCATGGGGGTAATTCAGAGGAGCTGAATCTTCACACCTCCAATTCATATAAAATCAGATTATTAATAATTTATGCTCACCGGGTGAGAGTGAGATGAGAATCATGGCAAACCTGATGGTGACATTTAGTATCACAACTTTGAAAAGCTGTTTTCAACAGCACATTGCAGGGTGCAGTTGCCAACAAGAAGACAGAACATGCAGACACCTCATTTTTGCAGGGTTTTCCACTCTACATCAGCCTTGTGATGACAGAAGTGGTTCTTATAACTATTTATTTAAGGCTTTATTATAATGCTCATGCCAGAGGGCCCTGGATTAAGATGAATTGCAAGTTTTAATTGTGTCATTTCATTGTTTTTGTGGACCTGCCTCGGCGCTTGCTTTTGGGCAACCGCTGGCTTTACAAAGAAAACTGTGTGAAAAGTCTGTCTTTTTCACTGCACTAACAATGGACAAACCCCCAGCTCGCAGGAGCAGTGTACATCCACTGTTCTGCACATTGTTCATGCTCTGAAAAGGAAGAGGAACGGGGCTGGGCTCCTCCAGAAATGAGACAGAAATGCCATTGAGGTCTCATTTCCTGCGCGGGGCTGGCGAGAGCTGGGCTAGAGCTGGGCCGTGGTTTGTAGGAGCTGCTGCATCCTCCTGAAATCACTCACCCAGGGTGAAAAGGGCTAAGAAAGGGTCTGCTTTTAATCAGTTTAACATTCTGAGCTGGGGACAGTCCCGATGAGTGGGGAGCAGAGATCCCCTCATGTGACAGTGGTCACAGGGGTCTGAGGATGAGGGAAGAGGCGAGGATCTGACTCCCTGTTTCAGAAGGCTGATTTATTATTTTATGATATGTATTACATTAAAACTATACTAAAAGAATAGAAGAAAAGGTTTCATCTCAGAAAGCCAGCTAAGCTAAGAATAGAAAGGAATGATAACAAAGGTTTG
The DNA here is from genome assembly GCF_027887145.1 of Ammospiza caudacuta. Lineage (NCBI taxonomy): Eukaryota > Metazoa > Chordata > Aves > Passeriformes > Passerellidae > Ammospiza > Ammospiza caudacuta. The sequence continues at coordinate 34,656,766 of NC_080601.1, read as the reverse complement.
TGGCTCAGGCTCTCTGTCTGAGCCAGCTGACTGTGATTGGCCATTAATTAGAAACAACCACATGAGACCAATCCCAGATGCACCTGTTGCATTCCACAGCAGCAGATAACCATTGTTTACATTTTGTTCCTGAGGCCTCCCAGCTTCTCAGGAGGAAAAATCCTAAGGAAAGGATTTTTGATAAAAAGATGTCTTCGACACCCTCATCTCCCCCCGGTGAGGAGTGGGAGCGAAGCCCCAGCGACATCTCAGCCTCCAGAGCAGCCCCAGTGTGTCTGGGCATCCAGAGACCATCCCTGACCTGTCCAGTGATGGTCAGCAGGGCCCTGGCCACCAGCAGCACCACATGATGCCCAGCTGGGCTTCAAACCTGCTGAAGTAATTGTTTAAAGTAGTCACAGCCAAGCAGAGTGGAAAATGTTAGAGCTGTTTTAGGTGCTGGTTGTACTCACTGCCACTCACACTCATTAATCAGACTCCAGAAATGATGGATGCCTTCAAATGTTGTTGCTTGTAAGTGAAGGTTTAGGGGCTCTGGTTGTTTGACACTGGCTTTGTGCCATTTGAGGGTTTTTTTGGGTGGTATATGATGATCCAGCTGCTTCCAGGGTGTGGGGCTTTCAAATCCATTCTTCCTCCCAGCTAAAAGTCATGGATTTGTGAAAAAAAAAAAAATTGCGGTTTAGCAACACTGGGCATGTATTGTGTGGCTTTTATGGGACAAGAAATCATTGGTAGCTTCTCCTTTCCCCTGTGTGCTTGAATGGAGCATGGAGAGGCAGCTTCATCTCTTCATGGCTCTAAGAATATCAGTGAAATTGGAAACACTGCACTGCAAAACCCTTCGTCACTTCTAGGAGCTACCCTGGGAGAACATAATGTTCATATCAACCAAAAGAAAACATTCTGAACCATATTTTAGTTTATATGTATATTTTAAATATATATTGTGGTTTTTTTCTGGGAAATTAATTTCCTCATCTCATCTTCCTCCTCCTTCCCTTTCACCTGAAGTGATGGACACCATGAAAGACATTTCTTGATCCCAGATGTGTTCCATTTCCTGCAGCTGAAATTGAAATCATTCTTCATAAATACCTGCCAGGGATGGAGATGCACTACTTAAGAACTTTCTGCAACTGCTTTGGTTAGAAGCAAATCAATCAGAAGGACTTGAGGAGGTAGCCAGTATTTTCTAATTTGTTTCTACTGGCAGAAGTGCTGCACTGAGGCTACATCCAAACAAATTTGGTGGCAGCATCTGCCTTATAATGACTTAAATGTCTAAATCTAACTTTAGAAAGTGACTTGCAGCAGGTTCAAGCAAGGCTTTCAGAGTTTTATTTCCACTGCTTGAAGTGAAGAGCTGGCCCATGGGGTTTGTGATTTTGGGATCCCTGGAGGGATTCTAAGCCCAGCACAGTCCCCAGCATGTCCAGAGGAGCCCATCAGTGCTGTTTGTGCTGTTCCACAAAGGGTTGGACACACCAAGAGATGGCTCTGGAGGCAGAGAGGATCTGTTTCAATTCCCCACCTGACAGCACTGGACTAAAATGGGCAAATGTGGCTGTTTAAAAGAAAAACTTCAACTGTTTTATGGTCCAGATCCTGCCTCAGTCTTTAACTGGGCTTTAGTGCACAGGACTCCTCTGAGTTTTATATATATATATATTAAAAAAAATAATAAAAATGCAAAAATCATATATATATATATATATATATGATTTTTGCATCCAGGCTAAATAGATGCTGAAGAAAAAAGCTTTATTATGTCGTATCATACACACATTAAAAAATATAAATGCATAAACAATGCCGCATTTCAGAGCTACACGAGAAACTTTGCTCTTTAGGGGTATTTTAAATATTTAAGATGCTATTCTGGAATGAAATTAGTCACATTAATAATTCTATTAAAATGTAGGATCAGCGTCCAGAGATGTAAGGGATTATTACTGTACAGGATGTGAAGAAACAATTAAAGAGCTTATAAATGCCTCCTGTCCTGTGTAGTTTTGGCCTTTCAGGTATTTTATTGCAGGATTTTCTTTTCTCTAAAAGTTAGTGGTAAAAACACATCTCAGGTCAAAATAGTAAATAGTGAATCACCCACAAATTCAGCTCATTTCCTATCTCTCACTGCAAAAATGTTGATTCCAGGCATGGGAGCAGAGCTGTGAGCCAAACAGTAATTTCTTTATGGTGTGGATGACTCAGAGGAAAGAATGCCTCATGGGGATAGCAGGAGAAAAAACCAAAGAACAAGGAAAAAAAAGTAAACTTTCTTTAAAGAAACAGGCAATCAAGTGAAGGGCAAAAGGTCAGAAAAAGCCCTCAGCTGTTTCTGTGATGTTCCTGTGATCCTCTCAGTGCCCTGCAATGCCAGGTTTGTCCCCAAGGCAGGGGCAGCCCAGGCCAGGCTGAGCCCAGCCCCATCTCTGGGTTCAGAGCCCCAAATCCCATCCAAACCAGGACTGGGAACTCGTTTCACACCAGGCACTGGGACAGGAGTTTCCTTCCCAGCACTGCTCCAGGTGTGAAGCCCTGGGAGCTGATCCTGCCCTGGATCTCTGCTGGGAGAATGATGCAGAGCCAGCCACCTCTATTTCTGGGGAGGGGGATTTAATGTTTTCAATGTTCAATCCCTCTTTAGTAACTCTACTTAATATTTAGAGTTATTAACTCTACTTAAGGATTTTGGGACCTCCAGCAGCTCTTTTGTTTGTCCCTCTTTCCTTTTTCACAAATGTGAATAAAAGCACTTTAACCTCCTCCATTAATTGCTTTGTGATCTCTTGATGGGCCTTTAATTATTACAAATATTCCTTGCCCTCCCTGGGAAGTGTCTCCTCCCCCAGGCAGATTTATCCAGTGGGGTGAATTGATATTCATCAAGCCCATTTCATGAAGGCTGATTGAGAAATGGAACAGAATTTCAGCTCAGCTTTCAGCAGCAATATCTCATCTCATTGCCATTCCTTTTTTTTTTTTTTCCACGGTGATAATGAATGATTAATTTCAACAAGCATTGCTATCTACATTTACATAATTATTTATGTGCAATTAAAACATCTTGCCTGCTGTTCCAGAGTCAATATCACATGGCCAGGAGCACAAAACAAGATAAGGAGGCAACATTAAAATGTATGGTAGCTCGTCCCTGTGGGGTAACCATGTGCTGCTTTAATGTCACATATTTAAGGCCATGCTCAGGACCAATTAATTTCAGTCTGTGAAGACTGAGAAAATTATTTGTGTTATCTCAGTACAGATCATTACCCTCTCCCACGCATTTTAGGAGCTTTCAAAAAAAATGTCATTCAGGTTCCAGCACGATATAATTTGAGGCCTGAGGCAAATTTCCTGTTCAGCACCTTTCCTTCATAGGGATGCTGCAGCAAATGGCCTGACATTTATGTACAGTGATTGCTCTAAGAAATAAACCAGATTTCTCTGATTTTCCATGAACAGTTAAAATATGAAATAGAAACGTGCCTTTTGGAAGAATTATTTAAGAGTTAATTCTTGACAGTGTAGGAAAATGCAGTAAAAAATTAAAGTTTCTATTTAAAATAAAAGCTTGAATTAGAATTAACTTCTTTCCACTCAAATTCACTTCCTCACCTGCTAAAATATGGTAGAACTGTTTCAGGACCTGGATTTATCCCTAGGAGTTGTTTCCAGAAGGTGAAATTCAGAGTGTAAATAATCTGCAGGAAGAAAAGACTTGTTAACAACAAATTGGCATAAATTATTTATTCCCTGTTAGCAGGCCAGGCAGAGCTGGGCCCTGTGACAGTTTCCAACCACAGCAGGTTGGGAAGCTCTGGGTGGGGAGTCAGAGCTTCCACAAACATTTGGGGATAACGAGACTGTAAATCCAGAGTGACCTTTGCTGCTGGGGTGGGATGGACATCAAAGGGCTGAGATTTCCCTCTGCCTGCCCAGGGCTGGGACATCTGAGCTACACCAGGCCCTGAGCAGCTTCTGACACACCACAGGTGAGAGCCAAGTGCTTCCCCTGGCTCTGGGCTGTCCTGGTTTGGTTTGGGTACAGGTGAGAGCCAAGTGCTTCCCCTGGCTCTGGGCTGTCCTGGTTTGGTTTGGGTTTGGGTGGTGATGGCCCAGAAGGAGCAGGATGACAAAGCTGTCACTTCAGAGGGCACTGCAGCTGTGTCACCTGTGCCACCCCTTGGTGCCCCAGCAGCTCACTGCCCCTCTCTGTGCTGCATTACAGCTTGCTGGAATGCTGGGGTTGAGTCCAGCAGGCTGCTTATCAAATGTCCTTATCAAAAGGATAAATGCCATAAATCCATGCTGTGCCCTCCTAACTGGAAACACACCAACCCCCCCTCACTTTTTGTGTTTTCTTTCAACATGAGAAATTATTTCCCTGTTGTACAGATATGCCTGATTAACAGGGAGAGAAATGGCAGGTTGTTTACTCATTGGAAGGGAAACAATGAGTAAAAGAACGGAACACATCCCATGAAGCATGTGGGAATTCCAGAAATCAGTTTTATTTAGAAATCTAGACAGATAGGAACTAAGTGATTAAGTTTTCCTTAAAAGAGGATCCAACTCTTTGCAATTGCCTGTGATTTGTGTCCTGCAAATGATGAAACAGCTGGAGTAGGGATACCCACACCATGACTTCCCATGGGCGGTGAGGATTTTGGGACCTCCAGCAGCTGGAGGATGAGTGCAGGCCATGGCTCCCCCATTTTGGCATGGGGAGGATAGAGGAAATTGCAGAACAGAGGTTCTGAAACAAGCTCAGGCTGCAGGAGATGGAACACCAGGAGCCCTGTGCTCCACACCCAGCGCTCCCTGCCCAGGATCCCACCTGAACCCCAGCAGGTTCTCCAGGCCAGAGAGTGGAAATTGTCCCTGGCTGTCCATGGGGAAAAACCCTGCCAGGGACAAGGTGGGTGTGGAGGAGGCTGCTCTGAAGGCGATCAAATGTGCAGGGATCCACTGCCAGGGGTGTTTGTGATGACAGCTGGGGGGAAGGAAAAGCTCCAGGTTTTCCAGTGGAAAAGGCGACGTCAGGCGGCCTCAGGAGCTGGGAAAGCCCAGCAGGAACAGCTGAGGTCTCCACTCAACACTTGACGTGGAAATTGGAAACTTGGTTTGGGAAGGACAAGACAGTCAGTGTCAGTGGTAACCAACACCTCAGGAGTCGAGAGAAAGGGGAGCCCCTGCAGAGGGGGATCAGGAGGTGCCCAGCAGGCCGAGGGTGATGGTGCAGATGTGTCTGGCTGAATTAAACATCTGCTCTGGGTTTGTCTGTGGTTCCAGCAGCCCACACTCGGTGCCTCCAGCACCACAGGGGGTGGTGGGACACCCACACCCCCAAAAACAGCAGAGCAACAGCAAGGAGAGATGGATGAGTGCAGGAGCCAACTCTGCCTCAGCATCAGCCCTCGCTGAGGCACCTCTGAGAGATCAATGAGCAGCTCCACCACAGTTAAAGCTTTGCAGGCTACTCTTTCATTTCGAGTTAATTAACAGTAATGAGAATATTGCATGGATTAGGGGGTGGCTCTTGTTTAGCAAAGCATGGACTTTGTCTATCAGGACTATTCTCATTTTACTGACTCTCAGATCCTCATCAGATATTAAAACCAGGAACCTGCAGGGGAAAAGCCCTTCATCACATTTCTACTAAGTCAGTGTTTGTGTTGTGTAGGCTATGGTGCTCTCTAATTATTTCTAACTTTCATTAAATTTGAGGTTTCTTTCTTATTAAAACATAATTAACTGGATGGGATTGGAGAGAAAGTATGCTTAATATAAAAAAATTGAAGGTGGCAGAGCTTAGGAACAAAAGCAAGGAGGTGAGACTGTCAATATTTTGAACCTTCTGACAAATGCCCAGACTGTTTCATTTTAAAAGGGCAGCAACAACAAACCTTCCAGAAAATCTGCTTTCATGTTTTCGTGCCCATCGTCATTTCTTTGCTGTTTGTTTGTTTTAAAATGCTCCACTCCACTGGTGGCCATGGTATGCTGGGTTACAACACAGCGTTTCCAGACATGGAAGAATGTTTATATATCTGTGGGGAAACATTTAGCTATCTTTTAAAAATAAGCTATTTATGTATCTGGGTGTCAAAGACTGATGTTCAGTTCAGAGCCTGGTCCCATCAGCCTTCCCTCTGCTCTGGGTCACTGTGGTCAGATTTACAAGCAAGATCTGGAATTATATTTTATGGTTGTCCCTCTAGCTGGAAGACACCATCATGAACTTCAGAGCCTTCATAACAAGTAAACTCTCAACGATGCCAATATCACATAGAATATTTGCAGGAGTTTGAGATAGATCTGGACAAAACAGCTAAACAAAAAGAGGTTTCAATATTCTTTTTTAAAAGGGATCTTATTAAAATTTGTGTTCAGTGTAAGAGTTCTTACTTAGAACACAATGCATTACACCAGTCTTACATGTTGATTTTTATTTTTTGGGCCATTTCTCAGTGTATTTGCCTGGTTCTGCTTTCTGCTTTGGCATAAAGATGCAATCATTCTTTGTGAGTGAAAAGCTAAAGCACAACTAGTCCAGACACCAGCCTGGTGTCTCTGCAGGAAGCAGAAATTCCAAAAGGGAGCAGGACAAAGCTCACAAGTCTGGACTCATCCCACAGGAAAGGCTGGTGTGTGCTCCCAGAGCTGCTCCTGAGTGCATCCCAGGGAGACTCTGTCCTGCCTGTCCTGGGGCAGGGAGTGGCAGATCCAGGGTTTGCACACAGGGACAGATGGCAAGGGAGCAGCTTCTACCTCTGCAGACCCTGACAGGACAAGGGGGGATAATTTTAAACCAGAAAGGAAGAGGTTTATGTTGGATGTTGGGAAGGAATTGTTCCCTGTGAGGGTGGCAGGCCCTGGCACAGGTGCCCAGAGCAGCTGTGGCTGCCCCTGGATGCCTGGCAGTGCCCAAGGCCAGGTTTGGCTTGGAGCAGCCTGGGACAGTGGAAGGTGTCCCTGCCCTTGTCAGGGGGCTGGGAAAAGACAACCTTTAATGTCCCTTCCAGCCCAAACCATTCTCTGATTCTATGAATAAAACCAAACCTTCAGGCACATGGCTTGGGAGACATTTTTGATTTAACTTTCACAGGGGTGCTTTACAGGTAAGCTGACCCAAGGACAGCACAAATTTGGCTGCTTTGTGACGTTATTTTCATTGCTAGTGTTATCACCTTCCTCCTAAAGAACATGAACACCTACAAAGGCTCTATCTCCCTAATTCAGCCCTGGTTTGAATTAGAGATTTTTTTTCCCGTGCCCGGCTCCCTGGGGCTGGCAATGGCTGCGGTGATTCCTCATCCCCAACTCCTTCTGCAGCACTCCAGGGACGGAGCTGATGGATGCAGAGGGAAGCGCTTTTGGGAGGACGGCAAAATAATGTCACAGCCAAAGAAAGGGACCTGCCATCCTGTCCCACCTGGGCACGGGGGGTTCTGAGGGACACGGGTGGGATGGAGCCGCCTTTGGAAGGGGCTGTTTGCTGCTGGAGCGCAGAGCGGAGCTGTTCCTAAATGCCGGCTACCATCTGCTGGCCAGCGGGAGCAGTGCGGGATGGAGCGGGGACAGGGACAGGGACAGGGACAGGGACAGGGACAGGGACAGGGATGGAGAGGGGACAGGGACAGGGATGGAGAGGCGACAGGGATGGGGCAGGGACAAGGATGGAGTGGGGACAGGGATGGAGCAGGGGAAGAGATGGAGCAGGGACAGGGATGGAACAGGGACAGGGATGGAACAAGCAGAGGGATGGGAAAAGGGACAGGGACAGGGATGGAGCAGGGACTAGGAAGGAACAGGGACAAGGATGGGAGCATCGTCTGTGGCTGGGGAAGTGTTTGGGTCCAGGAGCATCCTCAGAGCCTCTGAGATGGAGCAGGGCTGGGAACATCACCCCGGTCTCACTCAGGGCATTGCCCACTGCCAGTGGGAGTTTAGCAAACAGAATCCTGGTTAGGATTAACAAACAGGCTGGGTTCAGCACATCATTCATGCCATACAATTCAAACCCCACAGAGAGTAAATTTATTGTCTGAAAACTTCTACAAGAGAGCTGGAGGACTTTTTGCAAGGGCATGGAGTGACAGGACAAGAAGAAAGGCTTTAAAGTGTCAGAGGACAAAGTTAGATGGGATTTTGGGAAGGAATTGTTCCCTGTGAGGGTGGCAGGCCCTGGCACAGGTGCCCAGAGCAGCTGTGGCTGCCCCTGGATCCCTGGCAGTGCCCAAGGCCAGGTTTGCAGAGGGCTTGGAGCAGCCTGGGACAGTGGGAGGCGTCCCTGGGGCTAGAATGAGATGAGTGTCAGGTCCCTTCCAGCCCAAACCATTCTATGAGCTCATAAATTGACCTCAATGAATGGGCAAATTAATCAGCATCTCAATTTCGTGTAGGTGCCAGATTTCACCGATTCCAAGCCCAGTTTTTATCACCTAACACAATAAAAGCCATGTACAGAGATGCTTTACTCAGCTCAGTGCCTGCAGATGTTTTTCCCCAGAGCTCTGGGGTGTCCCCCAGCAGTTTGGAAGTTCCTGAACCAGATCAGCTCAGTCACTTTGAGACCTCCTACCCCAGGGAATGTCCCACGTCTGGCCAGCAGCTACAGATGCAGCTTGGCAAACTCCAGATTTGTTGAAACCTGTGATGCAGAGAAAAAAAAAATTACATTTATAAATATAATATTTTTAAGCACATAGAAAGAAATATCTCGATTTTGTGACCAAAAGTCAAAGGAAGTGAGTCTAAAAGGCCATTTTAGAGGTTAAGCTGGAGTGCGGGGAGGACTGTGGTTGCTAACAGCTGTTTGCCAACAGAGAACACTCTCTGGCATTTTCTTTGAGGAAAGCTCAAAAGGTCTTTTCACATTAGCAGTCCCCAGAATGGGTGTTAAGTTTCCTATTATTGTAAGAACGGCCTGGGAATCTCGGTGCCCTGCGTGGGAGCCAAGCACGGCAGCAGCTGGGGAACAGTGCAGAAGCGCCCAGGAACTGCTGCCAGTCGGGAGAAAGAAAAAAATTCCCAAGGAAAAAGGAGTTCTCAGAAGGAGCTTGAAGTAGAGTTGGGGTGAGGAAACATGAATAAGTGATTATTTTAGTATATGGAGGGGGTAAAAACGGGGGGGAAATATGTTTTAGTGGTTGTGGGGAGAGCAGAGTGAGCAGGGATAGCAAGGAGGAGCTGGGGAGAGGAGGGAAGGGCTGCAGAGCTCCAGGGCAGGACAGCTGCTCCTGCCCTCCACAGTCCTAGGAAAACAGGAGCTCTGAGCTGGGAGAGACTCTGGATGGATTCCACACCCTCAGAGGAAAAGGATTTTCAGTTTTGTACAACCTTGTCTCTAAAAAACAAATTGATTTTGGTATCATCAGTAGTGATTCCCTCAATTTCATTTTTATCAGCACACTCCAGGCCTGTTGGGTGGAATCAGCTTGGAGAACATCAGGCAGCTGTGGAGGAAATTATTGAGCCAAAAAAGTGACTCTGATCCCCCTGATCAGTCAGTTCTCCATTGCTGCTTGAGATCTTGCTCCATCACAGGAACAAATCACAGGCACAAATTAAATGCGATTTAAGGACACTTAAATATTAACAGAAGGGGCTGCAGATGAAATTGTAGTGGCTTTGAATCTTCATTTTCAGCATTCCTGTCAATCACTGTCATTACTTTGGATGTGCAAAACCAAGTTTTTTAAACACAAAAGATGAATAAATTGTACACAAACATAGGTGTGTATTCCTGTCTGTAAGAGAAGTTTGGTTGCTGCATGTCAAGAGGTTTCTGTGCCCAGAGAATTCAAGAAAAACTAAAAAGTTTAAATATTTCTGCATTGCTTCAGTTTAAATTGCCAACCAAGAGGAATTTAATATTATTTATATAATATATATATAATATATTTATACTTTTATATTATTTATTTTTAATATTTGCAGCAAGATAATAGTTTTTTGCTGTTCTCACTCTGGAGATGCTGTTGGGGAAGGGAAGGGAAGGGAAGGGAAGGGAAGGGAAGGGAAGGGAAGGGAAGGGAAGGGAAGGGAAGGGAAGGGAAGGGAAGGGAAGGGAAGGGAAGGGAAGGGAAGGGAAGGGAAGGGAAGGGAAGGGAAGGGAAGGGAAGGGAAGGGAAGGGAAGGGAAGGGAAGGGAAGGAAAGGAAAGGAAAGGAAAGGAAAGGAAAGGAAAGGAAAGGAAAGGAAAGGAAAGGAAAGGAAAGGAAAGGAAAGGGAAAGGAAAGGAAAGGAAAGGAAAGGAAAGGAAAGGAAAGGAAAGGAAAGGAAAGGAAAGGAAAGGAAAGGAAAGGAAAGGAAAGGAAAGGAAAAAGGAAAAATGAAAAATTAAAAGGATACAGAGGGTCATGAGTGTGATGGTGACCAGTTTGCAGCCTCCTGGCTGTATTTCAGTTGGAGGGGCTGTGACAACTCAAAAGTCAGATAAATGCTGATGACACTCACTCTGATTTATGTGGTAATGATGAAAAGCACCTCCTCACTCCTGTGCCAGATCCTTCCTCCATGGCCCTGCTGCTCCTCAGCCCAGCAAGGGGTTCTGCAGATGCTCCCGTGATAAGCTATGCAAAAATAGGCTCAGTCTCAAACTAATTCAGGCACTAAGATAAGCTGAGAGTCTAAAGCTTTATCTGAACCTGCTCTCTGGATTCAGAGTGCACAGGAGCAGTTTCCACTGATACCTGCACACTGCAGATCAGCTCATCCCCTGCCCTGTGCTTGACATAATTATCTTAAATCAAATTACTGACAAGAGGCAGATTCTTCCTCTAGTGCTGCCACTTATTATCAATTTTCAGTTGTAATTACTTGGGTTTTGGTGGTTTGTGATGGTGTTCACAGGAGTCTCAGGTTGAGGGAAGAGATGAGGATCTGACTCCATGCTTCAGAAGGCTGATTTATTATTTTATGATATATGTTACATTAAAACTATACTAAAAGAATAGAAGAAAAGGTTTCATCTCAGAAGGCCAGCTAAGCTAAGAATAGAAAGGAAATAATGATAACAAAGGCAGCTGTCCCAGACTCTCTGTCCGAGCCAGCTGACTGTGATTGGCCATTAATGAGAAACAACCACATGAGACCAATCCCAGATGCACCTGTTGCATTCCACAGCAGCAGATAATCAATGTTTGCATTTTGTTCCTGAGGCCTCCCAGCTTCTCAGGAGGAAAAGTCCTAAGGAAAGGATTTTTAATGAAAAGATGTCTGCGACAGTTGGGGTTTTTTTGTTTGTTTTGGTTTGGTTTTTTTTAATTCAGAAGGTCCCCAGCTCTCAGAAACAAGATATTTCATCCCCACAATTCAGGAAATGATGTGCTGAGAGGAGCAGACACTGTGGCAGGGGTTTCTCTTCCTGCCTTGATGCAGTTCTGTCACTGCTCTTGTTCCTGGGATAGCTGAAACCCCACAGAGCAGAGCTGGACTCTACCATGGTGTATTTGGAATTTTCTGCTCTCTGTGTGCAGGGAACAGCCTGGGGTGCAGCACTCAGGCACTGCTGAGGAGCTGCTCCAGCCAGGGGCGTTTCAGGGCTGCTGAGCAGCACAGAATGGCCTGCACAGCCCCTGCTGCCTGCCAGCCCCAGCACGGTGCAGGGAAAGTGAAAATCCTCATTGCTGCCATCAGTGTCCCTCTGTGCAGCTCTGGGTGTGTGTGTGCTGCTCCTGGCCACCCGAGCAGGTGATCTGACCTTCCCAGGGTTAACCCTGGCTTTGTGCTGGCTGCTGGCCCTGGAGGCAGTGACAAAGCTGAGAATTGCCCAGCACTGCTGACCAAGGTGGTCACCCCCAGCTGCCTGTGCCTGCTTTGGTTCCTCTGAGAGAGGCAATTCCAGTTCAAGTGGGTGTGTTTGAACTGTATTTTGCAGTTAAAAAAAGCCACAAAACAAACAGCTTCTTCTGAGAACTCCCTGGATTCACCAGAGCCATTGTGGCTGAAAGCTGAATTCATTTTGTCCTGTCTGGAAGCCCTGAGCGTGTTCTGTGAGAGCTGCAGGTCCTGAATCACTCCCTCCTTCCTGGGGGGCTCACCTGGACAGGAGCAGCTCCAGGGAGAGCTCAGAGCCCTGCCAGGGCCTGAAGGGGCTCCAGGAGAGCTGGAGAGGGACTGGGGACAAGGATGGAGGGACAGGACACAGGGAATGGCTCCCACTGCCAGAGGGCAGGGATGGATGGGAGATTGGGAACTGGGAATTGTTCCCTGTGAGGGTGGCAGGCCCTGGCACAGGGTGCCCAGAGCAGCTGTGGCTGCCCCTGGATCCCTGGCAGTGCCCAAGGCCAGGCTGGATGGGGCTTGGAGCAGCCTGGGATAGTGGGAGGTGAAATCACCAGCAAAGAGAGGAAGGTGATTTCTCTGCAGAAGCAATAAAGAACAAGAGCACTGATGCTCAATGAAAACACCTCAAATGAGCCCTGATTTGGCTCTGCAGCCTCTTCAGGCTTTTCATGCAGAACCAGGGGAGCCTAATCTGATTTTAAATGCATCCAAAAATTCCCAGCAGCAACAGCAGGGGAGTGGGACAGAGCTGACATCCAGACAGGCAGCCCTGAGAGGGGACCTGGAGCTGGGACAGGCTGGGACACCTGAGGGTCAGTGTCTGTCTGTCTGTGTGTGTGTCTGTCTGTCTGCAGACACCTCACCCCAGCCAGGGCACCTTCCAGGGCCACGCCACCAGCATCACGGAATATTGTCCCACTTGCAGCCACTGGGTCCAACCCCAGCTCCTCTGCCTGACTGGGGCTCGTGGCCCCCTCAATCTCAGGTATGGAAACAACAGCAATGAAAAAGCTTCTGTAGGAGCTGGGCAAATCTAGAGCAAAAGTGGTTGAGACAAGAAAAATAAATATAAAAAGAGAGCTATTTTAAGGCATTGAGTGACTGAATTTCTTGGGACCAGTGCAGCCCACAGGCCATCTGTCTCCTGTTGGAGAGCTGCTCTGTGAGACTGGGCACACACACTGAGCACCCCAGGGCGCAGAAATCAGCCCCAGGACAGGCAGCAGTGTTTATTTGCTGGCTCAGGATGCCCATCCATGGGCAGTAATCCCCTCTTCATCCTCCTGAGGAAGCAGCTGAAGGAGGGGTCAGCAGGATTTGCCCCGAATAGCCTGGGCTCACAGCGCAGCCCGAAGCCAAGGCTTGGATAAGCATAAAAAGCTTTGGATAAGCCACATTAAAGCAAAGGTCAGATGAGATCACTCCACTCCTGATCATTCATGAGCAAAGTATTGTTCTCAGTTTCCACAAGGGAGCCTGACTTTGAGGAGATGGGTTTTCCAGGGACTGCTTCTGTCTGATGGTAACAGGAGCTGTCAAATCAATGCAGGGCTTTTTCCCCCCTGCTTATCATCATCCTCAGAAGAGTCCCATCGAGGCCAGCTCTGGAAAACTTCCTGGCTGGCACAGTTCCTCATTTATCCCTAATTTATCCCTATTTTATTATTTATTTATGAAATTGCCAGCAACTGATGAAACTCTGCAAGCTCCTCCTCATTTAAAGAGCACCAGACGTCCCTATGCTGCCATTCAGGAGAAAAATCTCCTAAATCAGGGAAAAAATGGGTGGGAAGGTGCTTTAGGAGAAGCTCCTCCTGTCCTAAGCTTTGGGGTGAGTGAACCAAAGCAACCCAGGGACAAACCTCTCCTTTTCAGCTGCTGCACAAAGCACTGCAGAGGAGCCTGGTGGATCTGTCCTGCTCACAGCCCTGATCCCAGGAATGCTGATAAACCTCTGCCAGTGCCCCCAGGCACAGCCCAGCTCGGATGATTTCCCAAGGAACATTTTTTCCTGCCCCCACTCCTGGATTTGCTTCATCTCAGCTGCTGATCTGCTCTTTGCAGAGCCCCAATCACTGCAACAGAATATTTAACAAAACCAGACGTGTTTATCCAACATGAGGAGTCAGAGCTGGCTGGGAGAATGTGGAAACAAGAAATGGAGACTGCCAAGTGCTCATGAGCACTGATCATGGTACAGTGCAAACAGACAGCTCCAAAAAGTGAAACTTAACCCTTAAGGACCAAAGGAGAGGAGGGCAGAGCTTGTTCCTTGCTGCTCCTCACACACCTGTGGTGGTGTTTGCAAGAGTCTCAGGATGAGGGAAGAGATGAGGATCTGACTCCGTGTTTCAGAAGGCTGATTCATTATTTTATGATATATATTGTATTAAAACTATGCTAAAAGAATAGAAGAAAGGATTTCATCAGAAAGCTGGCTAATAATACAATAGGAAAGAATGAATAACAAAGGCTTGTGGCTTGGACAGAGTCTGAGCCAGCTGGCTGTGATTGGCCACTAATTAGAAACAACCACATGAGACCAATCCCAGATGCACCTGTTGCATTCCACAGCAGCAGATAACCATTGCTTACATTTTGTTCCTGAGGCCTCCCAGCTTCTCAGGAGGAAAAATCCTAAGGAAAGGATTTTTTCAGAAAATATCATGGCTACACAGACCCAGCTCTCAGGGATGCAGTGCATCACAAGGGAGGCTCCAAACACCACTGGACACTGCAGGGTGCTCATTTCCCTTCTGTGGCTGCAGATTTCTCCACAGGTGTGTCCTGACCATTGGGAATTCAAATGCTCACATAAAGCAAAA